>NC_058080.1:51885233-52195233 GCF_014858855.1 Bufo gargarizans
CGGCATGTCCCATATTCGAATTCGCGATATTTCGCGAATATTGAAAGAATATTCGTAAAATATTCGCAAATATTCGAATTCGCTATTATTTCGCATATGCGATAATTTGAATTTTCAAAATCGCATAATACATATTATGCGATACATTTAACATACTCCAACCCGACAAGCGTCACTTCACTGTGTGGTTAGAATATACCATCGGATCTGAGTTGTTCATACGTTCGTGAAAACTCAGTTCCGATGGTATATTTTAACTACTGCGGCAGGGTTAATAGCATTTTTCAAATATTCGCCTATTCGCTTATTTATTTATTCGCTACATAACACCACCTAAGTTAATAGTGTGATGCGATTGTGCGCGCGCATTATAGGCGTGGTTTATCGAGAGTACGTCAGCTCCATTTTAAGAGTGAATCTTCCTGACAAGAGAAAATGGTGGGCAGCAAATTCCACGACGAAGAGGATGAACTCCTGCTAACTAAGTACAACACTTCATGTGATAACATTTTGAATGCATGTTCGAACCATATCTGTATAGTATAATAATTGTTAAGCAATAGTATATTTAAATATTCGCGCATGCGCAGTTATGCGAATATATTTACGCACTAAATATAACTATTTTTAATCATGTCTGATTAGATAATCCTCATTGTTGTAATAAGTATTGTTTTGACATCACAGCACTTTGTAAGAAGTATGTATGTAGTATGTATGTATGATGTATTATGTATGTATGTATGTATGATGTATGGACAGCAAAGAAATATCATGCACATTGCATATACATTTTCCTGCCACACACTGCATACCACACGCAAACACATAGGGCCAGATTTATCACGACTCTGACAGCTCACTCCACTTTCACATATGGCTAAAGTCAGTTTTAGCCCAGTCAGATTTATGATCGGCCCTTTAAGACTGTAATAAAGTGCTTTGACGGTAGCAGTTTATCCGTCAGTAAGCAGCTTTACAAAAGTCGCACGTCCTTACGAAAAAGTCGCACGTTCTATTAAAAACTCTCATAAGATAAGCATGGTCCTCACTGGAGTGAACTAACATTTTTTTGCCACTTTTTAGCGACTTTAAATGGTCCCAATAGTAACGGTTTCTAGAGATTCATCAACATAAGAAAACGCCCACTTTCATAAAACTGGCGAGCATAGTGCAGAGCAGGAAAAAGTCGCAAATTTGTGCGCAGTTTTAGCGTTTGTGCATTTTCTTGCGACTTTTCACTCCATTATTCTGACTTGAGCTAATGATAAATCTGGCCCCATGTCTTATTGGTCTAGAGAAAAATTAAAAAAATTCTTCCTGCCATTATTTGCTGGTTCATTTAGCGCTACCCAGGGTGCACCACGGGGAGGCGAACGCAGTACACCCCATACCGTACCGTCACTTCACTAGACAGGTACATATCAGCTCAGCTGGCCAATATCCGATTGCTCAGACCCCACACACAGTACAACAGGAAAACAATTTGATCTTATAACGTGAACATTATAATATAATAATTCCACCTTCTAAAATACTTTTTGCTGCGTTTTGTATGATATTTATTAATAATCCTTGTACTTCCTAAATTTTGTAATACATGTTTGCATCTTTATCCTGCAGCGCATGTTGAAGAAGGGATATGATCGGACCCGGAAGCAGGCAGAGAAGAGGGCGATCGTCGAGGGGGTCGTCAAGTTGTTACAAAAAAAAAATTTGGACGTACCCACGACGAATTGCAAATTGTCAAAAAGTGGTCTGACTTGAAACGGAGGCACCCGGACTGGGTCGATGAGATCAGTCGCAGAGTCTGCCTTGGTACTTTTTTTTTTTTATCACCCTTTACAAATTACTTATTTTTACCTGTTGTGAAACATAGCAAATCATCCCTTTACCTCATATATCTCTATCTCGCTGTGAGTATATATCTATATATATATCTATATCTATATCTATACACAGCGCGGTATGTATGATGTAACCGGCTGATTTTGTACTTTACACCACACACACACACACACACATCATAATAAATATATGTGTGTATATATCTAGATAAACAGCAATCATCAATCTGTATTAGGGCTGTTTCACACGAGCGGATGCCGTGTGTGACATCCGCTTCGTGAATGACAGCCAAGACCCGATGCAGACTGCAGAGGCACGGAGCAGTAACATGACTGATAATGTTCTGTGCCTCTCTGTGATCTCTTTACTATGAAATCACAACTTTATCTCACTGTGATTTCGTAGTAAAGAGATCACAGAGAGGCACAGAACATTATCAGTCATGTTAATGCTCCGTGCCTCTGCTGTCCGCATCGGGTCTTGGCTGTCATTCACGGAGCGGAAAAATGCTGAATATAGAACAGGCTGCGATTTACATGCAGCGCAGAACAGAAAAACAACGCTCATGTACACAGACCCAGTGAAATGAATGGGTCAGGATTCAGTGTGGGTGCTATTCGTTCACTTCACACATTGCACCCGCGCGGAAAACTTGCTCGTGTAAAAGGAGCCTTACAATAAAAGTCCCCGTCCATCATTACATTACATACATCCCCCACTTAGGTTAGTTTCACAATAGCAGCATGGACGTCGCCAGGCTGTTCCGTCATGTGAAAGCTTGTCGGATCCATCCTGCCGCTAGTTTACGTGTGGCCCCATACTACAGCTCCATCACCATTGACTTTCAAGGGATCGTGGCGTTATTCCTGGGCATGAACATCTGCAAACCATGCCGACATGTTGTAGTTTTATTCTGTGCACCTCTCAGCATGGTTTATCGTTGTAGCCTTGGTATGACGCCCCGTTCCCACTACAGTCAATGGGTTTGGAGCGGTATTCCTGAGCCACACGTAAACTAGCGGCAGGACGGATCCGAGGTTCCAGAGCCCTCTGCTGCTATTGTGAAAATAGCCTTACTTAGCATTTCTTATTAGTTCTGAGTTGTTTCTCTAAGGGCCCATTCACACATGCTCAATTTCATAATTTATTTTTCTGAACTGACTTGAGGACCCATTCATCTCTAAGGGGGCCGCACGATGTGCGTCCCGTCTCCAGAAAAGCGGACCCGCATTTCTGGGTCCACATTTCAGTTCTAAAAAAAATAAATAAATAAATATAATATATATATATATATATATATATATATATATATAAAATTTTTGCACTAAATATAACTTCATCTTTTATGATGTCTGATTAGATATTCATCATTGTTGTAATAAGTATTGTTTAGCCATCACAGCACTTTTTATGTAGCAAGTATGTATGGACAGCAAAAAAATACCAAGCACATGCACATTGCATATACATTTTCATACGACACACTGTATACCACATACAAACACATAGTCTATTTATTAGAGTTTATGTCTTATTGGTCTGGAGAAAAAATTAAAATTTCTTCCTGCCATTATTTGCTGGTTCATTAGCGTTACCCAGGGTGCACCACGGGGAGGCGAACCAGATGTACACCCTGTACCGTACCATCACTTCACTAGACAGGTACATCTCAGCTCAGCTGGCCAATGTCCGATTGCTCAGACCCCACACACATACAATCGCAATACAATTCGATTTTATAACATGAACATTAAATATAATATTTCCACCTTCTAACAAATACTTTTTGCTGTGTTTTGGATGATATTTATTAATAATCCTTGTATTATTGTCCTCAATTGAGGCCAAGAATAGTCATATTATATTATTGCCGTTGACATGCGGTCTTCAAAATGCGTCACGCACATTGCCGGTCTCTTTTTGTGTGGGTGGATATGAAAAACACATTACGGATGTTTAAATAGAGCCTAAATCCAAACGTTGTGCGATTACAGGGCTTCCAGTGCCAAAGGTCCGCCGCTGTATCACCACGGCGGATTTAGATGTGGTGGAGGTCTCCGCAGAGGAGGAGAAGGATGAGCAGGCGGGCCCCTCCCACAGTCTTAAAGGTGCCACAACCCACCTGATGTGGGGAATGTTGTGGAGGTGGCAGCTGACGAGCCCGGACCCTCTGAAGGGCCGAAAACATCTGGCCCAGCTCCTGCTGAGGAGGATATCCCACCCCAGCTCCTGATGAAGAGGATGAGGCGTTGGTTACCACCCCGCACCAGGAGGGTAAATATGTGCACACATCATTGTAATTATGTATACATCACATATTTAGAAACATTAACCCTCAGTACCCCATGCCCATTTTTACTTTAACGCTAATTAAAAAAAAAAAATTAATATTAAAAAAGGTATCCATTTTGTGCTAATAACTTTAAAACGAGTTACTTTTCACGGGCATAGTTCTATCTTATCGTTACACATTGTACTTCATGACAGTGGTAAAATTTTGTCCAAATTTTAATGGCATCTTTGTTCAAAAAGTAACTAATCTTAAAAAATATTAGAAATAAAATTATATAATCAAAATAAAATTTCACTTGATGCTACAATATAGATTCTAGAGATTAAATAATGTATAAGTTTACAATCACCATATGCATATCATGTTTAGATAATTTATTAACTGAAAATAATTCAACAACAGTTTGGTTATGCAGTCACTTTTGTGGCCTACATAGTGTCAGCGACAAATAACCCATTTTAAGAAACCACACACCCTCTATTTATCCAAATTTATTCTATAAAGTCTGTTAACGATTTAATTGTCCAACGGTAATCTATTAAAATGTTTAAAAAAATCTAAATAATTTGAACAATTGTCTTCTAAAAAAAAAAAACAGTTCAAATTGACTAAAAAAATAAAAAAGGAATTTAGTTTTTTTTTTATTAACAAGTGGTTACAGGACTAAATGCACCGAACATTAAGTTCCACTTTTCGCCTATAATTCACCTGAACCCACCACATATGTGAATTTATTTCATTGGCTGTAGAGTTGTAACAGACAATATCAGCGCTTGCAGGGGAACACTGGTGTCCCCTGCTTCACCTCTAACGCGACAGGTGCTGTTGTACAGTCTTTTTTTAGCATTTGTCACCTCCACATGACACCTACTTACCCCCCCCCTTCAGCTACGTAGCAATGCGTCTTTGTAATACGGCCAATAGGAGAGATCTAGACAGCAGGTGTTTGCCAAAAACTTGAAAAGGCCTTATTTTATATAATTGGCTAGCTGCTCTGGACTAGTAGATCAGCTATTAGACCACGGTTAATGAGCCATTTTGTGCCCAGGGCAAATATTTTATATTTGGCACAAAAATAGTACGGAGCAATTTTGAAAGTCATGAAACACTGCACCCTACAAATATAGCAGGTGATTATAAAAGTAACAATAATAATGGGACAACAAAAACCACAGTAATATCAAACAGCCATGCACAAGAACGCTAATCTACATAAACTAATATTATAAACACAACAAATTTAATTTAAAACTACTAAAATGTCACTAAATAATCTAATATATAACTACATTTATTATGGTATACTTTAAAAAAAAAAAAAATCACACTCAAATTCTCTGCACTTAACTACATACTACACAAAATTCAACAAATTACTTATTGTTAATTGATATATTTATTTTTGTGTTTGCATAACAGTAATCAAGAAAATTGCAACAAAAATTGCTAAAATGAAAGAGGCATCGGAAAACAGTAATGGAATTCCGAGCCCACATCCGAAAATCCCAGAAGATGCTTCAGGAATTCCATGACCATATGGAGAGGACCTGAAGGCACTCACAGGCTTGCAGGAACAACTGCAAAACTTGCCTTAAACTTATTTTATTTTTTATTAAAGTTTTCAGTTATATTGATTCCATACTTATTTTTCTATAAGGTTATGTTTTTGTCTAATTTTAACTGCAGACTTATCAGTAAAGGAGCCTTTAGTCCACATTCAAAGTCAGCAGGGTTCATAGAAACATAGAATGTGTCGGCAGATAGAACCATTTTGCCCATCTAGTCTGCCCATATACTGAGTACTATGGATAGCCCCTGGCCCTATCTTATATAAGGATGGCCTTATGCCTATCCCATGCATGCTTAAACTCCTCACTGTATTTGCAGCTACCACTTCTGCAAGAAGGCTATTCCATGCATCCACTACTCTCTCAGTACAGTAATACTTCCTGATATTACTTTAAACCTTGCCCCTCTAATGAAGACGATGTCTCTTGTAGCAGTTTTCTTTTAAATATTCTCTCCTCTTTTACCTTGTTGATTCCCTTTATGTATTTAGCAGTTTCTATCATATCCCCTCTGTCCTCATCTTTCTTCCAAGCTATACATGTTAAGGTCCTTTAATCTTTCCTGGTAAGTTTTATCCTGCAATCCATGTACCAGTTTAGTAGCTCTTCTCTGAACTCTCTCCAAAGTATCAATATCCTTCTGGATATATGGTCTCCATTCTGAGCACAATACTCCAAATGAGGTCTCACTAGTGCTCTGTAGAGCGGCATGAGCACCTCCCTTTTCTACTAGTAATGCCTCACCGGGACAGACAACAGCAGTAGGTACATCTTACAGTCTAGTATAAGGCCTACACATAATACGTTTTTTCATGACAGCAGCAGCAGGTAGTGTTGTATTATGAGGCATATACATAACAAATCAACTTGATCAAGATAGCAGCAGCAGGTAGAGCCAACGTATTCTGAGGGCTACAAGTCACCTTTAAATGTACAGCAGCAGGTATTTATAGTGTTTTATTATTAGGTATATACATAACAAATCAACTTGATCAGGACAGCAGCAGCAGGTAGCGCTAACGTTATATTCTGAGGCATACAAGTCAGCTTCATCTGGACAGCAGCAGTTGGTAAAGTTAACATTGTAGGTTGATTAGTAAATTGAAAAATCAACTTTATCAGGACAGCTGACGGTGTTGTATAAAGACTTCACATAGCTGCAAAGGACAAACAACTAGCTTGACATAACTCTGTATGATCATGACAGACAGCATCTGCAGCTGGTAGATATAACGGTCGAGTATAAGACCTAAACATATCTCATCCTAACTCAGCAGGACAGCAGCAGCGGGTAAGTTGTATTCTCAAAAGGCTGAATTCTAACTCGCCGTGATCATAGACAGACAGCAGCAGAATCCGCAGTAGGTAGATATTAACAGTAGATTATACGGCCTACACATAACTCTCAATGATCAGGACAATAGAAGCAGTCATTGCTAACGGTGGAGTATAATGACTACACAGAATTCTGAAGTATCAGGCCAAGATCAGCATGCAGTAGGTAAGTTAAAGTAGTATTCTAATTACTACACAAGTTTGGCATAACTAAGCAGTAATAGAGAGTGTCAAGTTATTATATTGCAGCAGACAAAATTTTGTAACAGATGGGGCTGTGGAAGACAGATTATAAAAGTATATAAAAAAAAAAAAAAAAAAAAAAAAATTGAACCCCCAACTACAGCATGTGTATGCATCGCTTACATATACACTGTTGTCCAACTAAATTAAACTATTTAGATCCAAAAAATTATAACAGTTCATTATTATTATATTTTATTGAAAAGGCCAATATAACATTGTACAATAAATCATTTATCTAAAAAAAAGACCGTAATTTATAATCGAAAATTATGGTTTAACGCACATTAATTAACCTTTGTGTGAACACACCTATTGCCGTTCCAATGTATTATTGAACAAAGCTTTAGATTACAAAAAATACAAATATACATTCAAAATGTCTAATATAGAGTATCAACCAAATTTTAACAAAAAATAAATTGATACTTTTAAAAAAGTATCTTATATAAAAAAAAAAAAAGTATCAACTATCCATACTGTGATCCAAATTTCAACCTCAATAAGACAATATTGCATAGTAAAATTGGTCTTAAGTTATATTAGTTCCATTATTTAAAAAAATGTAAACATTAAATGTGTCTGAAAAAAAAAAGAAACAATTGATGAGTCCGCAAACAAATAACTAGCATGAATCTGAGAGTGTCCATTTGTTTAACTGGACATGTTGGAGCATAGCTTCCTACATAAAGACATCAACATGTGATTCAAGGAGTAGAATCACTCACAAATGGTGACATGGCTTCAAGATTATTATACTGTCAGCAGTTAATTTGAAAGATTAAAATCTGTTATTATATTACACTAGCATGTGAAAAAAATCATTATATAATGGTCAAGAAGTAAGATTACATATAAATGTATATATCTATATATACACACATGTGGCAATAACGCTCCATTACCAAAACCGGATTACCACACGGATGAGTATAACGCCAGTAACACCCAACCATGTAGAGAGGTCAACACGGAAGCCAGGCATCCTTTCCAGGACAACCGACAACACCATGTTAGAACCTAAGTCTGTATTAAAATAATAAATAAAATTAAAAACTTTTATTAGGTTTATCAATCAGTCTTGTACAATGTTAAGAGCACAAACCTTTTGAAAATGGAAGCCCACATGCGGTTCCCACCTTGCTAAAGTAAGAACCACAACATGGACGCCAACAACCCAATTAAAGCAAAATTATTTTTTTTTTAAATAAAATACATTATTTTGGTGAATGAAGCGTAAAACTGCATGAATGTATTAAACGAAAATAGAAAAATCTGTTGTCTAAAGGCCACACATAGCTAAACTAAACTCTGCAGGAACAGGGCAGACAAAAGCAGGTAAATGTAAACACCATAGTAAAAGGTCTACACCAAGTTCGCCTAACCCTGCAGGACAGGCAGAATCATAATTTAATGTTAAAATTGGAGAATAAAGAGTAATTATAACTACATGTTCAGGACAGACAGATTCGGCATCAACAAGATGGAAGTTTGAAATGGTTGAGCATAAGGTCTACACATAACTTGGCACAACTCAGTAGGAAATGCAAAATCAACATTTAAATATAATGTAGTGTAAGGACTAAACAAAATCGGCATGATCAGCAAATTCAATAGCATCATCAACAGGATGGAATATGGAAAAGTCTAGTAAAAGGCCTAAACATAGCTCTGAATAACTTACCAGGACAGACAGCAGCACGTTCAAAGTTGGCAGCAGCAATGTGTACTGCTGAATGGGAAACCAACAGGCCCTGGTAAGCCCATAAATGAAATCTGACATGTCAGACAGCAGCATGTTCAAAGTTGGCAGCAGCAATGTGTACTGCTGAATGGGAAACCAACAGGCCCTGGTAAGCCCATAAATGAAATCTGACATGTCAGACAGCAGCATGTTCAAAGTTGGCAGCAGCAATATGTACTCCTGAATGGGAAACCAACAGGCCATCGTAAGCCCATAACTTCAAAAAAATGCAACTCTGACAGCAGCAGGTATTCAGTGTGCTGAGGGAATGTGATGACATGCATAATAATAAAAAATTGGGCATTCTAGAATGATTATTTTGATTATATTAAGATTTGGCTTCCACACCATAAATTATTGATAAATTAAGTAGACACGCCGCATGCATCGGTAGTCAACAATTTATTCTTTAAAGCATATTGAGTCAGTATCAGAACACTGCGGCTACACAGACAGCCTAAATGTGTGATGATTCCTACACGCCAGAGGGCACTAGTAGTCGTGGTGTTTATCAGCGGCTATCTCGTCCTCCTTTTGTCTGTGAGGAGTAATGTGTACGGCCGCTCTCCACACCCATACATGAAATTCAGCGCACACACGCTGTGCTCCAGGCCCACGACTGGACTTATCCATCCTGTGCCCGTATGAGCACAGAAGGCACTGATGAGGTAGCTCTCCTGGGCCAGGGTCTTGAAGCGTCCCCTGCTCATGCTCCTGGATTAGTTCACCTTCTCATCATCGAAGACTCAGCTGCGTTCCCTGGCTGCTGTGGGTGTCAAAGGAGTTTGTGTTCAATGCGCATCCTTGATGAACTATTGCAAGTCATAGTGCAGAATAAGACTTTAAATGTGAGGCTTGTCTACAACCCGGGAGGGGGGGGGGGGGTGTTCTAAGAGCCGGTGGCAAACTTCACAGTTAAGGGGATGACAGGCAAAGTGGAGCACCTTCTCTGTCATTCAGCAGAGTGCATTTTGGAGTCTCTTGCAAAGGCACCATGTTTAATGGAGTAAAATAGAACTACAATCAAACTTTTACCGCATTACAAATACAGCTGTGCTTAATTTCTTTGGTACTTTTATTGTAACTTATTATTCCTTTCAGTTCAAGAAAAACACATAATTTTGTCCTCTATAATGCTGATGTCTCAAGGGGAGAAATTTTGATGGCTTCCGTTTAGAGATGGGTTAAAGAAATATATTATAGCAGTACAGACCGTCATATCTCTATCTACCCCATCTCTACATGGAAGATCGGCATCAGTCTACTCCTCTATACATGAAAATGTTATAGGACATGATTTATGTATGTTTTATCTTGAGCGGAAAGTAATAATTGATATTAAAATCATAAAAAAAAAAGAAACTAATTCAATCGTAATGCGCTGTAAGTTTAACGACAGTTTTATGTTACTCTATTAAACATTGTTCCTTCTAATGACAATCAAAAATGCACTCTGCAGAATGACAGAGAAGGTGACCCACTTTCCCAGTCATCACCTTAAACGCCTGTTTCCCACGGGCGTGGTGCGCCCCCTTGTCGTGCAGCGGCCCACAAAATGCAGTCCGCAGTACACGAGCCCAGTACGTGGGGCAGCCCAAGCGGATCGCAGACCAATTCACTTAAATCGGTACGCGATCCAGCCGTTACACAAAAAGATAGCACATGATCTATATTTTAGCAGAATGGAATTCCTGGAAGAAAACACAGGGAAAAATACCATAGTGCTTCTGTAGGGTTCTGTTCCGCATCTGCAAATTTGAAGACACATTGAAGTTAATGTGTCCGCATCCGTGATGCGGAATGACCACGGAACGGCAGCCATGTATTGCTGTTCCGCAAATGCGTTCAGCAATACGGAAAATGGGACACACACACAACAGTGGTAAACAGGCCTAACTTTATTTGTCTGCCACTGGCTGTTTGAACCCCCCCGGGTTGTAGACAAGCCTCACATTTAAAGTCTTATTCTGCACTATGACTTGCAATAGTTCATCAAGGATGCGCATTGAACCAAAACACCTGTGACACCCACAGCAGCCAGGGGAACGCAGCTGAGTCTTCGATAATGAGAAGGTGAACTAATCCAGGCGCATGAGCAGGGGACACTTCAAGACCCTGGCCCAGGAGAGCTGCCTCATCAGTGCCTTCTGTGCTCATGCGGGCACAGGATGGATCGATCCAGTCGTGGGCCTGGAGCACAGCGTGTGTGCGCTGAAGATCGTGTATGGGTGTGGAGAGCGGCCGTACACATTACTCCTCACAGACAAAAGGAGGATGAGATGCCGCTGATAAACACCAACCACTACTAGTGCCCTCTGGCGTGTAGGAATCACACGGTTAGGCTGTCTGTGTAGCCGCAGTGTTCTGATACTGACTATATATGCTTTAAAGAATAAATTGTTGACTACCGATGCATGCGGCGTGTCTACTTAATTTATCAATAATGGTAACAATCAATTTAAGTCAAATTACATTAAGTAAATTAATCTAATATATGAAATCATTAAAATAAATATTAAATAAAAGCTTTAATTAAAAGTAATATATACATCAATAATAAGATTTAATAATTCATCAATAATTTAATAATTCATACACAATACAAATTAGACAAATTTCATAATAAAAAATTTGTAATATATAAATAAGTAAATATATAAAATTAAAAAAAAAATTAAAAAACAACGTAGTTTAGGAGGGAGAGACAAGGAGAGGGATGGACAAGGGACCCTTCAACGGCCTGAACCGACAGTGGGGGCCAAGAAGTCACTGCCGATCCAGGACTCGTTCATTTTAATAATGCAAGTCTGTGGACAGACGGGTCCGCTTGTCCGTGACCACCCCACCTGCCGCGCTAAGTGTCCGCTCAGACAGTATGCTGGAGGGGGGGGGGGGGGCAAGATAGTAACTCCAGCGCATACTGAGCGAGCTCGCGGCAGGTGTCCAGCCTGGCAACCCAGTACTCCATGGGGTCGTCGGTGCTCATGCTGTCGGAAGCACCAACGGACCCCATGTAGTCTGCCACCGTGCGGGCCAGCCGCTGGTGGCTGCTGCTACTGGGTCGCGCAGACTGGTAGAACGACCTCATCTCACCCATAAGGTCACCTGCTCGGCTGGTGCTGCTAGTACCAGCCACCTGCTGGGTGAGATGGGCGGGGAGAACTGGAGCATGAGGCCGAGGGTTGGCCTGCTCCAGCCACTTGATCAGACAGGCCCGCAGTTGATCCATCCGGGCCTGTCTACGGCTGGCTGGGATGAACTGCTCCAGTTTCCCCTTGCAGCAAGGGTCTAAAAGGGTGGCCAACCAATAATCTTCCCTCTCCTTGATTCTCTTGATCCGGGGGTCCCTCCGGAGGCATCGCAGCATGTGGGCAGCCATAGGGAAGAGGACAGCCCGCTGTGACTGTTCATGGCTGCCCAGGACCATGACTTCTTGGTCCTCCTGCTGCTCCCGGTCGGAGCTGCCCCACCCCGGACTAATGGTGCTCCCAACACAGTCTCTCCCTCCTGACCAGGCCCAAGACTGCTGGAAGTCCTCCTCCTCCTCCTCCTCCCTGTGTCCTGTGTCCTGTGTCCTGTGTCCTGTCCAGCAGGAACACTAAGGGGAGCACGTCATTGAGGCCGACCTGCTCCCCGCTGACCATCTTGGTCGCCTGCTCAAATGGGGCCAACACGTGGCAGACCTGCTGTATCTTCCCCCACTCCGCATTAGTGATGTATGGGAGTGGTTGTGCTGGCCCTGGAGTGCCTTGGTCCAGCAGGTATTCCCTCACTGCCCTTCGCTGCTCCCACAACCTCTCCAGCATGTGGAGGGTGGAGTTCCACCACGTCACACTGTCCACAATCAGCCTGTGAGGTGGCAGGTTGTTGTCCTGCTGCAGTTTGGACAGAGACACGGCAGCAGTTGGTGAGCGTCTAAAGTGGCTGGCAATCCTCCGTACCCTTGGCACAATGTCACTCAACCCTTCGTATGTTCGGAGGAATTTCTGCACAACTAGGTTGAGGACATGTGCCAAGCAGGGCACGTGTGTTAGACTGCCAGCATGGAGGGCGGCGAGTGGGTTGCTGCCATTGTCAAAGACGACCATACCTGCCTGGAGCCTTCGGGGTGTCAGCCACTTCTGGACCTGATCCTGTAGTGCGGCCAGAACGTCAGGTCCAGTGTGTCTCCGTTCCCCTAAGCTCACAAGCTGGAGCACGGCCTGGCAGCAGACATGCACCACACTCATGTAGCTACGGGGATGCTTGCTGGGGGGCTCAGCAGTGGTGGAGACAGTGGCTTGTGGGGGGAGAGCAGCAGTTCTCCCCGGGGCGGCACCACAAAGTCAGATGCCGCTGATCCCTCCCCGGCACCTTGGAGGGATACCCAATGGGCAGTAAAACTGATATAGCGTCCCTGCCCATGCCTGCTGGTCCAAGCATCCATTGTGAGATGCACCCTGTCACTGACAGCATGATCCAGCAACAGGGATACATTCTGCACAATGTGCTGGTGTAGGGCAGGGACGCCAGTCCTGGCAAAGAAATGGCGGCTGGGGACACGCCATCTGGGTTGTGCCTGCTCCAACATCTGCCGGAAAGAATTGCTGTCCACAAGATTGAAGGGCAGCAGATGTTGGGCGATAACCCTTGCCAGGAGCCCATTGAGTGAACGCACGTGTCGGTCCCCGGGGGCATAGGGCGCGGTGCGTTCAAAAAGGTCAGCAACCGTGGGCTGGCGCCGGACGGCAGTGGAGGACAGAGGAGGGTGCGGTGGAGGCAGAGGTCTGGAGAGGGAGCGGGGGAGTGGGAACGCCTTGTTGGAAGTGGTTGGGGTGGCTTCAGAACAGTGGCAGGAGCTGCTGTCCCCTGCGCACTGCTGGTGGCGCCACTGCTGTGACCACCCCGCATCTGTTCCCACTCCCGCCAGTGGTTGACTCGTAAGTGCTGGGTGAGGGCAGTGGTACCAAGCCGAGCCGCAGACCTCCCTCTCCTCACCCTGGCATGGCACAGATTACAAATGCCAATTGTGGCATCATCTGGTGCCAGGGTGAAGTAAGCCCAAACAGGCGACTTACGTACCACCCTCCTGTCAGATGGGGCGGTGCTGACTTGCGCCTGCTCGGGCTCGGTGCGGACAGGTGGAGCTGGCTGCTGCTGCCTCCTCCTACTGCCATTACCAGTGGAGCCCCTGACTCTGGGCTCACTGGCAACCTGTCGCACCATTTGCCTCTGGTGCCTACCTTCCTCCTCATCAGTGCTGCTGATGCCTGACAAGGGAGGTGGCACCCATTCTCTGTCACCCTCCTCTTCGTCCCCCGATATGTCAGACACAGGGCCAACCAGTGGTGGACAGAGGGGCACAGCAGAAGTGGGGCCCCTGACCTGGCTCCTCTGTCCCCTCACTGACGCCTGGGTCTGACTAGGTGTGGGGTTTCGCTGGCTGAAACCGCCCGCACCTGTTGGAAGGGATGTCACTGGGGTACATACAGGTGGTACCCCCTCCCATCTTCTCCTCCATCCCTTCCATAAGGTCCTGACCCTCAGGACTGAAGTGCAAGTCAGCCTCCTGCATTACCTCCCCCAAGGTGTCCCTCTCACTGTCAAACAGGAGCAGGGACGATTCTTGGGGGCTGGGGGCTGGGGGTTGGTCCTACAGGAGACGAACTGCAGCTGCTGCTCGGAGCCGGGGCAGAGGACTCTGTGGCACTAGCTTGTGACACGAGACACACAACTTCCTCGGCATCCTGTAAGGTAATTCGCCTGCTGCCAGTGCCAAAAAAAAAAAAAATCGCGAATAAGGCGGACGCCCCTGACACCTGTGTCCGCACCTCGATGGGTAGAGGAGCGGCCCCATGCTGGCAGCTGTCCAGCACTGGGACCAACTACTCTCCTACCCCTGCTGCTTGATCGTGATATTTTTTTTAGAATTTATAAAAAAATTAAATTATATAACGTGATCTAGGGAAAAAGTTTATTAGGATGGGGACTGTGGTACAATAAAGAAAACCAAATTACTTTTTTTCTTTACTAACAAAGGACGTAGACACTGACACAACATAAACTAAACAGTAATAAATGAAAACTAAAACTTTTTTTTTTTATTGGACACTAAACTAGAAAACAAAAACAACAACTAAAGCCTACACTATAGCTAACCTACACCCTTCACTAGAAACTATCAGCTACACTATTCACTAACCTAAATAAATGATTATATTTCTCCTAACTATGCCCTACACTGCACAAAATGGCTGCCGTGACAAAATCTTATATAGTAATGGGATGGGCAACTTTCGGATTGGTTGCTAGGGATGTTGCTAACCTGTTGGACTCCTTCTCATTGGCCCACAATCTAAAATAAGGGAGGGATTAGTGTCCTCACGAAGAGCCGATATTCGCATGTGCGCTAAAATAAAATCGCATTACGAAAATTCGCGCCTCAATCACTTTCTCGGCAATGTGAGTAAGATCTGAGCTTTTGGACTTTTGGGAATAAATCGAGATACAGTGGGGGGTGATGACAGTAGTTTACAGAGTACAGATCAATGTAATCTGTACGGTGGAAACGAAAAAAAAAAATACGAATATTCGTAAATCGAATTTTTCAAAGTTCTAAATATTCGTGAATATGGTGCTATACTATATGAATGCACAGGCCTTTGCCTCTCTGTTCTGGGACAAGTGCCGATATTCGCCAGTGCGCTAATATAACCGCGTTACGAAGATTTGCACCTCAATTCACTAATGTATGAATGCAAAGCCCGTTTGGCTCTCCGTTCTGGTGGTACAAGTGCCGATATTCGCCTGTGCGCTAATATAATCGCATTACGAAGATTCGCGCCTCAATCACTTTCCTCGGCAATGTGAGTAAGATCTGAGCTTTTGGACTTTTGGGAAACAATTATATGTGTACTGTAATTTTGTGAAAAACAAAAAACGAATATTTGTTTTTACGAATATATAGCACTATATTCGAAATATTCGCGAAATCGCGAAAGAAATTCGCTTTTCGAATATTCGCGCTCAACACTAACATAAAAGATCTATAACTACTGAACTTGGATGTAAAATCGGCAGTGTTTAAACACATACTCCACACAATGCACCAATTTCTTGTAACCTGAATTGCAATAATTTTTTATTTTTTTTAAACAGTTGTGAATAAATGCAAGAAGCAGATGTCTAGGATGGAGCGGTACCACCAGAATGCCATGCAGGACATCGCTAAGCTGCAGCTTTACAAAAGGGTGTGTGAAATGGACAAAACGTATCTTCAAGGCATAACGAAAATGAGGGAGCTGCTTGCTGAGCTAGAAACGTTGCCCTAGAGGCCCGTTTTTTTATTATTATGTTGTTAATAAATTGTTTCACTGTTATAACGCATGCTTTCGTTTTTTATAATGTTATGTTACTGTGTAATTTTATAACTTAGTTGTAAGGCCCCTTTAGTCCAGGGTCAAACTCATCTGGATCAGGACAGACAGCAGTAGGTACATGGTAACACTGTAGTATAAGGCCCACACATAACTCAGCAGTATCAGGACATACAGCAGCAAGTATTGGTAACGGTGGAGTATAAGTGAAAGGGATTTTTCATAAGTTTACTATTCTATATAGAGATCATGGATTATCCCTTGCTTTAATTATACAAGGCCTACAGACCTCACTTCCTGTGGAATGCAGTACCCCAAATTACGAGCACATCTCACACCCTGCCGCTTGGTGACACCACAGACAAGTATCACTTGGAAACAACAGCACCTTCCTCCCGTAACAAAAGGCTATTTAAAAATCACATCTCACATACAATGACAGCGAATTATGACAAGTCATTTAACTTGTTAGCATTTAGATTAATATTGGCCAATATGTAAAATAACCCTTTCATGTATTGTATATAGCAGATACCAGTATTGTTTAGCAAAGTTTCAACTGTAACATGTCACTCACTCCAGTAATTTTGATGTTCCCACCACCAATGTCCTATAAATATTGTAAGAAGGAACAAGGAGCCGTCATTGACGGAAGATACGTGTCACCGAGGTTCCTGGCCTCGGTGAGGTAAGAACCGGATTTTCTTCCTGAAGTGTCAGTTCTGTAGTGCAGTCTGACACTTCAGCTGTCAGAATGGCTGTAAAGCCAATCCGGGCCGGTTCTTATTGGGAGCAGCCAAAGAGCAGGGTGGGGGGCTGTTCCCCACGGTTCCAGGCCGGGTTTTGGCTGGAATATAAAAACCCAGCCAGCATGTTCAGGTGGTGTGGATTATCCTCCATGACAGAGGAGCTGAGGAGTCTGTGGTCTGAGACACTGAGGGATCTGTTTGTGTGAGCCATAGGCTGGGGAAACAGGCCACTAAAGACTGCTGCGGACTCTGGGTGAAAATCATCTGCTGACCAGGTGACGTCTTTTTGCACTGTGAACTTTGTGTGGTGTGAACAGGCACCAAGACTGAACACTTTCTTTTGGCTTGTTTTCTGGCTATGTGTGAATAAACACTGAACTTTGATTTAAACCTTGTTTTTTGCCTCTGTACTGCGTCCGCTTACCCTGCCTACCAAAGCTAATCCCCACAATATGTGCTGTGGAATAAAGACTTCAGATATTGACCACCTGAGTTGAGTCTGGGTAGTCGGTATCTCCTGGCCAGTGCAAATAGGATATTCATTGCAAAGGGAAATATTCACGGGTTGGAGGTCTGATGCCTCATCGTATAACCATCATAAACCTGCCTGGAGAAAAATGCTAACAGTTTTGGTGTCAGAAGGTAGGATCCACGCGGATGAGTGGCGCGCTCCGATACAAGCAAAGACGCCTTCTCCTCAGACTATTTCGATCCACTATCAAGCCTGCGGCACGGTAATACAGTCAAGGTCTTTTTAAATTGCACTGTTCACTTTATTATATGCACTTGTTTACACATATGATGGTGGATTATCATTGAATGTATCACTGACATGCCTCGATTGATGTTGGTGTGTATGATAACAGATGGAGGTAATTATATGAATTGTAGCCCACCCACGAATGGGAGTGCACTAGTACTCTTTTGGCTAATAATGGATTGTGTCATGCTGTAGAGACGTATTTATTTTTGCAGTATGCACTTTTTTGTTCACTTGACTTGAAAAAGGTCCTGCGAGAGGACCGAAACGTTGTCTGACATGTGTGAATAAATTACACTTTTTTTACTTGAAGGAGTGCTGCGGACTCTCTTTCTCATATATATATATATATATATATATATATATATATATATATATATATATATATATATATATATATATATATATATATATATATATATATATATTATACTGTAAGAGTGGATTATTTGAACCCGGTAAGCGCTTCTGTAGCGCCTCCCAGGAATCTGATATTTCTAAAGAAAATTAAAGGGGTCTGGAGTCCCCTAATCTGAAAAACAGTACAGTGTGCAACGAATATCCTTTGCTAAAAAATTATAATTGTATATTGCTGTAGAGTTGCTTAAGCTTTTTTTTTATACATTATTGAATTTTACTGTATAGATTGTATGCGAGTTCATGCTGAAATTGTAGGTATAAACTTGACCATCCAGACTAGTTTAAAATCAACCATAAATTCAGGAGTAGTCATGAGCCTGGATTAGAATAAATAGGAGGAAAAACACAAACTGATAAGCATAAGGTTTGTCAGTAAGTATTTTTGCACTAAACACAAACACCATCATCCTTAAATAAACCTTCAAATTCTGCAGATCTCACTGTATATTTTTAGCTTAGTAAAATGGACAATTCTTATGGTAAGAAGGATCCCAAGAAGAAACTGAACTTTACATTTAGAACTGAAAATCATGTTCCCAAGTCTGCTGCAAATCGCTCTATGGTGAAACTGTCTCCTAGAAATGAATTTGGGGGGGGGGGGGGTGGAGTCCAAAAATGTTTGTCCAGAGGTGTTTAGGTCCATTTTATACTGATCCTTGGGTGGATAATGTGTGTAGATTGACAGAAGGAATGAAATTTACTGACCCGTTCCCAAAAGAGGGGTCTTTCAGATCCAGTATGACGACACATCATTAATGTCCTTCGTTTGACATCAGCAACATGAAAGATTCCGCCATTCAACTCCATACATGGGTGAGAACGTTCCCGTTTTGCTCAATATAATTCATTTGTCATCATTCCGTGTATGTCTAGTTTAGGCCCTTTGGGCTGTCTTATGTTTGTTTGTCTTAGAGGTTTCTCCTTTAGCGCCTATTATTTTAGAAGCATTTCCATTAAATGTTTAACCCCTCTGTCCCTTTGAGGATTAGTACATTTTGCCACATGATTTTTGGGAGTAAAAGGTCAAGCTTGGCAGTGTTGCTATAGAAAACTTTATTATGAGGCATAGAGTTTTTTCTGATCAGGTTATCAATAACATGATCAAGGCATGAAGGCCTACGAGGTACATCATTTATTACAGTACTTGGAAATCTTTCTTGTGGTTCTGGGAGGATTGATCCCTCCCTCACAGACGTATTTCACTTCCCATCATCCTAGCTTTTCTCCAATCTGGATTGCACATGGGTCTGGCGCTCAGTTCTGTGAAAGGTCAGGTCTCCGCCCTATACATTTATTTTCAACGTTCACTGCCATTCTTTTGTCCTGTTGAAAACAATCCTACAAGGGGGTGGCTCATATGGTTCCTCCCTTTAGCCCCCAATGACAATTTTGGGACTTGAACCTGTTCTTAATTGCCCTCCAGTCAGCTCTGTTTGAGCCTCTGAATTAGGTCTTCCTTTCTTTTTATTTCCTGGAAGGTTGTTTTTTTTCGTAGGCTATCATGTCTATCCGGAGAGTCTTAGAGTTGGCATCTCTCTCTTGTATGGAGCCCTTTCAGGTGTTTCCTCAAGAAAAAGTGGTGCTCCACCCAGTGCATTCCTGTCAGCCAAAAGTGGTATCAGCATTTCACATGAACAAGGACTGTGCTTTTCTCATTCTGTCCACAGCCTTCTCATCCTAAGGAGCGAGCACTCCATCGCTTGGACGTGGTTTGAGTGCTGAGGATTTACCTTTCCGTCTATGACACTTTCCGCCAGACGGATTCCATGTTTGTGGTCCCTGATGGTCCACGCGATAGATTTGTGGCTTCAAAGGTGATGATTGCCAGTTTGATTAACTCGGCGATTACTGAGGCATACTGCGCTCGGGGTAGGACTCCTCCCCTAGGTATCAAGGCTCCTTCTACCAGGGTGGTCGGTGCTTCTAGTGCTCACCTTCATCAGGCTTCTGCATCACAACTGTGTAAGGTTGCAGCTTGGTTGTCCTTACACACGTTCACCAAGTTTTAGAAGTTGCATTCTCTGGCTTCGGCGTACACTGCTCCTGTCCGCTTGGATTTGCATGCCGTAGTGTCTTTACTTTGCGAGTGTTATCTTCCATAGGGATTCATTTTTTCCACCCCGTGGACTACTTTATGACGTCCCACAATGATCAGTTACTTTTGTAACAAAAACAGGAACTATGTAATTATTGCAAACAGCAAACACGTGCAAAATGGGCTGGGCATAGCATTTCCACAGCATGGTTTTGCCAAAAACAAATGACATAAGGACATGTGTTCCCTATGCTTTCAATTTTTTATACATACCCATTGACTTGAATGCAGCCAATGAACATGATTTGCACACAAGAATAGGACAGGACTTAAAATGCTGTTGAATGGGAAAAAAGTAAAACGGAGGGCATACGGAGACACTTCAGTATTTTTTGATTCAACGTTGAAATTATTGGGTCAGTATACTCAACTTGAAAAATGGCCATTACTGTAGTTTGTAAGAGCCCTAAGTGGTAGAACTTGCAAAATTGTCTCACTAAATACTTATTTGCCTCACTGTATCTCCGTGGGCTCTGCCATCACTTCACTCGCTTATGCACAGCAATAACGATGTAAAGCAAGTATAAAAATAAGGGCTCATTGACCCAAATGTGTACGTTAATTTAGGTGAGGGGAATGTTTTTGATTTTTTTTTCTCAGCTTGCAAATGTTATTTTATTTACCTTGATCGACTTTCATCGTTGAGAAATTAATATTCACGCACTGCATGATACGAAACCTTATTTGGTTAATGAGAAATTCAGAACATACTTTTCTCTCCAATGAAAGGCAATTGAGCGGAGTAAAAAAAGTTTACACATTTTTTATGTTAGGGTAGCCTTTTTAATAGAAACATAGAATGTGTCGGCAGATAAGAACCATTTGGCCCATCTAGTCTGCCCAATATGCTGAATACTATGACTAGCCCCAGGCCCTATCTTATATGAAGGATGGCCTTATGCCCAATATACTGAATACTATGAATAGCCCCTGGCCCTATCTTATATGAAGGATGGCCTTATGCCTATCCCATGCATGCTTAAACTCCTTCACTGTATTTGCAGCTACCACTTCTGCAGGAAGGCTATTCCATGCATCCACTACTCTCTCAGTAAAGTAATTCTTCCTGATATTACTTTTAAACTTTTGCCCCTCTAATTTAAAACTATGTCCTCTTGTAGCATTTTTTTTTATATGTCTTTATATGTAATACAGTAAGTCTTGTAATTAACCTTTTTTATGTAGATTCCAATGTATTACTTTGTGATTTTCACCGTGAGAAAGTTTGGGCAGAATGGGTTACAAAAAAAGTGTTTTGAAGAAGCTTCGTGATGTAGCAAATGCAAGAAGTATGGAGGAACATAATGTTGCTCTTCAAACTTTGACAAATTCGACTGTATGGAAAAAAAAACTCCGGAACTAAGGCAATGGTTCTCCAATAAATGGCTGCCTGAAATAAAGGTAAAGTTGTAAATATACTTTCTACTGTTTTTTGTTATATTTTATGGTAATATGTGTGAAAATTCTACTAATTAAATATTTTAATTTAATTTTATTCAATTTTTTTTAATCCCACCTTCCAGGTGCTACAAGGTTTAGTTTTTTTGGTCAACATCGACATATAAGGCCTATTATTTCAAAGACAGGTTGTAATATGTATTGGGACTATTTTGAAACCCATATTTTTTATTTTTTTATTTTTCCTTTGTAGGGGCTATTTTTTTGCATAATGAGATGGCGGTTTGATTGGAACTATCTTAGGGTGCATATGACATTTTGGTCGCTTGCTATTACACTTTTTGTGATGTAAGGTGACAAAAATGGCTTTTGACACCATATTTTTTTTTGCTGTGTTCAGCTGAGGGGTTACGTCCTGTGTTATTTTTATAGAGCAGGTTGTGACGGATGCGGCGATACAAATATGTATACTTTTTCTTTATATAAGTTTTACACAATAATATTTTTTAAACCAAAAAAAAATCAATGTTTTAGTCTGAGAGGCATAGTTTTTTTTATTTTTGGCCAATTGTTTTAGGTAGGGGCTCATTTTTTGCGGGATGAGATGGCGGTTTGATTGGTACTATTTTGGGAGGCATACATCTTTTTGATCGCTTTGTATTACACTTTTAGTGAAGTAAGGTGCCAATAGATTGGTTATTTTCACCATTTTCAGGGTTGTTTTTAAAGGTAGTTCACCTGAGGAGTTCAGTCATGTAATATTTTTATAGAGCAGGTTTTTATGGGCGTGTCGATACCTAATATGTGTAGTGTATTTATTTCTATTCAGTGATGTGTTTTTTTATTACTTTTTTTTCACTTTTTTACATTTTTTTTTACCCAGACCCACTTTGTTCTTGTATATCCAGTGGATCTGGTGTCTGTATAATACAGTACAGTCCACTATATGGTGCACTGTGCAGTATTTTTCACTTTACAAACTCTGAATATACCTTTAGCAGGTCTATTCAGACTTTCAGCACCATGGAGAGCAGGACGGTTCTGAAAGTGTCCTGTCTCCATGGCAACCATCACCCGCTGCCATAAGAAAGCAGCGGGTGATGGATGGGGAGGGAGTGTAGCCCCCTCCCTCTGTGATCCCATCCTGTTGGGGGGCTGCAAAGGCACAGCAGCCCCCCAATGGGAGAGGGAGGGAGCTCCCTCCCTGTTAACCCTTACATACTGTGGTCCGTAAGGACCATGGTATGGAAGGGGTTAAACGGCTGGCATCTGATCAAGCACAGATGCCGGCTGTTTCTATCAGAGTGTCAGCAATGTGCTGACACTCTGATAGATCCACTAGACACCAGGGAATATTACAGAGGAGGCGAGCGGTGGATCGCAATCGCGATCCCACCTGCCGCAACGCCCCCCTCCCGCACCAGCGCCCGCAACCACCCCACCTGCACACCCGCAGCCACAATATGATTGGGGGCCACAAGGGTGGTGAAAATGTAACACTTTGGCGGCATTTAGTCTCTAATCCCCGCGGTCACAGACCGCGGGTATCAGAGATCGCACAAAGGGCTGCAAACCGAAGGTCTGAATTGACCTGCGGTTTGAAGCGATCGCCGATACGGGAAGGGGGGGGTCACAATCATAGGACCCCCCCTGGGCATTGTAACAAGGTACCTGCTGAATGATTTCAACAGGTACCTTGTTCCGATCACTGCCGGCTGAGCAGAAATGATCTGAACTACTCATGACGTACCGGTAAGTCATGTGTCCTTAAGGACTCTGGAAACATGCCGTACCAGTACGTCATGTGTCCTGAAGGGGTTAAGTTGTGTTTGTGTGGAGTTTTTTCCATTCACATTTGCAAGGTCATACAGTGATGTTGAAGAAGAATTCCTGTATCGCATTCTATGCTTTGATTATTCCCATTCTGTAAGAAGGCGGTCAGGACTCTGCTACAAATTCCAGCAGTCATGCCAGCCATAAACCTTGTGCATTGGTGAGAAGTCAGGTAGAAACAGGAGTCTGTTCACACAAAATTAGGCCTCATGCACGCGAACATTGTTTTGTTCCGCATCCTATTTGCCATTTTTGCTGATTGGATGCGGACCCATTCAAATAAATGGTGCCGCAAAATATGTGGACAGCTCTCCGTGTGCTGGCCCCATCCTTAGCTCAATTCAGTATTCCGCCAAAAAAACAAACCTGTCCTATTCTTGTTGTCCGTTTAGCATACCAGAATAGGCAGTTTATTAGTGTCTGTCTGTGCATATGAACTGGGCCTGAAACATTACGTAACTGTTCACCAGCTATGTGAACCTAATCGGCACCTTAACTAACTATTAATATGAATTGACCTTAAAGGTAGGAATATTCATATGCAGGATACCTCAGCCCTTATATGCCTATAAAGCTCTGGAATAAGTATAGGACCAGAGACAACCCTTTCCTCCCCAGATGGATTAATGGAAGTCTCTGGTCGAGATACAAACAACGGGGAATATAACAGACACAATACAATAAGAAAAGACAATACTTAGCTGAACGTAGAAAACTGGCAACTCAGGAAGCACCACAGAGTACAACCAAACAGCTGGTTAGAAGGCAGTAAGAAAAACTCTATAAACCGTACCTCAAAGAGTGCAAAGCAGCTATTTTGGGGGAAGGCAATTTACCATGAAAAAAAAAAAAACATCAAGAAAGGGGTGTGGCATTCACCAAAACACACACACATTAGGATCCACAAAGAACTTGTGACTTTATACCTACGTGGTGCCAGTGCCTGTATACCTGCCACAGGAGCGTCCTTGACACTTAATGCTTTGATCCAAACTCCACCAGTCTGTATACATGAGAGAATGCAGTTACACAAGTACGGTTATCCTTTCAACCGCAAACACAAGGAATTTCCAAACAGAGAAGCGTGATAGGTTGATCTTATTTTAGGTTCCTTTAGTTTAGATAAATATACACAACATATTTGTTGTATTTTTTTATGTGCTATGTTTAGGAAAACTTTTTTCTATACCATTTTGGCATTATTGTTTTAACATTGGACTGCATAGACTGATGATGATGATGATGATGATGGGCTATAAATAACATCTACTTTTTTTTAAACAGTTATGCTTCAATTTCAAATTACTCTTCTGTATAAATAATTTGATGATAAACTTAATAATGTAATTAAATTTACTATATTTATTTTCTTTATCCAACAGAAATGGGCACGTGTTTACCGACATGGAGTATTACAAGTTGGCATACACACAAATAATGGACTGGAGCGGCAGCATGAAATCCTTAAATATAATCATCTAGAGGGCTACAAAAACTGTTCTCTCAGCGAAATGATCACAGTACTTCATTCAAGTTTTTTCCCCAACACATACAAGAAGTAAGAGATTGAGCTGTTTAGTAGAATAATGCAATATTCTATTTATTACACAATTTGTTAATGCTTAAAAGGGTTGTCTCATCTAGGACATTTATGTCAGGCTCACAGACCCTTATCATGTATCGACAACTCAGGTTTTGCCCGGAGGGTCAGAGTGAGTGCCCCATTGTGAGTTATGTGATTTCTAATCTGAATGCAAGTACTTTTATTTTTAATGAAATTTGTTGATGAGCATGATTTCTTAGTTTAGATTGCAGTAAACCTGTGAGATATATATGCTGTGTAAGGGATTAGCTCTGTTCTTGGAGATCATTCACACAAAGATCTTGATCACAACTGAATTTCAGGTCAAAACAGTGCCTTTTATTCAAAAATCTGCATCCACAGCATGCAACATAACAGTAAAAAACAAAAAGACCTTGCCCGCCCGTTAATAGTGATCATATGCGGCTTTCTCAGCCTCACAGTAATCCCGCAGCCTCCAGGCTGGAACACGTACAGTACCTCTGGGGGTTTTTGGTCCAGCATTCCTCTTGATTCTGACCTTGTGACCCTTATGGCAACAGGCGTCACAGCATCCCTCGAAGTTTGGGCTATCCCACAGCCCCGTGGTCTCTCAGCCTTTGTCAGCTAAAACCACACTTAAAGCCCTCTGCTCTAGGCCTCTGTGTCTAACCAAACACACTCTCTCCAGAGTAAGCACCACCCAAGTCCAGCAAGCAGACTAAATTTAAATGCTGGCATTGAGCAAGTCCCTGACTGGAACATGGGGAACAGGCACCCACCCAGCACATTGCCTTTTCCCAGTAAAAGCCCGCCCTGGAGTAGCTAGAACCAGCTATGCTATGTATTATGGTGTCCGCTAACTACTTTAGTGGACACCCAAACTAGAGCCTTTACTCCACCAAGGCCGGGAACCTTGGTGACACGTTCCTTGGTGACAAAAAAACGCTTTTGAATGCTTCCTTTGGACTTTAATGCCCATAACACTATTCACATTGCAACAGGTGCATTTATAATTTATATTTTTTAATTTGTATGAAGGATCTGTTCCTATCTACTTGCGTAATTGATGCTAAAGTCAATGGGATTGGTGCAAACAGCGTAAATCAGCTTTGTGGGCTATTTAAACACTCCTGTCATCCTCTCGTGGTCCAGGAGAAACCTATTCCCAAGATATTTATGGTCCCGCACTTATAAAATACTTATAGCCTTATCTGTGAATAAGCCATAAATGTTCCAAAGTGAGATAACTCCTTTATTGCAGACTTGTCGTTTCATTCCTGCTGCCATGCCTGAGAAAATTGCTTGGTTAAGGGAAAGATGCTGTGTATGTGATGTGATTTTTAACAGTATCAAAGATAACTTACTAACAGAACTCCTAAGATAGACAGTAAGTGGAGGTCCTCACATAACAGATCCGTTGCGTTTAGAGTACAAGTATAGTAGATGAAGAGAACAAACTTGATCCATATTCTGCCAACAATATCAGTACATCAAAACCATCCATATTTATAGGTTACCAAACGGTTTGATACCCACACCATGATTGTATTATTGGCAAACCGTTTTTTTTCATTTCCATATAATAACATCAATAATGTAAAAATTTAAGTACATGGTTATTGAAGATGTCTGCAGCGTTAAACACCTTATATGTTGAAATGTGCATATTTTATTTTAAGTAAAACAATGTACAATTTCCATTTTGATGACTATATATCTATTTATTATCCAGGTATGTCGAGTTAAATGTTCAAAGTTCGGAAGATTATCGCAAATACACCCAAGAAATTCCGAGTTTTTAAAAAAAAAAAATCGCCCACGTGATATAATTAATCACATTATGCAGAGACTGAATAGCACACTGGATCCAAGCAACATTGTGTGTGTGAATAGTACCAGTGGAATTTTTGAAGTGGAGAGCAAAACTTATAAGGACAAAACGTATACCGTGAATTTAGGAGGGCAAACTCCATTCTGCACTTGCGAAGACTGGGGAAATTTCTTACTTCTATGTAAACATATGTGTTGTGTTATGAAATTCAATCCAGAATGGGGATGGCATAGATTGAGTAAGACTTACACAGAAAACCCACTGTTTTCTCTGGACATTCAGTGTTTTTCAAAAAATGGAAAAGAGGAGACATTCGAGGGCCAGGTCCATTTCACTGAATTAAAACAACCACATACAGGACTGATAGTGGATCTAGCACCTCGTCGGAGAGCATTACGCACAACCAAAATCAAGATTGGTCATACACTGATTAAACAACTAGTAGATGCCTTGTATCTCCTAAAAGATGTTTGTGATTTGACTAAAGTAGAGGAAGACCTGGAGAGATTGGTCACCAGTGTGCAGATTTTGGTACCAAAGGATGAAGGGTTACCATTGTTAGAGTCCCCAAAGAGAAAAAAGGAAGCATTAGTTAATTTACAACCACTACCAAAACGTGCTTATGGCCGGCCAAAACATCCATCATCACAAAGATTTGGAACCAAAGCTGATATGCTGAGGGAAGAGGTATGGGATATTGAAGAGGACAGAAAATCCATAAGCCCGGTTAGCAATTTGGACAGTGGTATCGGACAATATACTTCCAATGATACCTGGCAAATAATCAATGGCATTAAATTTACTTATCAGGATAGGTTAGAAATTGAAGGGAACACATGGCTGGATGACAGAGTGATTAATGCTTGCCAGTATCTTATTTCAGTCCAATTCCCTCATGTCTTTGGTCTATTTGACACATTGCTCTTAGCACATAACAAAGTTGGGCAAGCCACCCAAAAAGAAAATATTCAAATTCACCATTCAGGAGCACATTGGCTGGTATCACATGGATCTGCAACTGAGGTCACAGTGTATGACTCCATGAAAACATCTGACACTTGAAAAAAACAAATTGTATATATGTATAGTAATTTTTTTGGGGGTGAATACTCAGTGCTTGACCTACAGTGCTTACCAAAAACAAAAAAGGTGCAAGTGACTGTGGTCCATTTGCTATAGCAAATGCAGTTTGTTTGGCGTATGGAATAAGCATGAGTGATGTTGTCTTTGATCAAAATAAAATTTGTTCATTGCGTTGAGAGAAGAAATTTCCATGTTCCCCCATTCATTGTTGGCAAAATCACGAACCCCGTTTTATTCAAAACAAATTACACTCAGCACCTATTGCTTATGTAAGCTTTACAACCCGAAAGATCAAATGGTGGAATGTGCAGCTTGCGAAATGTGGTACCACTTTCAGTGTGTTGGAGTCAGCCAAATGTCTACTTGCATTAAAACAAAAAAAAAAAAAGATTATATTTGTAACAAATGTGGTGCTTCCTAATGGAAGTGTGTATGTTAAAGCCATATTTTATTATCCAAAAATAGTTAACACGTTTTATGTTTTATATCATTTATGACATTAAAAGGTTATTTAAACAAATATCTTGTATTGTTATTTATCAGAAGTAAATAATTTATTTTGAAATATAGCATATATGGACATTAGTTTTTAATAACTATATGCTGGCACACTTTAGCATGCAATGATATTGTGGCTGTGCATAAAAAATAAAACCTTTGCATAATGACATACAGTTGAATCGAAGATGGCCTAGGACAGTGGTCAGCAAACTGTGGCTCTAGAGCCACAAACGACTCTTTAGCCCCTTGAATGTGGCTCTTCTAGGTGCAGCTCACAAATTGCCTAAAGACCCAAAACATTTTTGCCATAGGCAAGTTAAATGTGATCGCACTGTATGTGTAGTTCTGTCTGTGATGCGGGGCCGCTGCCTCTGGAGCCCCGCTGGCCAGTACTCAAAATGAAAGTAGCGCAGTATGCCGACCGGACAGCCGCGGCACTCCTTTTGTCAGGCGCCTGCTCCGCCAGCTTCATTAATAAAGTGGGAGCAACAGGTGTGTGAGTCAGTGAGGGGCGTTACCCTGATGTCCAGCCGGCTGGCCTGCTACATAGTGAGTAAAAGTACAGAGCCTTGGCCATGTATGTCCTTTTGTGTGCCAGACAACATGTAGGCTGAGAAGGGGAGTGCCACTGGGGGCCACGGTAAAAAGGTCATCAATTGACTGAATGGCATCAATCGCTCAGAATATAATAGATAGAGAAGGTCCTTCTGGAGTCCGGGAAATAGTCATTTCTACATGAGCTGGCTAAATGCCAGACTCAGAGGGACCTCTGCTGCATGACTGCCTCTCAGTATATAATAGATAGAGAAGGTCCTTCTGGAGTCCGGGAAATAGAGAATAACAAATACTTTATTATCCACCGTTCAACAGTGTTACTTTAGTCAATGATACAAAGTGAAACATATACAAATAATCATGTCACTGAAGCTTTAAAAGAATGGTTCTTGTAGTTAGAATGGGATTTAGCTAATTGCCTGTGAAGATAAATACTATGATAGATCAGGTCCAGGACAATTGGTGAATATATGGTGTCGGAATAATATAGACGACTGCTATAGAGCCGGCTGTTTTCCATTATTAGTGAGGACAAGGTCCTTCTGGGTCATGGGAAATAGCCAATTCACTGTGTGGCATGGCTAAATACTGTATCCATGCAGGACCTCAACAATAAGGGGCAAAGAAGGTCCTTACCAGTAATGGGAAATAGACAGCTGCTGTAGAGCCGGCTATTTCCCATGACTGGGGAGGACCAGGTCCCTCCGAGTCATGGGATTTAGTCACAACCAGAGCACAAGGGTTCCAGCGTCTCAAGGAAATCAATGCGCATGTCACAGGACCTTCCTGGGGAATCCGGTCACATGATCACCCATTTTGGTCATTCAATGCAATGCACATGACGCAGGACCTGTGGGGGTGTGGTCACAGCACGTGATCACTCCTCTGTTCATGTAAATCATCCGGTCATGTGCTTCCATTTGTCACATGATCGGATTAGACGAACTTGCAAGTTCATGTGCTCAATAAGGTTTAAAGCACATGAACAAGCATGATTAAACAGATTTGTTCACAAGGATCATAGTGTGGGACATATATACATCACCTAGAATAAGTATTGAATATGTAAGGTTTGAAGAAATAGATGATCTTGCAGACCTAAGATAGAAGGATTGCGTATGCAAGCATAAGCAGTAGCGCAGTATATATGGCAGTATGGGCACCCGTAATCGGATCATTGTCAACCCTAGCGCATCGAATCACGCGGACAATGTCATTCATGAGTCACCAATCAATTCGGGAATAAAAGTAAATCAAAAAAGAGTATATATAACTGGAAGTACCATTGTTATGTACAGGAAAGCTAAATGTACTAGGCGGAAGTACCGCCGCTATCCTCACTGTGTGCGGACTTGATTTATAAGTTATTAAATAGCCCCCTAGTCTAATCGAGGATTTCAGTAAATGTGACTTATGTGGTTATCACAAAGTCCCAACCTGATTTGTCCCCCTGTCAGTTGGATACCATCCCTGGAACTCCAACATGTCAGACTCGGGATCATCCTCTAGATTGCAGGGGCACAAGCTATATAAACATGTCCCTATTTTACCCGAGACTGGTGGCTCAAGAGGCATGTCCACGTGTGACTCCGATCGCATGGGTATAGCAACTCGGCCATTACAGGTTGTCCAACATCACTTATGTATAATTGAATGCTTGCAATACCAATCACAAACAAAGAAGACATAAGTATCGATCGAATCTAAATGTCAGCGCACCAGTATGTGGCACAGTCACACGTCACGCATCGCATAAGGTATGACCGTATACCCAACCGTGCACCGAGGCATGATCCAACCAATCTTGTTATAAAGAAAATACAGTTCAGAAAACGAAGAATAAATGAAGCTGTAGAAAGCTGTAAAGTAAGTGGTGTATATACATGGGTCCCATCATGATCCGGTGGATGCATCTTCCAGCGCTCACATTTTGTTGTGGGTACACACAACAGTCACCACACTCCTGAGGATAATAAAAACAGTGTATAAGAACACCCTGTTGAATAAACAAGGGGCACAACCACTTAAGACTCAACATACGAGCAGAATCAAGAGTACAATCATCTAGGACAATAACCAGGGTCTGTAATCTACATTTAATCCCTGTGGTCTTATAGTATTTAGTTTTGCAATCCATCGCATCTCACATTTTTTGAGAAGGGCAAGTCTGTTCCCACCCCTCCGTGGTATAGGGATATGGTCAACCAGCATACATTTCAGGTCACGTTCCTTGTGTTCCATGTCAGTAAAATGTTTTGGGACTGGAAGATCCATCCGTTTTTTACGGATGGTGTATCGATGTTGATTGATTCTACTTTTAAAATCCAGTGAAGTTTCCCCAATGTATAATAACTGACATGGACACCACAGGATGTATATAACAAAGGAAGAGTCACATGTCAAAAAGTGCTTGATATAATACTTCTTCTGCATAAGTGGATGCAGAAAGAAACTGCCTTTGTGCATGTATCGGCAATTGATACAGTTTAAGCATGGAAAGCAGCCCAATTTGGGACTGCGTAAAAAGGTTTGGCCCACTACTTTTTGTGTACCTATATCGGTGCGAATCAATCTATCTTTAAGATTCCTAGTTCTCTTATACGCTGAGTCTTAAGTGGTTGTGCCCCTTGTTTATTCAACAGGGTGTTCTTATACACTGTTTTTATTATCCTCAGGAGTATGGTGACTGTTGTGTGTACCCACAACAAAATGTGAGCGCTGGAAGATGCATCCACCGGATCATGATGGGACCCATGTATATACACCACTTACTTTACAGCTTTCTACAGATTCATTTATTCTTCGTTTTCTGAACTGTATTTTCTTTATAACAAGATTGGTTGGATCATGCCTCGGTGCACGGTTGGGTATACGGTCATACCTTATGCGATGCGTGACGTGTGACTGTGCCCCATACTGGTGCGCTGACATTTAGATTCGATACTTATGTCTTCTTTGTTTGTGATTGGTATTGCAAGCATTCAATTATACATAAGTGATGTTGGACAACCTGTAATGGCCGAGTTGCTATACCCATGCGATCGGAGTCACACGTGGACATGCCTCTTGAGCCACCAGTCTCGGGTAAAATAGGGACATGTTTATATAGCTTGTGCCCCTGCAATCTAGAGGATGATCCCGAGTCTGACATGTTGGAGTTCCAGGGATGGTATCCAACTGACAGGGGGACAAATCAGGTTGGGACTTTGTGATAACCACATAAGTCACATTTACTGAAATCCTCGATTAGACTAGGGGGCTATTTAATAACTTATAAATCAAGTCCGCACACAGTGAGGATAGCGGCGGTACTTCCGCCTAGTACATTTAGCTTCCCTTACATAACAATGGTACTTCCAGTTATATATACTCTTTTGATTTACTTTTATTCCCGAATCGATTGGTGACTCATGAATGACATTGTCCGCGTGATTTGATGCGCTAGGGTTGACAATGATCCCATTACGGGTGCCCATACTGCCATATATACTGCGCTACTGCTTATGCTTGCATACGCAATCCTTCTATCTTAGGTCTGCAAGATCATCTATTTCTTCAAACCTTACATATTCAATACTTATTCTAGGTGATGTATATATGTCCCACACTATGAACAAATCTGTTTAATCATGCTTGTTCATGTGCTTTAACCCCTTAAGGACCGGGCTCATTTTCACCTTAAGGACCAGGCCATTTTTTGCAATTCTGACCAGTGTCACTTTAAGTGGTGATAACTTTAAAACGCTTTGACTTATCCAGGCCATTCTGAGATTGTTTTTTCGTCACATATTGTACTTCATGATACTAGTAAAAAAAAGTCAAAAAAATAATTTTTTTGCATAATAAAATACCTAATTTACCAAAAATTTTGAAAAATTAGCAAATTTCAAAGTTTCAGTTTCTCTACTTCTGTAATACATAGTAATACCCCAAAAAATTGTGATGACTTAACATTCCCCATATGTCTACTTCATGTTTGAATTATTTTGGGAATGATATTTTATTTTTTGGGGATGTTACAAGGCTTAGAAGTTTAGAAGCAAATCTTGAAATGGACCACTACAGCTCTGAAGTCACTTTGCGAGGCTTACATAATAGAAACCGCCCAAAAATGACCCCATTCTATAAACTACACCCCTCAAGGTATTCAAAACTGATTTTACAAACTCCGTTAACCCTTTAGGTGTTGCACAAGAGTTATTGGCAAATGGGGATGAAATTTGAGAATTTCATTTTTTTGCCTAATTTTCCATTTTAACCCATTTTTTCCACTAACAAAGCAAGGGTTAACAGCCAAACAAGACTATCTTTATTGCCCTGACTCTGCTGTTTACAGAAACACCCCATATGTGGCCATAAACTACTGTACGGCCACACAGCGGGGCGTAGAGTGAAAGGTGCGCCGTATGGTTTTTGGAAGCCAGATTTTGCTGGACAGTTTTTTTGACACCATGTCCCATTTGAAGCCCCCTGATGCACCCCTAGAGTAGAAACTCCATAAAAGTGACCCCATCTAAGAAACTACACCCCTCAAGGTATTCAAAACTGATTTTACAAACTCCGTTAACCCTTTAGGTGTTGCACAAGAGTTATTGGCAAATGGGGATGAAATTTGAGAATTTCATTTTTTTGCCTAATTTTCCATTTTAACCCATTTTTTCCACTAACAAAGCAAGGGTTAACAGCCAAACAAGACTATCTTTATTGCCCTGACTCTACTGTTTACAGAAACACCCCATATGTGGCCATAAACTACTGTACGGCCACACAGCGGGGCGTAGAGTGAAAGGTGCGCCGTATGGTTTTTGGAAGCCAGATTGTGCTGGACAGTTTTTTTGACACCATGTCCCATTTGAAGCCCCCCTGATGCACCCCTAGAGTAGAAACTCCATAAAAGTGACCCCATCTAAGAAACTACACCCCTCAAGGTATTCAAAACTGATTTTACAAACTTTGTTAACCCTTTAGGTGTTGCACAAGATTCAATGGAAAATAGAGATATAATTTCAAAATTTCACTTTTTTGGCAGATTTTCCATTTTAATATTTTTTTTCCAGTAACAAAGCAAGGGTTAACAGCCAAACAAAACTCATTATTTATGGCCCTGATTCTGTAGTTTACAGAAACACCCCATATGTGGTCGTAAACTACTGTACGGGCACACGGCAGGGCGCAGAAGGAAAGGAATGCCATACGGTTTTTGGAAGGCAGATTTTGCTGGACTGGTTTTTTGACACCATGTCCCATTTGGAGCCCCCCTGATGCCCCCCTAGAGTAGAAACTCCATAAAAGTGACCCCATCTAAGAAACTACACCCCTCAAGGTATTCAAAACTGATTTTACAAACTTTGTTAACCCTTTAGGTGTTGCACAAGATTCAATGGAAAATAGAGATACAATTTCAAAATTTCACTTTTTTGGCAGATTTTCCATTTTAATATTTTTCCTGTAACAAAGCAAGGGTTAACAGCCAAACAAAACTCATTATTTATGGCCCTGATTCTGTAGTTTACAGAAACACCCCATATGTGGTCCTAAACTACTGTACGGGCACACGGCAGGGTGCAGAAGAAAAGGAATGCCATACGGTTTTTGGAAGGCAGATTTTGCTGGACTGGTTTTTTGACACCATGTCCCATTTGAAGCCCCCCTGATGCACCCCTAGAGTAGAAACTCCAAAAAAAGTGACCCCATTTTAGAAAGTACGGAATAGGGTGGCAGTATTGTTGGTACTAGTTTAGGGTACATATGATTTTTGGTTGCTCTATATTACACTTTTTGTGCGGCAAGGTAACAAGAAATAGCTTTTTTGGCATGTTTTTTTTTTTGTTATTTACAACATTCATCTGACAGGTTAGATCACGTGGTAATTTTATAGAGCAGGTTGTCACGGACGCGGCGATACCTAATATGTATACAATTTTTTTTATTTATGTAAGTTTTATACAATAACTTCATTTTGAAAACCAAAAAATTGTTTAGTGTCTCCATAGTCTAAGAGCCATAGTTTTTTCAGTTTTTGGGTGATTATCTTGAGTAGGGTCTAATTTTTTGCGGGGTGAGATGACAGTTTGATTGGCACTATTTTGGGGTGCATATGACTTTTTGATCGCTTGCTATTACACTTTTTGTGACGTAAGATGGCAAAAAATTGCTTTTTTTTTACACAGTTTTTTTTTTTTTTTTTTTACGGTGGTCACCTGAGGGGTTAGGTCATGTGATATTTATATAGAGCCGGTCGATACGGACGCGGCGATACCTAATATGTATACTTTATTTTTATTTATGTACATTTTACACAATGATTTTATTTTTGAAACCAAAAAAAATCATGTTTTAGTGTTTCCATAGTCTAAGAGCCATAGTTTTTTCAGTTTTTGGGCGATTATCTTGAGTAGGGTCTCATTTTTTGCGGGATGAGATGACGGTTTGATTGGTACTATTTTGGCGTACATGCGACTTTTTTGATCACTTTTATTACCTTTTTTGGGAAGTAAGGTGGGCAAAATTTCAATTTTCTCATAGTTTTTATTTTTTTATTTTTATGGCGTTCACTGTGCGGGGAAAGTAACATGACCATTTTATAGATCAGGTCGTTACGGACGCGGCGATACCTAATATGTGTAGTGTATTTTATTTTTTTAATTTTTATTCAGTGATAAATGTTTTTTTTTTTTATCTTAACTTTTTTCACTTTTTATTTGATTTTTTTGACCCAGACCCACTTGGTTCTTGAAGATCCAGTGGGTCTGATGTCTGTAAAATACAGAACAGAACCTATATAGGTTTCTGCACTGTATTTTACTTACACTGAACAGGTCTATGCTTTCAGCACAGATCTGTTCAGCACCATGGACAGCAGGACGCCTGATCAGGCGTCCTGTTGCCATGGGAACCTTCCCCGTCTGCTCAGTTATGGTCAGAACTTCGCAGACGGGGAAGGGTAAGGACGGGGTTCTGGGGGGGCTGTCTGGGGGCTCTCTCCTTCTCCCATCGGGGGGCTGCAAAGGCACAGCAGCCCCCCGATCGGAGAGGGAGGGAGCTCCCTCTTACTGTTAACCTTTTCCATACAGCGGTCCGTACGGACCGCTGTATGGAAAGGGTTAAACGGCTGACATCGCATCAACGATGTCAGCCGTTTATACCAGGGTGCCAGCAATGTGCTGGCACCCTGGTATACCCACTGTACACCAACGATTATGCAATGGGAGGCGGGCGGGGGATCGCGATCCCGCCTGCCGCACCGCCCGCCTCCCGCAACGCCACCACTGCATGCGACACCCCCCCTGCACCACCCGCCGCCATCAAATCGTGCAGGGGTGCAGGGGGGGGTTAACAATATTGATTTCGGGCACTCTGAAGTTTCTGATCCCCGCGGTCAGGGACCGCGGGGATCAGAAACGGCAAAAAGCGCAGCAAACCGCAGGTCTGAATTGACCTGCGGTTTTCTGCGATCGCCGATACGGGGGGGTCAAATGACCCCCCCCTGCGTTGTTACGGGATGCCGGCTGAATGATTTCAGCCGAAATCCCGTTCCGATTAACCCCAGCGGCGCCGGAATTAAGATTTTAAGTTAAGACGTACCGGTACGCCCTTGGTCCTTAAGGACTCGGGAAATAGGGCGTACCGGTACGCCCTATGTCCTTAAGGGGTTAAACCTTATTGAGCACATGAACTTGCAAGTTCGTCTAATCCGATCATGTGACAAATGGAAGCACATGACCGGATGATTTACATGAACAGAGGAGTGATCACGTGCTGTGACCACACCCCCACAGGTCCTGCGTCATGTGCATTGCATTGAATGACCAAAATGGGTGATCATGTGACCGGATTCCCCAGGAAGGTCCTGTGACATGCGCATTGATTTCCTTGAGACGCTGGAACCCTTGTGCTCTGACTCCATCGCTCACCCCTGCAATCAAATTCACCATTCCACTGAGGTACACCTGCACAGTTTGGTTATTATAATGGTACACACCTGATGTCATTAAGATTGTTATTATTGCGTTTTGTCAGCATGCTGTATGTTGGATTTGATATGGATATCATTTACACTGCAAAATTAAATGGAGTTTCATGAAATGTTAATTTACAATAACAACACTGTTGCCGTCATAAGTTTTGAACTATATCACCTTGATTGATTGTAATTTATTCATTGATTGTTTTATTATGTCAATATGTTTAAATATGTACTAAGCACTGCCCACTATGTCATTGCTTGAGAAAAATCCCATTGAGAGGATTGAAACGTCGCATGATTGGTGATTAAAATGTCTTATTTTTTCACGACTTGTTCATTTTTTTATACCGTTTGGAGGTGGATCGCCGACTCAGCCGCTGGCACTCCGCCAGTACTATTCTGATAGTGGTGCTGCCCACATTCCTTGATTTATTGATAGATAGAGATATATATCTATATCTCTCTCGTATTAGACTGTATACTTGCTATTGTGTAATACTTTTGTTCATAAAGTACAGTGTATAGTGTTTTTAGTGACCGCCGTAGTATAGTAGTAGTAAGTCGCACGTAGCTCAGTGTAGTGTAAAGGCAACAGAGTTAGTTAGAACAGAGATGGTTCCTATTTATAGTATCACTAGGCGGAGTCATCACTAGACGACTCACGCCCATTTATGATTAAATATTGAGATTACCCTAAATGTCAATAGTTAATATTTCCCTCAACATTGGCGAGCTAGGCCCACTGCTAAAGAATTTGTTTTCGGTGTTTGGTTTTGGTGAGGAAGATCGCTTACACTGTGAACTAGTCAGGCAAGAGGGACGCAATCAGTGGATTCTGAGCGTCCAGGGCCTGATAGTTTGGACAGGTAAAGTGTTTTTTTTTTTTTAATCAGAACCAAACAAGGCAATATCTACAGCAGAAAACCTAAAGTCTTTTTGATTTTTGTGTATTAAGATTTTCTGATTGCCTTGCACGCCCACTGAACACTGGAAAGAAGTCGTCACATACATCACTAAAGAGAGGACCATCACCGTTGGAGCTGATCAGAAGAAGTCCAGCTGGTCGGGAGAAGGCGTTCCGGATATTAAAGGACCTCCTCCACGCACCACACAAGGGACAACAAAAAGGACAGCACCAAGGAAGATGGCCTCTCATAAAAACGCAAGTATGGACTTCTCCACACTACACCACCTGGCTAAGCACAGCACATTTAACCCCATCCTCCCCACCACTTACAAGTCAGCAGAAATGCTGTGGTCCGATTTGTTAGGCTTGTAGTTACGACAAGCGGACGGTGTTGAACAAGGCCACCAAACGGCTTCAGATGCTAGCCAAATTTGTTCATACATTTGGAGGTTTGCATCTGCAAGCCAAAGCAAGTTGTGCTGGTATCTCGGTCAGAGACAATTCCTCAGACCATTCACTGTGAATGCTGTGCCAGTAATTCGGACCATGTTTCGGCATTGCGGACACAGCTGGCAGAGAATATACACAGTCTACCGCTGACCGAGATGCGCAGGTGGTTAGGATAGAGTCAGTTAGTAGAGATGCAGAGGCAGAAGGAGGAAATTGAGGCTAAGTTGACTCAGTCTTATACTGAGGTCAAGGCCTTAAAGGAGTGGACTGCTTCTACTGACGTGACGATAGCCAAATTAAATTAAAAGCTGAGGTTGCTTTAAAGGTCCCAGCTAATGTCTGGCATGCAACAGGTCATTGGTGCCAGCCCTTTTTTCATAAAGTCAGGGCCAGAATCTCCCAAAACTTTGCCCTGTCCAGGAAAAAAAAAAGGGGGGGGGGGGTGGGGAGTAGTCTGACTGGTCAAATCATCAGACCAAACCTGTCCAGACTAAAAACAGATTTTTCCCTGACTTTAGGGAAAAAGAACTGTTGTGAAGAGTGCATCCCTGAGGATGCAACAATTCAGGAGATGGGAGCACGACGGCAGTGTAGACAGACCTAAGCCATGCAGAGCAAACATTGGATGCTTTGCATATGGTGGCTTACGTTCCTATCTGCAACTCAGATAGGAACATAACACAGGACAGAAAACAAAGTCATGTGTTTCAGGTGTGGGAACAAAGGACACATTGCAAGGAATTGCCCTTGTGCAAGTAATTGCAATGTGTCCAACAGTAGTATTAGCCAGGTAAATTGTCTAGTGGGGCCTAGTCAGATTGGCTATAAAGGGGTTACCTGAGCAGCACCACCAACTGAGGGGTCAGAATGGCCAATCTAGGCTAGGCAACATTTGACACCCCTGTACTATTTGTTACACAGTTTGTTCCCCGTGTATGTCCAGGTTATGTGTTTAGGTTATGTTTGTACATTTTTCTTGATGTTGGTTTAGTAGTCCTAGTCTACGAATGTGTTCCACCTTGCTTATTTTTGTACAAACCGGATTCCAAAAAAGTTGGGACACTATACAAATCGTGAATAAAAACTGAATGCAATGATGTAGAGATGGCAAATGTCAATATTTTATTTGTAATAGAATGTAGATGACAGATCAAACGTTTAATCCGAGTAAATGCATCATTTTAAAGGAAAAATACGTTGATTCAAAATTTCACGGTGTCAACAAATCCCAAAAAAGTTGGGACAAGTAGCAATAAGAGGCTGGAAAAAGTAAATTTGAGCATAACGAAGAGCTGGAAGACCAATTAACACTAATTAGGTCAATTGGCAACATGATTGGGTATAAAAAGAGCTTCTCAGAGTGGCAATGTCTCTCAGAAGCCAAGATAGGTAGAGGATCACCAATTCCCACAATGTTGCGCAGAAAGATAGTGGAGCAATATCAGAAAGGTGTTACCCAGCGAAAAATTGCAAAGACTTTGCATCTATCATCATCAACTGTGCATAACATCATCCGAAGATTCAGAGAATCTGGAACAATCTCTGTGCGTAAGGGTCAAGGCCGTAAAACCATACTGGATGCCCGTGATCTCCGGGCCCTTAAACGACACTGCACCACAAACAGGAATGCTACTGTAAAGGAAATCACAGAATGGGCTCAGGAATACTTCCAGAAACCATTGTCAGTGAACACAATCCACCGTGCCATCCGCCATTGCCAGCTGAAACTCTACAGTGCAAAGAAGAAGCCATTTCTAAGCAAGATCCACAAGCTCAGGCGTTTTCACTGGGCCAGGGATCATTTAAAATGGAGTGTGGCAAAATGGAAGACTGTTCTGTGGTCAGACGAGTCACGATTCGAAGTTCTTTTTGGAAATCTGTGACGCCATGTCATCCGGACCAAAGAGGACAAGGACAACCCAAGTTGTTATCAACGCTCAGTTCAGAAGCCTGCATCTTTGATGGTATGGGGTTGCATGAGTGCGTGTGGCATAGGCAGCTTGCATGTCTGGAAAGGCACCATCAATGCAGAAAAATATATTCAGGTTCTAGAACAACATCTGCTCCCATCCAGACGTCATCTCTTTCAGGGAAGACCCTGCATGTTTTAACAAGATAATGCCAGACCACATTCTGCATCAATCACAACATCATGGCTGGGTAGGAGAAGGATCCGGGTACTGAAATGGCCAGTCTGCAGTCCAGATCTTTCACCTATAGAGAACATTTGGCGCATCATAAAGAGGAAGGTGCAACAAAGAAGGCCCAAGACGATTGAACAGTTAGAGGCCTGTATTAGACAAGAATGGGAGAGCATTCCTATTTCTAAACTTGAGAAACTGGTCTCCTCGGTCCCCAGACATCTGTTGAGTGTTCTAAGAAGGGGAGATGCCACACAGTGGTGAAAATGGCCTTGTCCCAACTTTTTGGGGTTTTGTTGACACCATGAAATTCTGATTCAACATATTTTTCCCTTAAAATGGTACATTTTCTCAGTTTAAACTTTTGTTCCGTGATTTATGTTCTATTCTGAATAAAATATTAGAAGTTGGCACCTCCACATGATTGCATTCAGTTTGTATTCACGATTTGTATAGTGTCCCAACTTTTTGGGAATCCGGTTTGTACATACACAGATGTATTCAATAACTGGGGTGTGTATATATTTATAATATAGCCAAATCATGACCCCAGTTCCAGCTGAGGAGAGGCCGACAACTGGACAATTATGTCCTGTTTTGGCCACTTCAAAAGGATCCTCTGCCCTTTGATAACATCTCTGGCATGTTATGCATAACAGGAAGTGAGAGACAAGAGACATTCACGTCTCCACTCTGCGATTGAAGCCAAGTCTATTAGACACAAAAGGACAACATATGGGCATTCATTGCTGCCAATATACTGAATTCTTCTGATTTTTGCATTACCGATCACCACAATACATATGATTGGTTATCTACCGACCCTTTAGCTGTTCCCACCCCAGTTAATGTCCTAAGAATTTATTCTAGTGCAGTGTGGAATGACTCAAGTATGGAGGATACTGATGTATATACCCACATCCCAATCTACAGTCGTAGCCAAAAGTTTTGAGAATTATATAAATATAATAAATTGGAAAAGTTACTGCTTAAGTTTTTATAATAGCCATTTGCATATACTCCAGAATGTTATGAAGGGTGATCAGATGAATAGCATAGTCCTTCTTTGCCATGAAAATTAACTTAATCCCCAAAAAACCTTTCCACTGCATTTCATTGCTGTCATTAAAAGGACCTGCTGAGATCATTTCAGTAATAGTCTTGTTAATTCAGGTAAGAATGTTGACGAGCACAAGGCTGGAGATCATTATGTCAGGCTGATTGGGTTAAAATGGCAGACTTGACCTGTTAAGATGGTGATGCTTTAAATCATTGTTCTTCCATTGTTAACCATGGTGACCTGCAAAGAAACGCGTGCAGCCATCATTGCGTTGCATAAAAATGGCTTCACAGGCAAGGATATTGTGGCTACTAAGATTGCACCTCAATCAACAATTTATAGGATCATCAAGAACTTCAAGGAAAGAGGTTCAATTCTTGTTAAGGAGGCTTCAGGGTGTCCAAGAAAGTCCAGCAAGCGCCAGGATAGTCTCCTAAAGAGGATTCAGCTGCAGGATCGGAGTGCCACCAGTGCAGAGCTTGCTGAGGAATGGCAGCAGGCAGGTATGAGCGCATCTGCACGCACAGTGAGGCGAAGACTTTTGGAAGATGGCCTGGTGTCAAGAAGGGCAGCAAAGAAGCCACTTCTCTCCAAAAAAACATCAGGGACAGATTGATCTTCTGCAGTAAATATGGTGAATGGACTGCTGAGGACTGGGGCAAAGTCATGGCTTGTGCGGAGAAGAAAATATGAGCGCCATCATCAGTCCTGTGTCATGCCAACAGTAAAGCATCCTGAGACCATTCATGTGTGGGGTTGCTTCTCATCCAAGGGAGTGGGCTCACTCACAATTTTGCCCAAAAACACAGCCATGAATAAAGAATGGTACCAAAACACCCTCCAACAGCAACTTCTTCCTACGATCCAACAACAGTTTGAAAAACAATGCATTTTCCAGCAGGATGGAGCACCGTGCCATAAGGCAAAAGTAATAACTAAGTGGCTCAGGGACTAAAACGTTTACATTTTGGGTCCATGGCCTCGAAACTCCCCAGATCTTAATCCCATTGAGAACTTGTGGTCAATCCTCAAGAGGCGGGTGGACAAACAAAAACCCACCAATTCTGACAAACTCCAAGAAGTGATTAGAAAGAATGGGTTGCTTTCAGTCAGGAATCGGCCCAGAAGTTGATTGAGAGCATGCCCAGTCGAATTGCAGAGGTCCTGAAAAAGAAGGGCCAACACTGCAAATACTGACTCTGCATAAATGTCATGTAATAGTCGATAAAAGCCTTTGAAACGTATGAAGTGCGTGTAATTAAATTTCACTACATCACAGAAACAACTGAAACAAAAGATCTAAAAGCCGTTTAGCAGCAAACTGTGAAAACTAATATTTGTGTCACTCAAAAATTTTGGCCACGACTGTATATACTTATTGTAGTAACAGATAGTCATTCACTCACGGAAAAAATGGTAGAGGTAGATACAGGATTTGTAACCTCCACTGAAGTCTGCTATGACATGACCTGCAATAGAAGTTGTGACGCGATGTCACGTCCCCATCCGGATCTTATTAAAAAAATGACTCAGTTTAGAAAAAAAGAACCACATCTAATGAGGGCCACATCTAATCAGGGAACAGGACGTCCATATATGGTCGTTCCTGTAGCCCTTTGGAGACCACAGACTCTAATCACCCCCTGCTGAGATCACTTCACACCTCGGACAACTTCTAATAACAAACCCCAGCCCATACGTCTCCTGCCCACCTTGGAACCATGAAAATTAAACACATGCTAGTTGGCCCTTCCTTGCAGCCTGCCCAATTTACACATCAGAAGCAGAGATGGCTGGGAGGGAGGAGTGCATAGGAGAGACATGTGAACCGTGCTCTGAGAACCCCAAAAAGCATATTGGGGCTATATGGAATGATAACACAAAAATGTAGGTACCCTCAAAATGCACCTCTCACCCAGAGGAACCAGGAGAGTCCAAACTTGACAGCTCTGGGGTCTTCCCAGACTGGGAAATGGTTTACTAGTCAACTGGAGGGGAGAGAGGTGGGGTGTCACCCGTAGAATAGTCCATAAATTCATGGGGGACCCAGCACAAGTGCCCGGCTTTTCATATTTATTATGCCAGCAAAGTTATGGGACATTTTTGTAAAATTAGGGAAAACTGGCCTGGCCAGCAGCTGGGAGGGGCGAACAAGCCCTCCCAAACCCTCCTTCAGGAACACCCACCGTGCAGCCCTTGGCCAGCGATTGGCTGGGCCAAACCCCCTTACCCTCCCACAGAATGGGGGCATAAAAGTCCGTGCGCAATGGGAGAGGAGAGCTTTTTGCCCTGTGGTCACATCGTCGATAGGCTGTCCGTTGGAATGTAAGTTTGTGCCTGGATTTTGCATAGGCGAAATCCAAAATAGTATTTCTCTTTTTATCCCGGTTTATTTTCCACATGCTTCCCAGCTCGCTATTGTAATCTTTTCTGTAAATTTTTGTATGCATTGTTTGTTTCACTTCTGTGTTACTTATAGTAAAAGATATTTTCAAATCTTTTAAATTGTCTCTCTCTTATTGCTCTAAGCCCCACTGCAACAAAGTACTCATACGCCCTGAAGAGACCTATCTGTCTTATAGTCGACAGATATTTGAGACATAACTGTTTTATTATTCGATTGTGGTTAGCTTGTAGTGTGAGTGGGGCTGATCTGTTAGTGGTCTGAACCCCTATACCTACAATTATAGAGTCGTTCACTCACGAATGTGGTGGCAGCAGAAAATAAGGGGGGGTCCAGGATTGACTGTTTGGGTAATTCTGAATCTCCCCCCTGTCACGGTCCACCCTCGGTTGGGCTTTTCTCCACTCTGGGGCGTCCTGGTGGTCAGAAGTCCGATTTAAACGGGGGTGGTCGTGACAGAAGTCACATCCCTACGTGCATACAACCAAGTAGTCAGCCTACATATTGTCAGGCATATTTATATCTGCACATTAAGGTCTGACAATATTAGAACCAAAAATGGAGATTCGCATTACCTTTAAGAGGCCAAACTCTGGTGGAATAAGCCGTATGGCAGCACCAATTCACACCATATAGGACGGGTGCTATGTCCAGGGAATTCACTGCTTACCCTTGCATACAGTCGGAAAAGGACAGCAACTCCAATAGTACCAAAAGAGAATATTTATTGGGCCACAGTGGTACAGTGAGGCGACGTTTCGGCTCAAAATCACATATCACATATGTATCAATGAGAGTATATTCTGTAGAAGCATATAAGCTGGTTTTCTACTAAGAGGATCTTCTTTTAGAGAAGAGCTCAGTTATCTTGGACGGCAATTAATCAGTCATTTGGATGGCTAAGATACACAAACTGGGTGAAAATTTCGAAGGGCTATTGTACTCTTATCTGCCCCATAAATTCAAGGATTAGGGAAACTTCTAATACCGCCAGTCAGTCTGAGCAAAGTGTCAGAAAGAATGGGAAAAGGTTAAGAAAGTCATGTGAACAGGTTAGATATGTGTGCATTTGGCATTCCTGAACATTTAAATTTCATATATGTTACAAAAGTGCCATTAAGTGGTAGATGGGCAGAAGTTTCTAAAGAAATGCCAATTAAGTGACATCATCCCCATAATTAACATGCGTCACTACCCACCTTATCTAATTGGAAGTCCCTAATCCAAGAGGGGATGGACATAGATAAGGATTAGAATATCTGATCCAGTTTTGGAGATCCGGGGGGGGGGGGATCATCACTTCACACATCAGGAACGTACCACAGGACGTCACAGATCAGAGAACATCTTCACCATTTCCAGTCCTAAGGAAAAGCTCCCTACACCCCAAGGAATTCTTCCAGGGACACACCCGAGACTCACAAAAAGAAACAGATTTAAATCTTGGAAAGCTGGGTCCCTTCTAAAAGCTCTTTATTCCAAAGCCAGGGGTAATGTATAATTTATTTCATTTGCAGTAATTATAAATCGCTCCAATTGGCATATAGTTGAGACTCCATTGTTGGTGGGTCAATAGTGTTGAAACAGTAATTTTATGGGAAATTTTAATGAATGTGCACATTAGAATTCCTGTAATATTTATATCAGAGTGGGATCTCTGATCGGATTTTATTATCCGTAGTTAGGCCAACGGACGTATTTATAAAGGTGTCTCTTACTGCTATATTCTTTGATTGAGCATAAGGGACTTTCCACAGATTCATTTCTATAGTTTCTTTGTTGCATTATAATGTTTTGATATGTTTTGATAACCAATACACTAAAATCAGTAATAATTTGATTTAAAAAAAAAAAGAATTGTATTGCATTGCATTGTACTTGTAGTAAATTAAGTGAGCCTTGCGTAAACAGTGGAGCACCATCTTGTGGTCAATTTTTATATTGTCCTTGTATTAATTTGTATGCCATTTTTACTGTATTTATTTGTAATAAATTATATTTTATAGAATTAATTGCACCCTGTTTCATTATCTGCACAAATTGACTTTAGTTCTCATCAATAAAAGAACTGGTGTTTATATGTCCGCCAATTAAATTTGTCATTTTTCATAAAAATATTAAATCGATTATGATTTCATATCTTATATGAAATACTTGACATATTTGGAGGCACTGCTGAGATTGATTGAGATATTTCTATAACCAATTTGTGCAATTAGTGAAAATATTCCTTAATCCTTACTGGCAAGTCAAATTGTTGTTGTTCTTGATTAGAATCATGAGTGCAACAGGCAGTGACTCGGGTAATGGCCATGCTATAGCAGATTGTCCATCGCACCCGGAAAAGATAATCCAGTAGATCAAATATCTTTATTCCCGTTTTAAAGTAGACAAGGACATGAATGAATGGATTAATGAGATGTAGGTAAGAGCCTTTGCAGAACGTTGTGATGTATGGATGCTAGGGGGCACAGTTGAAAGATACCCGACATATGGATTTGGCAAATGATAATACCAAGAGGGACCAACACCTCTTATGTGCATTGACACCTGTTTTATATGCATTATTGGCATTCAGTACTCCTTCACAAAAAAGAGATCTGAGTCCATAATGGGAACGAAAACCCATATAGCCCAGATAGAAGCAGAACTAAAGTCCGCAGCGGACACGATCAAGGACTTAAAATACAACCTTGATCATAGCCATAATGCATACCAAAAGGCAAAAAAAAGGGACTTCGAGTTGCACCTCTGATATTCCAAAATTCAGCAGACTGGCAAATCAAGCCATACTGTACTTAATGCTGATAGAGATCCGTCTAATACTGTGGGATCTCCTGACCCTCCAAATCTTACGTCCAGCATTTAGACATATCACATGCTCTTAAAGCAGGATCCATCCAAGACCCTAAACCACCCGAAAGTGATGCCATGATTACACAGGAGGCATTGATCCAATTAAGTCGGGCATTCCAAACTAACTGCCTTACTAGGCGCCAGCAACATGGAAGCCCTAGAGCAGGGATCAGCAACCTTCGGCACTCCAGCTGTTGTGAAACTACAATTCCCAGCATGCTTCATTCATTTCTATGAGAGTTCTTAGAAGAGCAGAACAAGTATGCATGCTGGGAGTTGTAGTTTCACAACAGCTGGAGTGCCGGAGGTTGCCTACCCCTGCCCTAGAGGTTTCTCTCCACATGTTCCCCTGAGGAGAGATGTTAGGGTTAAATCACCTGTGTCGTAGGAGTCTCATGAAAGTTGTGAAAGTGCATGCGAGTCTGACAGTGATGTGGGGAAGCGTTTGACTTATTCCTTGCCACAGGATCACAGGCGACCCACATATGATGAGGTGGTTTCTAGGAAGAAAAATTACCAATATTCAGACAAGGATCAGAGCTCCTCCAGCATAATTAAGTTTTTAAATACTACAGTATCCAAATTTTCCAAGAATGGCTATCTGAGAAGAACCTATCACTTAGAACTGTATGAATCCACTATGGATTCTTTAAAATTGTACTCTGATGCTGACTGGATCAGATTCCTTCCATGGGCATTTGATGATAAATATCGTCATTACTTTACATCCTTTAAGGAGAGAGGAGTACAAGATTGGCCAAGTGTTTTGCATGAGGTTAAATTGGAAATCGGACCATACCGAACCACTACTGCTGCAAAACGGGACATACAGTTGTGTTCAAAATTATTCAACCCCCAATGCTGTAAAGGGTTTTAGGGAATTTAGTGTACATTTGTAATTGTGTTAAGAATGAAATCTTACAAGGACTTTTTAAAGAACCAAATGCAACTAAAATGACAAATTGTTTTTGTAATACAGTATTAAATGTTTTTTTGTGTGATTTCTTCATTGACACAATTATTCAACCCCTTAAAGACTACCACTCTTAAGAACAGAGGTTCATTCAAGTGTTTTCGATCAGGTATTGAAAACCCCTGTGGATGTCAAGGATCAGCAATCAAGCATAATAAGCACCAATTAGGCAGATTTAAAAGGATTGTGATACTCAGCTCCTTCTAGACATTTACTGGTGTGTTTACAAACATGGTGAAGTCAGGAGAATGGTCCAGGAAAACAAGAGAAGAGGTGATTTCTCTTCACAGGAAGGGCAATGGCTATAAGAAGATGATTGCAAAGATGTTAAACATAACAAGAGACACCATAGGAAGCATAATTCGCAAATTCAAGGCAAAGGGCACTGTTGAAACGCTACCTGGTCGTGGCAGAAAGAAGATGCTGACCTCGACTGCTGTGCGCTACCTGAAGCGCAAAGTGGAGAAAAGTCCCTGTGTGACTGCTGAGGAACTGAAAAAAAGATTTGTCAGATGTGGGTACTGAAGTTTCAGCTCAGACAATAAGGCGCACACTGCGTAATGAAGGCCTCCATGCCAGAACTCCCAGGCACACCCCCTTGCTGTCTCCAAAGAATAAGTCGACTGCAGTATGCCAAAAGTCATGTGGACAAACCACAAAAGTTTTAGGATACTGTTCTGTGAACTAATGAAACAAAATTAGAACTGTTTGGGCCCATGGATCAACGCTATGTTTGGAGGAGGAAGAACAAGGCCTATGAAGTAAAGAACACCTTGCCTACTGTGAAGCATGGCGGGGGGGGGGGGGTCAATCATGCTTTGGAGCTGTTTTGCTTCTACAGGTACAGGGAAGCTTCAGCGTGTGCAAGGTACCATGAATTCTCTTCAGTACCAGGAGATATTGGATGAAAATGTGATGTAGTCCGTCACAAACCTGAGGCTTGGGAGACGTTGGACCTTTCAGCAGGACAATGATCCCAAGCATACCTCCAAGTCCACTAGAGCATGGTTGCAGATTAAAGGCTGGAACATTTTGGTGTTGAATCTATTTTTATTAAATAGAAAAAGAACACAACAATCATACATAGCAACCAAGACATTGTATGAAAAAATAAATCTCCATTTCCAATTCCAAGACCATGCGAAACGGAGAAAAAAAAAAAAGGAAAGTGCATAGATGGATTCAGAGACCACCATAGTTCTCTGGGTCGCAGCAATGAGGACCCGAGAAGACAATTGCCATCAAATAAATGCTAAAGGAGAGATTTTAAGCAATACTAGATACATAAAGGCTGGAACATTTTGAAGTGGCCATCGCAGTCACCAGACTTAAATCCGATTGAGAACCTCTGGTGGGACTTAAAGAAAGCAGTTGCAGCGCGCAAGCCTAAGAATGTGACTGAACTGGAGGCTTTTGCCCATGAAGAATGGGCGAAGATACCCGTAGATCGCTGCAAGACCCTTGTGTCAAGCTATGCTTCACGTTTAAAAGCCGTTATAACTGGAAAAGGATGTTGTACCAAGTACCAAGATTGAATGTCACTTGGGGGTTGAATAAAACTGATAATGATGTGAGCACAGAAAAGACATTTGTGGTTATTTCATTATAAATGTTATGTTATATTTGTCTTACAAGTGCCTCTTTGATTTAATTGTAAACAAGATGACTGAAATTATCAAAATCAATGTCAAACTGGCCAAAACACTCAATTTCAGTGGGGGTTGAATAATTTTGAACACAACTGTATAACCTTACATGTAGACCTAGAGTCCCTGTGAATTCCTCTCTGTCCTCAAAAATGCCTAGGGGTTGGCATATAGATCCCCAAATTGGGAATCTGAAGAAGTCAAACAGTTATTCTATGACGCTATGCCAACCCAGATCAAACTTAAACTTAGCCAGAGATCTGGATATTGATGCTCCCTTGGATAGGTTGGTGACGGCTGCCACCACGCTGTATAATATCAGCGAGTGCCATGCAAAAGGTGAGAAAAGGTAAAAAAAAAAAATCCCCAGAGCAAAAAAGGTAACTGAATCCCTAGCTTGGGATTTAAAAGCCAGCCACGAAGGTTCCCTCAGTCTACAGGACCTGCTCAACAAGCCCAGCAACAACAGGTAGGACCGCCCAAACCCCAAAATACTAATGGATCAGAGGGGAATAATTCAGGTAATGGGAAGTTTAACTACCATCCCTATTACAATAGGGGTCCCCAGGGATATAGGCCCTATAACAATCGAGTTTATCAGGGTTATAGACGTTGGGATAATAGGCCCAGACAAGAGAGGGAATATAGGCAGGAATCCTCAAATTCACCCAGGAGTAGGTCACCTACCAATAACCAGGGTGCCCAGAAAAGCCAAAATGTGCCTAAACCAAACTGGTTTGATCATCTGATAGAGCAAGTGGCACAGCTGAGCGACATGGTAAGTAAGTTGTCCCAGTTATCCCCAGAAAAACACCCTAAATCTTTTTTAGGGGCAACTGCCAGTCCCAGCAGTTTATCATAAAGCAGATTGGGCCGGTTCAGAACCTAGGCTACTGTAAGGATATTAATTTGATTGTGGTAGAATCTGATGTGATTCCTAATTTCATATTTCCTTGCAGTACCCCCGACCCTGAAATTAGGGCCAGGGGGTAAATGTCTAATATGTCATTTGTCTTGCAGTCTAATAATGTCAATTTATATGACCAGATGTCTGTTCCAGTGTGTAATCCCATTGTTCCAGCATCTAGCCGTGAGCCAGCTGTGACTTGTCGTGTCACACAGCTTGTCCCAAAGGGGGGGGGGGGGTTAACGCTGCTCCTCTAGCTTGTCCTGGGAGATTTTAGGAATGCAGAGGTCACGGAGCTGCAGAGAGGTCCACCTTTCAGACAGCAGATGGGTAAACATCCTAACTTTCTCTGTGATTTGTTTCAGGTTGATGGCCGATACTTTGTGGATACATATCTCCAAAATGAACTTATCGGACCAATCAAAGGCTTAATACACACTGGATCACAAGCCACCATTTTATCTTGCACTTATTTCCAACAGGTTTTGGATTTAACATCAAAGAAGCCACGATTAAGGTAATTTGATGGCTCTTTGGTAAGTGTAGGTGGAGATGCCTTACACGTAAAAGGAACATCCTGGTTGAGATTTAAGATTGGCAAGAAGACAATTAGACATCCCACATGGATTGTGGATCTTCCGGATGATCGGATGATCATAGGAATCGATAAAAAAAAATTAAAAAAAAAAATTGAGTCCCATAGTTGATTTCATTAATAAAGCAGTATGGATTCAAGTGAAGGCACCCATTGCCTATGAATACTCTTGCAACACACAAGCACAATGCAGTTGTCAAGTGATTGAAGAGAAACCCAACTCTATTGAAGTGCATTTCAGGAACAATCAAATACCGGAGGTCACAATCCTGAAGAATGGTAAGCCCGAGGAAGATGTCAATGGTGCCGTTGACATTATTACCATCCAGAGGGACAAAATCAAAAAGGTAACTCTGGATGATGATATATTAACCATTTCTCTTGAAAGGGGGGAATCACGAAGTCGTGGACCTGACCAGGCACGTTCAATCGATGGTACGGATTGAAAAGGTCAATAACAATTTATTGATTACCGTACAGGTAAACAATATAGCATGGGTGAAATGTGCCAAGTTGGATTTGAGATCTGAAGCAAGTTACACAAGCCTAGGACTCTTGAAACAGGTTACCACTCCTAAAATGATTAAAAAGTACCTCTCCACAGGACCAATGGGTTCATGATCTGGATGGAGATTCCCAAAGTCATAATGTGGTTGCAAGATGCGTTTTGTCTATCTCCATAGGAAGTAAAACTACGGAGCACATTTTCATCGTGATAAATGAACCACGGTATCAAATGTATATAGGCAATGACCTTCTGCACTGATTTGCCATACAGATTTTCCTGGTGAATAACACCTGTGGCGAAACCAACCTCGCCACTGGGTTTTGGAGAGGCCTGTTTACCAGCCTCTTGCCTCAGGATTATGGCCCATGCCAACTTTTAAACCCCTGAACCTATTCCAGGGAATTTTGGATAGGTTTGTCCCCAAGTTATACTGGTTAAATTGATGTAAGTTATATGTATGGACAATGTAAACTCACAAAGTTGTAACAATTTATAATAAGTATAACTTGTCAGCTTGGGAGATAGTTGAGTGGATAGACAGAGGGGAGGAATATGCTGGGTGTGTTTCTATTGTCCCATTGTTCTATTGTCCCATTGTGCCATTGTCCCATTGTGTGTTTAAATGGTGATGTCTGTCCTGTTGTCTCCACATGTGTATTGGCAATTTCCCTTGGTCTTGAGAGATAATTGGATTGCTCCTCGGTTGTCTCCAGGACAGAGAGGAGGAAACCATGATGCATTGTGGGGATGTGTGGTGTCTGTATCCTGAATTGCTAAATATCTGTCCTGTGTCGCAGTCTCCCTTCTGGTCCCCTAGGGGCATGAACGATTGGTTGCTGTACTTACATTGTATGTGTTGTAATATATTGATTGGTTGCATTTCAAAACCCTGTGGGCAGTACTATGTTTTTGGTTTGTGAATAAAAGAGGCTGTATGCCCCAGGACAGTCAGTTCCTGTTTTAACCCTCAATGTGAAGTGTCGCCTCATTCTTGGGGGAGGATTTATGGTATGCTGTTCCAGTTTGACTGCTAGGAGCGTAAACCTATTCGTATGGTTTCCTATTCCACTGTCTACAGCATTCATATTCTTGGGAGAGGATTTATATGCTTCTTCGGTTCGGTGATTGTGGTGTCTGCCAGAGTGCTTGGAGACCTCAGGAAACGCTAGGAGCATCCAGCAACGGAGGCACCCAGTCGGGGTGCCAGGTGATCCGTTACATACACATTATGATCCAGATTGCCAGGAAACCCAGAGGGGTTTCGGACCCAAGACAGTTAAACAAACGTGTTTATATGTCCGGATGGCCCGTGCCATATATTGACCAATGTTTGGCACAAATACAAGGATCCAAAATCTTCACTGCCCTTGACTGTGCACAAGGATATTGGACGATTAAGTTGGATGAAAGGGATCAGTACAAACTGGCCTTTACATTTGGCAAACGACAGTATGCGTGGACCCGACTGCCCTCCGGGTACATAAATGCGGGCCATGAGTTTGCAGTGTTCATGCATAAGGCAATGCCTGATGCCGCTGAACGAGGTACCTTATCCTATGTGGATGACATCCTGATCAAAAGTACAAATTTTGAGGAACATATTCAGGAGTTGAGGCATGTACTAACCCAGCTGAGGAAAGCAGGTGTAAAACTTTCTTTGCAGAAGGCTCAATAGTGCCGGACCAAGGCTAATTTCCTAGGTCATGAAGTCACTGCGGATGGAATTAACCCACAGAAAAAGAAGGTGGAAGCAGTGACTAAGACAAAATCTCCTACAAATCTCAAGAAGTTGAGATCATTCCTGGGCATGATGAACTACTCACGCAAGTTCAAAGATAATTATGCCGAAATTACAAAACCTCTTTGCAACTGCAAAAGAAAGGAGTAAAATGGGAATGGAGTGAGCGTCATGAGCAAGCTGTAACAGAGCTCAAGGGCAAACTTATCCAGGCTCCATGCCTTGCTTATCCAGAAGGGGGAAAACCTCTCTTCGTAGAAACAGGTTTCACTGATAAAAGCATAAGTGCAGTTCTTTTCCAAAAACAGGAAAACCAAAACAAGACCACCACCTATGCCAGAAAGTCCTTGTCACCAGTTGAGGTAAAATTCAATGATTGTGAGAAAGCATTGTCAACTGTGTGGGCTTTGCAATATTTTAGGAGTTTTATCCAAGGCGAAAGGATCATTGTGGAGACCGCACACCAGCCACCACAATACTTGCAGAGTGATCGTATAAAAGATGGAAACTTGTCAAACAGCAGGATAACCACCTGGACAATGTCCTTAATGGGATGGCCATTAGAGATCAGGTACAAACAAAATATTAAAAACATAGTTGCTCAAGGATTAGCAGAACTCCATGACTGTACCAATATGGAACATAAAAGGTGAGTCAACGGAAAATGATTTCCTGGAGGAACAATCATCTCCACATAAATCTTATGAAGAGGAGTACTGCAAATAGTCACCATGTGTGTACGTAGACGGCTGTTCCTTCCATGCCGAAGAAGAATCCGAACGAACGTACATTGGTTGCAGGTATTTGAGTCGTGTGGAATAATACATTCCTGGATGTAACCATTGGATACAACATTGGTTCCAAAAGCAGCCAGGTTGCAGAACTTACTGCTGTATACAAAGCTGTACAAATGGCTATTGAATATGATGTTAAGGAGTTTGTAATCACAGATTCAGATTATATTCTTAACAGCTTTGTGGAGTACTTTCCCGGATGGAAAGGATCAGACATGGTGAGAAGTAATAAGCCAGTAAAAGCATGGTAAGATGTTTTGTAAAATTGATGAGATGGTTACCACCCACAGTCTTACCATTTATTGGAAGAAGGCAAGAGGTCATTCAAAATATCCAGGCATGGATAAAGAGGGGAATGACCTAGCAGATTTCCTTGCCAAGCAAGCAGTCATTGACAGAAGTCTTTGACATTGATGACCTCATGGGAACTACCCAAGTGGATGCTATGACAAGGAGTCAGGCCCAAAAGGGAGCTGAAGCCAATGTGGCGCAGTGGTGCCAAGATTCCCATAGTGAGGATCTCATTGCGAGCCAAAAGGGGGGTCCAATTATTGGTCTCTTTTATAAGCACATTGAGGATCCACACAACTGTCCCATAACCACGGAAGACTGTGTGGGTAAGGAGGAGTTACGAAGTTTGATGAAAGGTAAGTCCCAATTCTCATTACAGGATGGATTGCTGATAAGAACCTCGAAGAACTGTATCACGCAATGGGTAGTACCTGCAGCATACCAAGGTCTGATGTTGCAACATGCACATGATGCCCCAACAGCTAGTCATCGAGGTGAGAAAACAACATGAGTTACTACGGGACTATGCTCACTGGCCACATATGTTACAAGATATGAGAATGTATTGTCAGGGATGTCTAATCTGCCCTCAATTCCAGCAACAAGGACCCACTCATCAGGCACCACTGATGAAAGGGGGGGGGGGGGGATGTCCATGCCATGGTCAGACATCCAAATTGACTTCATTGGACCAGTAACAACCTCAAGAGGCAACAAATATATGTTAACCGTAACTTGTCTGTTCACCAAATGGGTGGAATGTTTGTCGTGCAAAACATGCAGTTCAAGCGTATGTGCATCTCTGCTCATTAACCACGTATTTTCTAGATTTGGTCTTCCCCAGCGCATCGAATCCGATCGTGGAAGTCACTTCAGCAGTGAGGTGATGACAAAGATGTTGGAAATCCTGGGGGTAAAGAAGCTACATATATCGACCAGCCTCTAGTGGTGGAGTAGAACGTTACAACCAGTCCATTGTGAACATCCTGAAAAAGTTTGTCAATGAATCTGGTAAGGACTGGGATGTCAAGTTGCCTTTGGTGCTTATGGCCATCAGAGCCACCCCAAGCACAGCAACTAAACTTTCTCCCTTCGAGATGATCACAGGAAGGATGATGGTGTTACCCCAGCATTTACTTTACAGGACAAAAGACCATAACTTGATCAATGCTACAACATCGCATCAGTATGTGGAAAATTTACGCAGGCACCTTCAGTATTCTTTTGCGTTCGCCCAGAGGAATATATAGAGAAAGCCGCAGTGAGTGCTAAGACATACGATCTGAAGACTACACAGAAGGAGTATCAAATTTCCGATCAGGTGTATCTCTATAACTTTGCTCGGGATCAAGTGAAGGAGAGAAAATTCCTACCTTCCTGGAAATGTCCCCATGTCACTGACAAATTCTCCAGTGGTCTACAAGATCAAAATCCCTAAGGGGGATGAGTTTATTGAAAAATGGGTGCACATTAATCAGCTTCATGTTTTCATCCAGCTTCTTTAATCTCGAAGTCGTGCACTAGGATGACAGATGTGAAGAGACTTTACGGTTCCAGCTAAAGACAAAAAAAGGATTGGTATTGTCTGAACGGAAAAGTGTTCTGTTATTCTATATCTTTAACTCATATTAACCCATCCTGATGTGCGTTTCCTCTGTAACAAAATGTCTCCCAACTCACCTCTGAACCCAGAACTTACTCTGTCCAAGAAAATAACTTATGCCAACCAGAAGTATATGATTAGTAACTTTTCTTGCAGGATAAAAGTTGAATGTATGTACTCATGTGTCATACAATATTTTTTAGGCTTAAGATGTCAAAGAGGATTGCCATTATCTATGTCATCCTGATCTTGGGGAAGGAGTTCCATGCTGAGCCGATTGCTGTGTCAGGTCCTTCGTCCGGAATCATGCTACAAGATACAGCTGGGTTCATCTTGACGAACAAGAGGATATTATCCGAGAAGGTCTACATCAGCCTGGATCCACGCGTTTGACGACAGGCAATTCAACGTGTCCGAAATCCAGTCACCGGAAATCCAAGCCTGGTACCATACCAGATGCACATCGGATATTCCCAAAAGCGGATTACCCAGATCTTGGAGCAAGCAAGGAAAACCTTGACCAGAGAGCAATTCTCTACAAGCCAAAGACCAAAGCGATTTATTTCTGCAATCGTAGCCGCTATAATCTTTAGCGTAGTGGGCACTGTTATTGCCACAAGTGTAACAGTCGCGAACTCCATCTCCATCAAGACATTAGAGCTCGAAATCCATTCACTAAACAGTAACTTAATGAGCATTCATGCCGAGATGGAAAAGCAGAAGCAACATTTATCGGATTTGTATACCATGGTACAAGATACTGTTGTTACTACAAATGTACATTCAAAGTTATTGGACTATTCAATAAACCTTCATCAGAGTAACGAACAGTTTAAACAAGAACTTATATTATTAAAAGAACGTATTGATTTCCAAACTCAGGTTTACCACGATGAAGTACAAAGTGGGATGCAAGACCTGAGGGAAGGACGTATTCCCCTTTATTTCGTATCATACGATATCGTCCGTAGAATGCTGCAAAATGTCAGCGGAAATAAAATAGAAGATATCCAGCTGAATTTAGCATTCAACATAGGGATTGCGATACCGTTATATGTTGATCCCGTAAAAATTGAGGAGATCCGACAATTCCCATTGTCACTAGGGACAATATATTTCAGATGAAAAAAAAAAATTCATAATGTAGGCACCTGGAAAGACAATATTCATGTTAGGATTCAAACTCCTGACATTGTGGCATACCAGCCATGGAAGCCAGAATGGTTGTCTGTCCCTATTCTGGACAATTGTGTAACGTTCTGGAACAACAATTTTCAATGTGAAGGAGATCCTTTTAATTATGATGCAACCAATGCATTATGCTGTCTCGAATATGAGAAACATGGATCAGAGAAGTGCCAGATGACCCTGTCAAAGATTGAGAAGGGACAGGTGAATGCAGTTTTGATAAAAGATAAATGGCTTGTTAGCACACGCTTGCCAGATATGACTGTCTTTTCAAATGACCACGTAATGGTGAAAGTCATCGCCCTACCTTCTCATGTCTCCATTATACAAGTACCCCGTAATTCCAGGATTATGATTGGGAATCGTACATTATATCCTGTGGACATAGAGGATGTTGAAGGAGAAGTAAAAAGTATTAATGCCTTCCAAAATCAGGAGATCACCATAAATCCAGATTTAAAATTTTTGGTAGATAATAAACCCAGTCATACCGTTCATATGGTAATCCGGAAGGATAACGTCACCATGGACACGTTTCAGTATTCGCCAACGGACAATGAGATATTGTATCCCTCCATCTGGGCATGGGGAAGAAATTATGTATGGGGTGTATTGTTTATTGTCATCCTGGGGTGGTTGAGTATGTTGAGTATCCAAATGATACGTTGGATAAGATATATTAAAAAGACTGGCCAAGCTATGGTTAAAACATCACAAACAAAGCCTAAGCTCTGTGAATCACGAAGAAAATATATGACAAGCCCTTTTGAACATTCCAAATATATTCACACTTTCTGGAATATTTTGGAATGAAGGGGGATTTGTCGGGCATATTTATATCTGCACATTAAGGTCTGACAATATTAGAACCAAAATGGAGATTCACATTACCTTTAAGAGGCCAAACTCTGGTGGAATAAGCCAGAAAAGGTCAGGATAAGTTTAACTGGTACGGAAAGTCACTGGCATGCAATGTATATTGTTTTAAAAGTTATTGCCAACAGATGTGGTATCTTAAAGAATATAATGGGTCTCACAAACTGTCTTAAGTACCGGGGTCAAGAGAGGTTATTGCTTAAGACACTGGTATGCAGCGTTATTCCATATAATCACCAGTATAAAGTATATATTCACGTGTGATTGCATATAATTTAAAATATTTTTACCAATGACATATATAATGTTTGTATATTCATATCCAGTTATTGAGAGATATAGATATGGCAAGAAAAAAGCAGCTAAGTAAAGAATAACGAGTGGACATCATTACTTTAAGAAATGAAGGTCAGTCAGTCTGAAAAATTGGGAAAACTTTGAAAGTGTCCCCAAGTGCAGTCACAAAAACCATCAAGCGCTACAAAGAAACTGGCTCACATGCGGACCGCCCCAGGAAAGGAAGACCAAGAGTCACCTCTGCTGCGGAGGATAAGTTCATCCTAATCACCAGCCTCAGAAATCGCAGGTTAACAGCAGCTCAGATTAGAGACCAGGTCAATGCCACACAGTTCTAGCAGCAGACACATCTCAAGAACAACTGTTAAGAGGAGACTGAATCAGGCCTTAATGGTAGAATATCTGCTAGGAAACCACTGCTAAGGACAGGCAACAAGCAGATGAGACTTGTTTGGGCTAAAGAACAGAAGGAATGGGCATTAGACCAGTGGAAATCTGTGCTTTGGTCTGACGAGTCCAAATTTGAGATCTTTGGTTCCAACCACCGTGTCTTTGTGCGACGCAGAAAAGGTGAACGGATGGACTCTACATGCCTGGTTCCCACCGTGAAGCATGGAGGAGAAGGTGTGATGGTGTGGGGTGCTTTGCTGGTGACACTGTTGGGGATTTATTCAAAATTGAAGGCATACTGAACCAGCATGGCTACCACAGCATCTTGCAGCGGCATGCTATTCCATCTGGTTTGCGTTTAGTTGGACCATCATTTATTTTTCAACAGGACAATGACCCCAAACACACCTCCAGGCTGTGTAAGGGCTATTTGACCATGAAGGAGAGTGATGGGGTGCTGCGCCAGATGACCTGGCCTCCACAGTCACCGGACCTGAACCCAATCGAGATGGTTTGGGGGGAGCTGGACCGCAGAGTGAAGGCAAAAGGGCCAACAAGTGCTAAGCATCTCTGGGAACTCCTTCAAGACTGTTGGAAGACCATTTCAGGTGACTACCTCTTGAAGCTCATCAAGAGAATGCCAAGAGTGTGCAAAACAGTAATCAATGCAAAAGGTGGCTACTTTGAAGAACCTAGAATATGACAGTTTCAGTGGTTTCACACTTTTTTGTTATGTATATAATTCCACATGTGTTAATTCATAGTTTTGATGCCTTCCGTGTCAATCTACAATTTTCATAGTCATGAAAATAAAGAAAAACTCTTTGAATGAGAAGGTGTGTCCAAACTTTTGGTCTGTACTGTATATATATTTTGTCACATATCAATGAGAGTATATTCTGTAGAGGATTTTCTTTTAGAGAAGAGCTCAGTTATCTTGGACGGCAATTAATCAGTCATTTGGATGGCTAAGATACACAAACTGGGTAAAACTTTCTAAAGGACTATTGTACTCTTATCTGCCCCATAAATTCAAGGATTAGGGAAACTTCTAATAAAAAGGTTAAAAAAGTCATGAAAGGTTAAGAAAGTCAAGTGAACAGGTTAGATGTGTGCATTTGGCATTCCTGAACATTTAAATTTCATATATGATACAACAGTGCCATCAAGTGGTAGATAGGCAGAAGTTTCTAAGGAATGCCAATTAAGTGACATCATCCCCATAATTAATACATACGTCACACCCACCTTATCTAATTGGAAGTCCCTAATCCAAGAGGGGATGGACATGGATAAGGATTAGAATATCTGATCCAATTTTGGAGATCAGGGGGGGGGGGGGATCATCACTTCACACGTCAGGAACGTACCACAGGACGTCACAGATCACAGAACATCTTCACCATTTCCAGTCCTAAGGAAAAGCTCCCTACACCCTAAGGAATTCTTCCAGGGACACACCCGAGACTCGCAAAAAGAAACAGATCTAAATCTTGGAAAGCTGGGTCCCTTCTAAAAGCTCCATCCCAAAGCCAGGGGTAATGTATAATTTATTTAATTTGCAGTAATTATAAATCGCTCCAGTTGGCATATAGTTGAGACCCCATTGTTGGTGGGTCAATAGTGTTAAACCAGTAATTTTATGGGAAATTTTAATGAATGTGCACATCATTAGAATTCCTGTAATATTTATATCAGAGTGGGATCTCTGATCGGATTTTATTATCCGTAGTTAGGCCAACGGGCATATTTATAAAGGTGTCTCTTACTGCTATATTCTTTGATTGAGCATAAGGGACTTTCCACAGATTTATTTCTATTGTTTCTTCATTACATTATAATGTTTTGATAACCAGTACACTAATTGGTAAGTTGATTATTAAAAAAAGAAAAGAGCAGCATTGTATTGTACTTGGTGTAGTAAATTAAGTGAGCCTTGCGTAAACAGTGGAGCACCATCTTGTGGTCAATTTTGATATTGTCCTTGTATTAATTTGTATGCCATTTTTACTGTATTTGTAATAAATTATATTTTATACAATTGCACCCCGTTTCATTAGCTGCACAAATTGACTTTAGATCTCATCAATAAAAGAACTGGCGTTTATATATGTCCGCCAATTACATTTTTCATAACAATTTGAAATCATAATTTATGATTTCACATCTTATATGAAATACTTTACAATCTACCATCGAATATACTTCCACCTGTTTAGATCCTCGACCATGCAAGTTGGTAACCAACATGACCTGTACTCATACCATAATACAACCCAGTTATGTAAAAAAATGTCCAGCTCCCTATGGATGGTTACTGACATGTGGGACCCATAGCAGGACATATGTTCTAGGAAATATAACTGAGGGACCGTGTACACTTTCCCGGCTCTGTGATCCTATCCCCAAGATAGATTGGCCACTCACGGTCCTCTAGGTCCCTGGGATATACTCTTCCAAGTAACTGACTCAGCAGTACATTTGCTATGAGGCTGAATATATCTATCTGGCCGTATCCCTAGTGGGAGTCCCAGGTCTTGCAGCAGCAAATCACAGACAACTGAGTAAGATCGCCTGTGCACTTGCAAAGTGGTTAAACCACACATCTAGTGCTCTGTCTGAACTATTGATGGATCTCCAGGGCACTAGACAGGCAATATTACAAAATAGGCCGACTATAGATTACCTCCTGCTTAAGCACAATAAGGGATGTGATTCTTTTGAAGGTATGTGTTTCAATCTCAACGATCAATCAAAATCAATACAAGGCCATATGAAGACACTAAGTGAGTTAGCAAAAGACATCAAGGAAGATATCCGTAAAAATTGGTGGGACTGTATTTTCGGGTGGTTGCCTGGAACTGCATTTATCCAAAGGCTGGTAGTCACCATAGTGGGGGTAATCATGTGTATAATCACTATGCTGTTATGCTAAGTTCATCCCTAATATCATATCTACAGATGTAGCAGCGCTACCGCTCATTGTTTTCGCATATGGTTGCTAACTAATCTCGACTTCTGATTTCACTCGGAACGAAAGAAAGGCAATACAAAAGTAATCCATAGTCCCCGCCCGCTCCTCGGCTTCCCTCAGTCCCCGCCCGCTCCTCGGCTTTCTCCTCATCCTTGCATTTGTTAGTCTTCTCCTGGCACCACCCATCCCCGGCATCCCTTCATCTCTGTCCACTCCTCGGCATATACATATAATTTATAATATACTCTAAAAAAAGGGGGATTGTAGTATTATAGCAGGATATTGAAAAGTTTCTCAGGCCGGTTACAAGGAAAAGATCTCCCGGAGTATAGCAGAGTTGAGGAGGTGCGGAGCCAGGGAGGCAGACACTGTACAGAATAACATCCACTTACATCTCTTATCTATCTAACCATCGTATGTAAACACCGATGTGGCAGAGCTAACAACTGTCATTTTTAATCTGCAATTTGACATAGGACTGCCAGAAATGCTACTGATTATCAGGGTGTGCGCATGAAACTGAATTTAATCATAGATAGGTCTTGGCCATTTCATGAATTTCTGAATTTTGGTTTATACTCATTTCATGCCTTTGATCTATAAACCCTCTCCTCAGCTGCTGGCACACTGCTACTTTGTTATTATCTGTCAGAACTTTTGAGGTTAATAAGAGTCCATCAAATATGGCCAACATGGGTATCTGAATAGGAACTTTGAAAAGAGAAGCCATGTTGGTCTGAAGTAATTTTTCAACAGGGTACTCTAAGTTCAAACCTTTTGGACTTAGAATCACTAACCAAAGATTAGATTTATGTGAAGGCTTTTGTTTATGAAATGTAGGACAGTTTACATGGTCTAGTTTTTGTATGAAGAGGCTTAGACAGATTCAATAAGGATATTGATGCAGATAAGATACCTAGCAATCTGTTGAGTCAAATTAGATGCAGGGAATAGAAAGATTAATGTTATTGGTGATTAACCCATATTAATGAATTCTGATTTTCTATAATTGATTTAAATTTAAATATGTGCGATTATATATATTCAAGTTAGAATTATAGTAGTTATTCCTATGTAATTCCAAAGTACATGACTGAAAACTAGCACATGTTAATGATCTTAGTCTTTTCCTGGCACCATGCTTGCTGCATTTATAAGTGCATTGGAGATAGGAGATAATCTGGAGCTGGATACAATCTAAAAAAAAGTAAGATTTGTTTGTTTAAAATCTTTCCCCTCTTTAAAATGGCAGACCTGGTTCAGTGCAGGAATTGTTGTGCTTTTATTTCAGGTTCCACTCTTCGGAGGGTTGGATGCTGTCTGATCTGTAGACAGCTCTCCATAATGCAGCAGGAAATAGCATTTTTGAAAATCTGAGATTTGTAAACTAACTGTTAGACAAACTCAGGCTGGGAATGTTACAGTGCCACTACCACAGAGGCCCCCTAGAAATGGAAGATGGGTTACTGCAGGTTCTGGTAGACTGAGATTTGTTGATAGAAGACATGTCCCACATCCTGTGGCTCTCCATAATTTATTTGCAGCACTTTCAGAGCGCAAGAGCAACATTGATGGCTCAGGCACAGTGGGTGAGGAACAATCATCTCCCATGCCTAAAGTATCCAAGACTGCAGCCAAAGACAAAAAGGATAAGGTGATTACTGATAGTAAGCAGCTGTTGGTGGGCGATTCTATTATAAAAGGTGTGAAAATGGTTTTGTGAGACGTCTCCCTGCTGCTACCGCTAGCAGCGATAGACTACGTATCCTTAATATTGTTAGGCAAGCAAAGCAGTAAAGGGAGGTGGATGTTCTGGTTTATCTTGGGACAAATGATCTGGCTTGCAATGAGGTTTCAAAGGTGAAGGAAGCTTTGCACACACTTGGAATTGATATATGGGAGGTTGCATCAACTTTCATATTCAATGTATGGCTTGGTGAATGGTGTCTGAACTAAGGGTTTGGTTTTGTGTCTCAGGTTAGCTCTTGTTGGAATGGAAAAGAACTGTACAAGAAAGCATCTCTCTCTCAAGGGAACGAATGTCCTCAGTGAACAGTTCAAAGTATTTGCTAAGGAGCATTTAAACTAGGAAAGGTGTGGGGCAAAAGAGTGATAATCCAGCAGTCCGACTGCCCCCCTGGAACAATGCCAGAAGATGCCAGTAGCACATAGGTTAAGAAATAAGCTCAGATTCTTGTCTACAAATGTTCACAGTTTAGGGAATAATATCAATGAACTTGAGTCTATAATGGCATCTGAGAATATAGATTTAGTGGCTGTTACTGAGACATGGTTCAATGGGAGTAATGACTGGGATATAACAATACCAGGGTTCTTTCTATATAGGAAAGACAGAAAAGGCAAGAAAGGGGGAGGGGTGGCCCTGTATGTAAAAGATGGCATAAAATCTAATTTAATACAAGTTAGCAAGACTAATTTAGAGAGTAAGTTTGGGTTACCTTGCAGTTGATAATAAGGTAACTCGTGTAGGTGTGAAATACAGACCACCTAGCCAAGTCAAAGAATTAGATCTACTAGATGAGGAAATAGCTAAAATGACATTGAAAAGGGGAAGTTATCATTATGGGAGACTTTAATCTTCCTGATGTAAACTGGAAAATCAAAATGGCTAGTTCTGCCAGGAGTACAGATATTCTAAATTCCCTACTGGGATTCTCTCTACAGCAACTAGTTGAGGAGCCAACCCGGAAGGAGGCAATTTTAGATTTAGTATTCAAAAATTGGAATTTGGTATATGATATTAATGTAGGGGAAAGCTTGGGATCTAGTGATCACCAGCCAGTGTGGTTTACTATAAGTACAGTGACACCACACAAACAAAGTTTTCTAAAATTTGATTAATGGTATACGAGTCCCTATCAGATTGGAACAGTGTCAATGGAGTCAAAGAGAAATGGGATTACTTAAAAGTGGCACTATTGATGGCAACAGATAATTGAAGGAAGAGACCACTGTGGTACTCAGCAGAAGTGGCCAAAATCATAAACAAAAAGATAGCATTTAGCAATTATAAAAACACGAGGATGACAGGCAAATTTATAAGATTAGGCAGAGAGAGGCCAAACATGTTATAAGAGCTTCTAAAGCACAGGAGAGAAATTAGCTCAGTCAGTGAAAAAAGGCAATAAGACATTCTTCAGATACATAAATGAATAAAGGAAACTAAAACAAGGAATTACCTAAATAAATACAAAAGGAGGAAGGTATATGGTAAAAGATTTTGGTAATGTGTATCTTGAATTAATTAGGTCTGGTCAGAAGATTAAGAGGAAGAATTATATGTTTGCCGAAATACAAGAGTCATTGTCAGTTTCAGATCTCCTCAAGGTTTCATATAAAACATTAGTTTAAGTTTCTCAGTCAAATGAATAAGAAAATAGAGGAAAGGGAAAGAAAAAAAAAAAAGGAAAAAAAGAAGATGGGGTTCAAAACTGCTGAAACAACAAAAATAGACCAGTTTCTGAGGTCTCCGAGGGTTAATACGAGGGGTGGACAAAAGGAACATGCCACAAAAAAAAATGATGACCCAGAGTTGACGGAGTTAGACCCACAAAAAGCCTTTAGATACTCAGAAGTGGAAGATGGTATAATGGGGGAGGTTATCCCTAACGACAACTCCTCTCCGCTAGAAGAAATATTGCTAGCGGTCAAACAAAATGGGGATCTAATACAGGCTGTTACAACCCAACTTGGGTTTATCCAAGTTGATGTGGGACTAATAAAAGATGATTTGTCAAATATGAGAGACAGAGTTAACAACTCAGAGAGCTCTGTTACCCTGATACAGAATGAATCCCAAAAAATAAAAACTGAAGTCTCCACACTTAAATTAGAGTATAACCTTCTGAAGAAAAAGGTGGCGGACCTTGAGGATAGGTCACGAAGATACAACGTGAGAATAATAGGGATTCCAGAGGGTGCGGAAGAGAAGAATTCAACCCAATTTATACAGAAGTTAATCTTTGAAAATTTTGGGAAAGATTTGTTTTCCCCCTTCATGATAGAAAGAGCTCATCGGGTCCCAGGGGGTAAACCAATTTCAGGGAGACAACCGCGGACATTTCTTGTTAAAGTTATTGGCCACAGGTGATAAAGATATCCTTTTGAGAAGGGCGAGGGAATGCTCACCGGTTGTATACAATGGGAACAGATTGGCTTTCTTTCCAGATTTTTCAAAAGACATACAAGAAAAGAGACGCACATTTATGACTGCCAAAAAGAGGCTAAGAGAAAGGGATATTAAATATTCTCTTATATTCCCAGCAAAATTACGGATTATTTTCAACGATAAAACTCTATTTTTCGATACTTCGGAAGAAGCCACGGACTGGCTAGATCGAAATAATCTTTGATCTAATTCCTCTTAGGATGTGTTGGGAATTGTAATTGCTATAAGGGGTTTACACCCCTAAATTTCCTTTTCTTTACCTCTGAATGGGGGCGACCGAGTGGGGGGAGTGTGGGAGGGATGGTCACAGGAGAGAAATCTACTACAATATGTGGTGGATTACCTGCATGGGGGGTTGGGGGGGGGGGGGGTTGGGGTTGGGTAGTGGTGCGTCAAGATATATCCCTTTTTTTTTCTTTTCTTCCTCTCTTCTTCCTCTTTTTCCCATCTAACCACTGTTGATAATGCTGACTAGAATTATTGCCTGGAATATACGTGGTTTGGGGGATAGAGGAAAAAGACAAGCAGTTTTTGACTTTACTCGGGTCCACCTACCCGCAATAGTATGTTTGTTGGAGACTCACCTCACCGAGGAGACCTCTAGGGTGGTCAACAGGGGATGGGCTGCGCATACGTATCATTCTACTTTCTCCAATTACTCGAGAGGTGTTACTGTCTTGATACATAGACTTATTGATTTTGTTTGTATGGCATCCTCTGTTGATCAACAGGGGAGATTTATTTTTTTATATTGTAGGTTAAGGGGGGAAATATGCATTTTGGCCTTTGTCTACATTCCACTGCCATTTTCTTTTTCGGTTCTTAATTCTTTGGTATTGTTTATGGATAAATGGCCTGAATGCCCAACACTGATTGTTGGCGATTTCAACTGTGTCATTGATCCTCTACGTGATAGGGTTTCGACGAGCATCAGGAGTGATAGTCCGGTTCAGGGGTCTCCCCTGGCACGGTTTTGCCTGGAGGCTGGTTTTGAAGAGGTTTGGGAATATTTAGGACAGGGGAAAAGGGTTTTTTCATGTTTTAGTAAAGCAGGTAAATCAATGTCTAGAATAGATCTTGCATTGATAACTAGTAAACATCTGAAATTGGTAAATCGAATGAAATACAAAAACGAGGTCAATATCGGATCATTCTCCGCTACTACTTGAACTCTGCTTAATCCAGGAAAGATACACACAAAAACCCCCCTTTAGACTAAATCCTTATTGGTTATCAGTTATAAAGACACATGAAGTAATTCAAAATGAAATTGGCCGTTTTTGGGATAATAATTATGGCTCAGCAAAAATTCAAGTTGTATGGGATACCTTTAAGGCGTACATGAGGGGATTGCTGATTAGTAACATCGCGAATCTTAGAAAGGAATACAGGAAAAAACAGAAAAACCTAGAAGAACGTGCAGCACTGGCGACAGAATCCTTTTATATGAATAAGACGGAGGAGAATAGGGAAAATATGCAAAGAGCCACGCAAACATACTCTAATTTTTTTATTAGACAAGGCCCAACAGAGCCTTTTTTTAAGGGGCAAAAATACTTTACGGAGTCAGGGCGACCTGGTAAATTTTTGTCCAGAGTAATATCAAGCCAACAATCTAAAAAATTTATAGATAAGGTTAGATTGAGTGATGGTAAGATGGTCACTGGACAGGGTCCGGTAGAGAAGGCCTTTGTTGACTATTTCTTGGATTTGTACAAGGCTGAAACTAAGATCACAGATGATAAGATAGACTTCTATCTTGACAGGATCACCTTCCCTTCCATTACTGAGACGCAAAAGAAAGCACTCGAATTGGAGGTCTCAATTCAGGAACTCGAGGGAGCTATTAAATTATGCTCAGCCAACTCTACTCCTGGTTCAGATGGGCTTCCATACGAATTCTATAGTAAATATAGGGAGTGTATTCTCCCCAGACTGCTGGAGGTCTTTTCTGAATCAATGGAGTATGGGAAGTTGCCAGATTCAATGATGGAAGCTGTAATAATATTAATTGCAAAAAAAGGCAAGGACCCTCTAGATCTAGAATCTTATAGACCAATCTCACTTCTTAATGCAGATGTAAAGCTTCTTGCGAGGGTCTTGGCTACAAGGCTTTCTAGGGTCATTTCCTCTATTGTCCACCCGGATCAGAGTGGCTTTATTCAGAATAAGGGTACACATCATAATCTACATCGGCTCTTTTCTAATATTCAGGCCCCTGGGGGGACCGCTCGCTCCATCCTGTCATTGGATGCCTCTAAGGCCTTTGACAGGGTGGAGTGGCGCTTCCTCTGGAAGGTTCTGGCAAGGATGGGCTTTGGAGAAAGGTTCATAGGTACTCTTAAGTTATTATATGGATCTCCAAGGGCAAAACTGAGTCTTAATGGAATCCTGAGTAGCAGTATTGATTTAAATAGGGGCACGCGGCAGGGCTGTCCATTATCCCTATTGCTATTTGATATCTATATCGAACCCCTTGCTATGGCCATTAGACAGGACGAGCAGCTTAAAGGATTCGGTACACTAGGAACACAAGATCGTATCTCACTATATGCGGATGATGTTCTTTTTTTTATAGACCACACGGAAATTACTCTTCCTAGGATTATTCAAATGGTTAAAGCATTTGGTGAGGTGTCTGGTTTTCTTATAAACTGGGCTAAGACCAGTTTGATGCCAGTGGACCCCCTGCCACAGGGAGAGGTCTCTGTGACACAGTTGAATATCGTTGACACTTTTCAATACTTGGGTTTGATTATATCACCTCGGGTTGAAAATTTTATACAACTTAATTTGATCCCCATAATGGTAAGCAGTAGAGCTAAAATAGGGATCTGGCTGAGACTTCCTCTATCTAGAGCCGACCGAGTCTCATTAGTCAAAATGGTGATACTACCACAATTTTTATATGTCCTTAGGAATACACCTATTTGGATACAAGATAAGTATTTTAAACTTATGGAAAGAATAATTAATGATTTAATATGGGGAAGAAAGCGAGTTCGAATAAAGCTGGAATATTTGTATAAATCAGTGGAGTGCGGGGGTTTAAACCTCCCTTAGTTTAAAGGGTATTTTATTGCAGCCCAGCTATTGAGGTGTTATGAATCAGAGAACAGTGCACTGCTGGGGAAGTTGGTAATTAGCCACGCCCATAATAATATTTTTACCTTGTTGGAATCCGGGCTATTGAAGAGCTATGAGCGGGGCTACAGAGAGACCACAAAACTACTCCTGAAAGTGTGGGCTACAACTAGGACATGGTTGAAGATTAAGGGTTCATTTACATTTACGCCTCTATGGCATAATGTGCACCTACAAAGGCTGGATGATATTGCAGCCGACACATTTTGGCAGAAGAATAAAATTTTATACATTTCACAGGTAGTTAAGGATAGAGATATTAAACCATTTATAGAGATGACACATAATATAAAAAATTTTTCATGGTTTAGGTATCTTCAATTGCGTTCAGTACTATCCAGTTTGGATGACAAACAGGTGTTGGATATAGATAATTCATCTTTTTTGAATGAATGGGTAGGGGACACTGTCTAGAATAAAGATTTCAAATATATATAAGTTATTACTTAAGGCACGGTTTAATGATACACACTCACCAGGACAAAGAGCGTGGGAGCTGGATTGCCCGAACTTACAAATAGAAGGGTGGGAGAATATTTTTGGGAACTTAGGTTCACTGTCACAGAACTTCAATCACGTTCTAGTACAATTCTATATTTGCCATAGATTATATATTACTCCATTGTGGATGAATAAATGTGGATTAAGAGACACGTCAAACTGCCCCAAATGCGACACTGTAGGAGCGGACTTTGTTCATATGATATGGACTTGTCCAGAACTTATAAACTACTGGAATACTATTAATAATTGTATTATGTATAAACTAAAAGTTTGAATCCCTTTTGAACCACAAGTATTTGTGCTTAATGATCTTTCTAAATTAAATAATCATAAGTATCAAAAGATTTTCCTGAGCAGAATATTGATGTTGGCTAGAGTCTTGGTCAGTCGGACCTGGTTTGCTCGATTCACTCCAGATATAAATACATGGATAAATTTAATTAAGGTAAAAAATTATGAGAAAATTATGTACAAACAGAGGGAAGCTGAGGACAAGTGGATTAAGATATGGGGTGGTTGGAGGATTGATTAGTTGAGGTCAAATGGTTTTATTTATAGGGGTTTTATTTTGACGCACCACAGGTAGGGGGGGAGGGGGAACTGTATCCTTTTTTTTAATCTGTAATGTTTTGATATATTAATAAAAAAAATAAAAAAAATAATAAAAGAAAATATACAGAAGCGAGAGATAAGTGCCTCAACTTATATGGAGTACTAGTGCCATCTAGCGTTAGGTTAACATTAAAGTTTAGAGTGTAAAATTCATTATGGGAGTTCCTATTAGTTATCAAATTATGTCAGTAGTTAATGAAAACTTGACAAAGCCGTTTCTAAAATGGAATAAAAGAGGGTATGGAACTACAGAGGGGATCATCAGGAGCTTCTGAAATAAGCTTGGGATGGTCATCTTGAGGACAGAAGGATCCATCTTTGAAATCCATCTTTTAAACCAGAGATCCACTTTTTGATACCTAGGAAAGCCATCTGAATAGCTAGCCTACTATCCAAGGAGTTTCATCCATCTCTCCATTTATTTGAAAATCCAGGGGGTATCCCTGAGCCGTGACATTGATCTTTCTAGTCAGATCATCCGGTATAGTATAAATTTTATACGGTAGCTTTATATTATACATATTTTATTAACCATATTGTGTAGGTAGGATTTATACTGAATTGAGTTGGATCTTGTAACTGCAGTATCCAAATCTAAATGTTGTTCAGTATGAAGAACCCAAAGAATGGATTTCTTTCTAGTTCTATATATATATGGTTGAAAATATCTATTTGTATAAGAACATTTTCTGGATATCTGATCCATCTGTTGGCTGGGAGAGATTAATGGTACGGTTAAGGAGTTAACTTATTAAGATATCTGCAATTAGAATATATTCTGTGAAATTATCTTGAGTTTTCCTAATGACCGTTTGATCATTATTAATCTATTGTTATAGATTTTTAATTGATAAGTATTTGATTGTTACCAACTTTACATTATATATTATTTTGCTTTGCACTAAAAATTGTATTAATAAAATGTATATATTTTGTCTGTAACTGGGTTTTGTCTTCAACGCAGATCACGAGCTTGGTTTTAGCTTGGTCTTTATGATAATAGATTAGAATCTCCTTCATTACAGATTCTAATTTATTCACATAAATATTGACTGTCAATCGGAGACAGTATAAATATTCGACATATTCTGGAAGTCCCACCGAGATCTGCTTGTAATAGAAACAAAATTTAGTTGTGCAAAATATATATTTGATCAGGGCATTGTTGTATTTGTAGTGCAACTAGTAAAAATATGTCTGAGAACAATAGCGAGCCTAACCAAGGCATGCAGGCTGCTGCAGTGGTTAAGACTAATATTCTTAAGTCTCTATCATGCATTAGTTTAACATATTGTAATTTGTCATATGCATGACAGGTTGATATTAAGAGAGAATTAAAAGATTGGATGGTTGAACTGGGAAGGAGAGCTGTAGAATATGCAAATGGTGTCTGGTCTGATTATTCCCTGTTTGCTGATTATCTCTGTCACATTTCCCAAGCTAAACATAAGATAAGGATTCATTAATCCTTCAATCTTGGCCTGAATTTGTATTTTTAGTTGGTAAAATAGCAAAACAATTGGAAAAAAGCAAAATGTAAAAATGTTGAACAGGCATATGAAATTGATAAATTTCAAAAAGACATATCTGAAATGGAAATTCAGGTGGCCACGGTTTCTGGTGAATTAGCACAATGGTCTGCTAAATTATCAGAATATAGTGACAGACCATCAACAGCAAGAGATAATAAGAACTCTTGAATAGAAAATTAAGTCAAGCTACTAATGAACTGTCTAAATATCAATTGTCTATGGCAGATCTAGGACAATAGAAATTTACAAAAACAGTTGGATAACCGGGATCTTGCCCCTTTACAATTCAGACAGCCCAAGGATCCTAACAGAGTGAAGGTAAAATATTCCAAGGGGGAATCAGATGCAGAAAGTAAATATGACAACCCTTTTAAAAGAAGGTCTCTGAGAACATTCTCTTCCTAAATTGAAAACCAGATTTCACCTCCTATGTCCTCTAAAAGTTTAGTACAGAGAGCTTCTCAACCCATGATAGACACTACTAAAGTGATCTAGTTTCTTAAGGAAACTAGGTCAATTTGCAGAACAAAAATAAAAAATAACCCTCCATAATAAGTCATTTGGAAACATGAGGCCATGAAAACTTTACATTTAAAACAGGACATACAGAAACTTGAATTTATTACCTAGATATTCTAACCAAAACAGCGGTATTTCTTTAATTGCCTTAGAGATATGGGTCGGGATTCTTGGTCAGAAGTGGTCGCAGAACTAAAAACTGAATTTCGTCCCTACAAAAGTCAACTACTGCTGTGAGGGCTTTTATTTTCCCTGAAATGTAGACCTAATCAAAGTCCCAGGGAATTTGTGTCAGTCCTCAAAAATGCTTATATACTTTGTCCGAAAAAGATCCCAATTTTTAAAATAGTGAATTCATCCAGATATTTTATGACACTTTGCCCAATAAAATAAAATTAATTTTGGCCAGGGATTACCATCCCAGAAAGACTCTTGATTGGTTACTCACCGAGAGTACAACTCTGTACGCTGCGATACAAAATTGCGATAAGTCTCCTGAACGGAAATTTAAAAGAACGAGTAAGGAAATAGCTGAAACTCAGATAAAAAGAACAGGGAAAATTTGAGAGCCCAAAAAGGAGTTTTGCTGAGGTGTTGAAAACTCCTAGGCCTTCCCAGCCAGTAGGTAAGCATGTCCAATGTTGTAAATGCTGAAGACTTAAGTGTATGTAAAAATGGAGCAATCTAATAATTGTCTTTCCCCATAAAAGGAATTTAACCTTTACAAAGCAAGATGGCAAGGGGGAGGGCAAACCTGTTTGTTCCATCTTACAGCCCACAAAGTCTTCAGCTGCGTAGATAAAGGTATACGATCCTGCTAATAAAAGGAAGGAGAAGTCTAGGATAAGTATAACTGCCAAGCAGGAAAACAATTTCAATAATCATTCCAAATATATTTGTTCCATACAGGAAATAGAAAATAGATATATGAAAGTGGAATTATTTGATAATTTCCCACCAATAATAGCCTTGATAGATACAGGTAGCCAAGCAACTTTATCTCTAAAGTACTTCCAACAATTACAGGACGTATCTTCTGATATAGGTACAAGTTAAAAAGTTTTAATGATAACCTGGTAAGTGTCTCAGGCAATGCCCTCAAGGTTTAAGGTAAGGCTTGGCTGGATTTTAAAGTAGGAAATAAAATAATCAGCCATCCTACATTGATAGTGAATATGCCCATTGGTCGATTAATTATTGGCATCGATTTCCTGAAAAGATTAAACCCAGTGATTGATTTCGGTAACAAGGTGATATGGTCCCAGGTGGTGATGCCCATTAATTATGAACAATCAAAATCCTATCATAGTCGGCGTAGCTGCCATGTGATAGAGGAAAGGCCGGATTCCATTGAGGTACATTTCAGAAATAGTCAAGTCCCTGATATCTCTTTCCTGTAAGCAACCCCTAACGCCACTGTAGGTGAACAGGAAGATAACACCATGTGTGTGTCTCCTGAACGAGTAAGATGTTTGGAAGGGGATGTTCTTACAATCCACCTACACCCAGAAACTACTGACCCTACTGGGTTTAATGGTCATAAACAATTCCTAGTAGGAATGGAAAAGGTGGATGAGATGTTCTTCCCAGTACAGGTGAATGACTTAAGAATTAAAAGGTCTAAATTGGATTTGCGCCATGAAAATAGTTATATCAGTAGGGATCTACTAAATTAAGTAGCCAATCCTAAAGTGATTGGCAACAATATAATACATTGTTTTGCCATCCATGTGGATATAGTGAATTCCACATTGTGGACGAGTTTAAAAAAGGAATCCTGATGGTTTAATAGATGAACATGAAGCACTCAAGTCATCCCAGATACTGCCTTATGCAGTCAGTGTATTAGTACCTGGAGGGATTATTATATCTCGTGATACTAATAATTTCCTGTTACCCATTCAGGTATTAAATTTAAGAATTCTGATGCATTAATATGCTTATCAAACGGAATGCAACAATTAGGTATTAGGTAATCAGTAAATCCTACTCCTATGGTGAATTTACAAACCTTTTAAACCCAAATAATAGTGAATAATGGTATGCCAAATGAAGTCCATTTGTCTAAAGACACAATCATTGGCATGGCATTAGATTCAGATTATACTTTTGAGTTTCAGAATAATTATTGGCCTAATACCTGAATCATATCTGAGAAATATGGATTAATATTTACTGTCAGCCATGTCCTCACACCCCCATTTGCTGACAGATAGTGGAGGTAGTGAACTCCACAGGAGGGCCCTGCTTCAAAGCCCCAGCCCTGATTGTCATTTGATTAACCTTTTGGCAGGTTATCAGTATACATGCAAAATAAGTTCCCCCCAGCCATCTGAGTGTCAGCTGGCAAGGAAGAAAGCCCCAGGGGGCCCCCAGGTGGAGAAGGTCACACCTCAGTCAACTAGTTTTGAGCCAAGCTAAATCCTGCAGGAAATCCCCCAGCAGAAGGCATCAGCCCTTGCCCAGGATCAATGATACCTCCCAGACATGTTAGCACCTACCTTTCATAAGGAATTATGAAATCGCCTGGCCATCGCAGGCGCAAACCAGATACATATTTGTGACCCAGAGGCCACGATTTACATGCCCATGGTCTTTGTTTAATGGGGCGAGGTCAGGGGAGGGAGATATCCATATCTCCCCATAGAAACCACATAACGGTACCAGGTTTGGACTTTACTTGTAGCTGGAACTTAGGCAGGTCCGTTGGTCCCAGAACAATCTCCCTGTGACCCTCTGGTCTGGAGCCATGAACCCTAAAGGGCCAGAAGAGGGAGAGTGGACCCCTCCCCGAGGCCGGGAGGGGCCGGCTAAGGTCAAAAGGCTTGTTCCAGCAAGCGGCCAGGTCTCTCTGAAGGGTCACATCGTGCAATGTGTTTAGAGGGATCCAGGAACTAGCCGAGATCACGGCCCTTCATGTGGACTGCAGCAAAGAACACCTCACCACCAAAAGGAACTTTTATCTACCCGGTAACTGATTTACACTGCTTAACCCTGTTGTACCCATATAATCTGTAACCTCAGACCACTGTATATATTCTGTGTATACAGGTCCTTCTCAGAAAATTAGCATATTGTGATAAAGTTCATTATTTTCTGTAATGTACTGATAAACATTAGACTTTCATATATTTTAGATTCATTACACACAACTGAAGTAGTTCAAGACTTATTGTTTTAATATTGATGATTTTGGCATACAGCTCATGAAAGCCCAAAATTCCTATCTAAAAAAATTTGCATATCATGAAAAGGTTCTCTTAGGGTACTTTCACACTTGCGTTTTTGTTTTCCGGCACAGAGTTCCGTCAAAAGTGCTCTATGCCGGAAAACGACTGATCAGGCATATCCCCATGCATTCTGAATGGAGAGTAATCTGTTCAGGATGCATCAGGATGTCTTCAGTTTAGTCATTTTGACTGATCAGGCAAAAGAGAAAACCGTAGCATGCTACGTTTTTTTTCTCCGGAGAAAAATACTGAAGACTTGCCGGAATGACGGATCTGGCGTTTACTCCATAGAAATGCATTAGAGCCGGATCCGTCACAAAGGTTTCAGTTGTTTGCCTGATCGACGGATCCGGTTCTTCTCTCTGCGCCTGCGCAAACGAATAGGCGGAGCTGTGTGCGCCGTCAACTTCCTGTCACTCTTCGATCCTCCTGCCTGCGAGGGAGAAGGGAGGATGCCATTGTACGCGAGTAGAAATTATTTTTTTTTTGGTTTCGTCTCCAATTTTTTTCTTGAAAATCAATATAAGCAGCTCCTATGTAATTATACATGGGAGCTGTAGTAAATAGATCATGCTAGGAGTAGTAGCCTTGTTGATTACTACTCCTAGCATCCACTATGTACTTCCACCACATGTGGTGCCTATGTAGTTTTGCATAGGCAATGCATGTGGTGCAAGTACATAGTGGATGCTAGGGCTAGTAGTCCTGTTGACTACCACCCCTAGCATCCACTATGTACTTCCACCACATGCAGTGCCTATGTAGTTTTGCATAGGCACTGCATGTGGTGCAAGTACATAGTGGATGCTAGGGGTAGTAGTCCTGTTGACTACCACCCCTAGCATCCACTATGTACTTCCACCACATGCAGTGCCTATGTAGTTTTGCATAGGCACTGCATGTGGTGCAAGTACATAGTGGATGCTAGGGGTAGTAGTCCTACAAATTGTTAAATTTTATTTTTTTCTCATGTAGTCCAAAATCTATTATTTGGAAAAAGAAAAAAGAAATTGGAAGACAACTTTAAAATAGAATGTCAAGTAAGTATTATTTGTCTGGGTTTTTTGTACTAAACTAATATTTTATAATAATAATAAAAGAGTAATATTTTTTTTTCTACAGGCTCAACATCTTCTACTGAGGCCGGGACCTCTCCTCCAAGACGTAGGCGGGGACATGATACGGTAAAAAAAAATTTTTTAAGCATTCTGCATTTACATAATGAACGCATTTTTAAATTATTTTTTTTTTTTTATTCAGTCATCATCTGCGGAGGAGAGGCCTCGCGGCCGAGAGACCGCTGGAGAGGAGGACATGAAGCGGTAAATAATATAAAATATATATATATATATATATATTTTTAGCTCAATATTATGATTTGTATATTAAATTTTTTTTTATTATTGGCATTTCTATTACAGGTCTCTCCCCCCCGTTGGATCCAACAGAGGTCGTCAATCTAAAGGCAGAGGAAGTCGGGGAGCCCGCGGCGGTCGTGTTCGTGTGAGTATTTCCTAGAGGAGTATTTTTAATTTTAAAACTGTTAAAAGGATTTCTGTCACCAGGTTTGGGCCTATAGAGATACGGACATGCACGGCTAGATCGCCGCTAGCATGTTCGCAATATATGTGTCCTATAGGGCTGTGTGGTTTTAATTTATTTAAAAAAGTATTTTATAGATATGTAAATGAGTGTTGAATGTGTCCAAGGGGCTGCACTAACCTTCCTTGTGCGCAGTGCCGTTATATTGTTCCTTCCCTGTCCTGACATCAGCTTCATGCCGAGAACAGCGCATGAGCGACACATTCAACACTCATTTACATATCTATAAAATCATTTATTTTATTTAATTAAAACCACACAGGCTTTTATAGGACACATATATTGCAAACATGCTAGCGGCGATCTAGCCGTGCAGGTCCCATCTCTATAGCCCCAAACCTGGTGTTAGAATCCCTTTAAACATGAGATTATAATTATTATTTTTTATATTTTTTTAGGGTTCACGACGCTCCACCAGAACGGATGAGGAGGAATTTGGCAGTTGTATAATTGACAATGAACTCCTCATCCAGATGGTGGAGGACAGACCACCACTGTGGGACCACACGGACCGCCGCCATGCTGACCATCATGCTACCCGGCTCCTCTGGCTTGAGATATGCGAAGTTTTAGTGCCTAATTGGGACAACCTCAATGAGAGTCAACGGGAGGAGTGCCGTAAGTATACTCTAGTATAATGCACATGTGTACTTTTCATTAAAAATTGGTTTTGTGTCTGGTTGAAGTTGGTCACTCAATGCTACCTATAGTGAACATCAATCATTTTTTTATTGTTGTTGTAGCAGGTTCAAACCAATACTAAACCATTTCTGATGTCTGAAAGCCGGAATTAGACTTACCGGTAATTCAATTTCCACGAGATCACCACGACGGCTACAAGGAGATTGACCCCTGACCTCTGTAGGGGCAGGAACAGAGAGAGGGTTTAAATCCCCCCCTCCCACCACCAGCACCAGTGTGTCCAAAATTACAGAGACAGAAAAAAGGTGGTGAGAACAAACATAATAAACCAAGAGGGTATTACTTCATAACCTCCCAGGTAAGGCTAAAGGAAGGGTAGGGAATATATGTGCCGTCGTGGTGATCTCGTGGAAATTGAATTACCGGTAAGTCTAATTCCGGCTTTCCACTTCATCACCACGACGGCTACAAGGAGATATAAAAAATTATAGCTTAGGGGGGGGGGACCGCCTGAAGGACTTTCCGTCCAAAAGACAAGTCTGAGCTAGATAGGTCTAACCTATAGTGTTTTGTAAAGGTGTGGATGTTAGACCACGTAGCGGCTTTACAAATGTCTTCAAGGGAAGCTCCGGCCCGTTCTGCCTGGGAGGAGGACATGGCCCGGGTAGAGTGAGCTCTTAAATTTGAGGGGCAAGACAGGTCTTGGGACTCGTAAGAAATGGAAATGGAGTCTTTTATCCACCGTGCTAGAGAGGATCTGGAGGCTTTTAGACCCTTATTCTTCCCCGAGAAGAGGACAAACAGGTTATTTGATCTACGGAAACCTTTTGACACTTCAAGATACCGTAAGACAGAGCGTCTTACGTCTAGAGAGTGGAAGTTAGATTCCCTATCGTTAGAGGGATTATTGCAAAAGGAGGGTAAGACTATCTCCTGGTTTCGGTGGAAGTCCGATACTACCTTAGGCAAGAAACCCGGATCCAATTTAAGAATAATCCTATCATCGGTGATACGGAGATAGGGTTCCTGTATCGATAATGCTTGGATCTCGCCTACCCTTCTTGCGGACGTGATGGCCACCAAGAAAGCAGTTTTAAACGACAGATGTTTGATGGAACAATCAAATAGGGGTTCAAATGGAGCGAGAGTTAAGCCAGTGAGTACCACGTTAAGGTCCCAGCTGGGGATCCTAGATTTTAGAGGGACGTAGACGGGAGGCAGCTTTCATGAATCTCCTGATCCAGTGATGACTGGCTATATCTCGATCAAAGAAGCAGGCTAGTGCCGAGACCTGTACCTTTAGGGTAGAGGGTCTGAGACCTAGTTCAAGTCCCTGCTGGAGGAAGTCCAAGATCTTCAAGAAATTGGGCGGCTCTAAGTTTGGGGCCGGGTTCCCCATCCATGTACAGAATCTCTTCCAGATTTTTAGATAAATCGAGAAGGTAACCTTCTTCCTACTCGCTTTAAGGGTAGTTATCACTTGGTCCGAGAGCCCCTGTGACCTCAACCTCTGGACCTCAGGATCCAAGCTGACAACTTGAGGAAGCTTGGGTCTGGATGTAGTATTGGGCCTTGGTGAAGCAGGTCCCTCCTGGCAGGAAGAGGCCATGGGTCCTCTACTGATAGATTCCTTAGAGCAGGAAACCAGCTCCTCTTCGGCCAATAGGGAGCTATCAGGATTAGTGTCGTATCTTCTAGGTAGAGTTTCTGGATTATCCTGGGAAGTAGAGGCAATGGTGGGAACGCATAGCTGAGATCCCAGTCCCAACGAATTGTGAGCGCATCCAACGCCCAGGGATTGTCCCGTGGGTTTAACGAACAGAACGTCGGTACTTTTGCGTTTCTTTTGGATGCGAACAGATCCACCTGTGGAGTGCCCCATCTTTCTGCCAGTAGCTGGAACACTTCTGGATTCAAGGACCACTCTGTCTGGTCTATCGACTGGCGACTGAGATAGTCCGCTTCCACGTTCAGTATCCCTTTTAAGTGGATTGCGGAGATGGAATTCACGTGGGATTCTGCCCAGTTGAAGATCTTCCTTGTAATAGACATCAGTTTCACCGATCTCGTGCCTCCCTGGTGAGATAGGTACGCCACCGTCGTCGTGTTGTCTGAAAGAATCTTTACGTGTTGACCCCTCAGAAGTATCTCTGCGGTTTTCAGGGCTTTCCAGACCGCTTCTAGTTCCCTGAAATTGGAGGACTGAGAGCGGATAGTTGGGGTCCAGGAACCTTGAAACCAACGGTCTCCTACTGTCGCTCCCCATCCTTTCTCGCTTGCGTCTGTAAGTACCTGAATGTAGGGGATTTTCTCCCAAACGACCCCCAAGGACAGATTGCTTGTGTTTTTCCACCAATCTAGGGAGGTTTTTACTGCCAGAGGGATCAGGACCTTCTGATCCAAGGAGGCCTGCTGTCTGTTCCAAGCTCTGAGGATCCACGACTGGAGGGATCTGAAGTGGGACTGGCTCCATGGGACGGACGTGATGCAGGACGAGAGAAGACCCAGGAGGCTCAAAGCTTCTCTTATAGGACAGGACCTCCTGTGCTGGAATCGTCGGACCTTTAATTGAAGGTTTCTGACCTTGTCTGGCGGAAGGAAGGTATGTTGTGTTCGGGAATCCAGGATAACACCCAGGAACTGGATAGTGCTGGAGGGCACCAGGTTTGATTTCTTCAAGTTCACCAACCAACCCAGATCCTGAACGAGAGACAGAAAGGTTTGTAGGTCTCTTCTGAGTTCTTTCTCTGAATTGCCAATTAGGAGGAAATCGTCCAGGTACGGTATGATCACCAGTCCCTTGTGTCTCAAGAAGGCCATCATTTCGACTACCAGCTTTGTAAACACTCTGGGTGCAGATGATATCCCAAAGGGAAGGGCCGTAAACTGGTAGTGACGGGTTACCCTCTTGTGGTCCTGGATGGCGAACCTCAAGAACCTTTGTGACTCTGGATGAATTGGGACGTGATAGTATGCGTCCTGAAGGTCTACTGAGCACATCAGGGCATTCCTCTTTATCAACGGAATCAGGGATTTCAGGGATTCCATCCTGAACTTTCGATAGATGACAAATTTGTTCAGGGCTTTCAGATTTATGATTGTACGGAAAGAGCCTTCTTTTTTCTCTACCAGAAACAGGTTTGAGTAGAAACCTTGTTTTTGCTGTGTTGGCGGGACTTGTACTATTACGTCCGTTGCCAGAAGGCTTTGAATTCCTTCCAGAATCTTTCCGCGTACTTTGGGGGAATCTGGGTTGGTAACAATGAAGCGGTTTGGGGGAGATGAAGAGAGTTCGATCCGGTACCCGGATCTTATGATGTCCCGGACCCAAGGGTTCGGGGTAATGGACTCCCAAGGAGTCAGAAAATTCTTTAATCTCCCCCCCACTCTGACGTCATTGTTTATCCGAGGGTTTATTCTGGGAGGAGGAGGGGTTATTCCTACCCCTGCCCCCTTTGGGGTAACTCCAGCGTCCTGACTTCCCCTTACCCTTAAAAGGGATTGTTCTGGCTAGTGGGGGCCCGAAAGGGATATTTCCTTTTGTAGGGTCTCTCTTCTGGGAATCCCTTTTTCTTGTCGGCCGCTTTCTCCAGGATACGGTCTAGGACGGGGCCAAAGACGTATTCCCCTGAGAACGGGATGGAGCAAAGCTTCATCTTTGATGTGTTGTCGCCCGACCAGCTTTTCATCCATAGGGCGCGACGGGCCGCATTGGAGAGTCCCGCGTCCTTTGCAGCGAATCTGACCGATTCCGCTGAGGTGTCAGCCATAAATGCTGTGGCGGATTTTAACAGGGGGAGGGATCTCAAGATCTCGTCCCTAGGAGTATTATCTCTGATACGAGATTCCAGTTCCTCTAGCCACAGTTTCATGGATCTTGCAACTGAGGTAGCTGCGATGTTTGTTTTTAAGACAAGCATCGCTGCTTCCCATGATTTTTTTAAGAGGCTATCTGCCTTCCTGTCCATGGGATCACGCAGTTGAGAGGTGTCTTCAAAGGGCAAGGCAGTCTTTTTGTTGACCTTTGCGACCTGAATATCGATTTTCGGTGTTTCACTGAAGATTTTAACTTCGTCCGTGTCAAACAACAGCCGGTTTTTAAAGGACCTGGACACCCCCAACCTCTTTTCTGGGTTGGACCACTCGTCCAACACCATATCCCGTATGTTCTCATTGATTGGGAACACCCGGGTTTTTTTAACCCTGAGTCTCCCAAACATCTCATCCTGGACTGAGTGTGCTTTAGGGGTTTCTTCGACCCCCATAGTGGCCCGGACTGCCCTTAGCAGGTCTGGCATCTCGTCCAAGGAGAAGCAGAATCTTTGATCTGATTCTGAAGTCTCAAGATCAGAGGAGACCGCCTCGTCCTCCCGTGTTCTGGAGGACGAGGCCTCCTCCTCTATAATCTCTGGATCAGATAGGGAAGGGGATGGGCCCCTATGTCTTTTTGAAGGGGGTGCATCCCTAGGTAAAGGTATCTGGGATAAGGAGGTTTTAACTTCCTCATGGATCATGGACCTTAGATCTTTAAGGAAAGAAGGCTGTTCCTCGGCGATCACATTAGATATGCAGTCCTTACAAAGCTTTTTACGGTAGTCGTCCGGTAGCCGTTTGAGGCAGGACACACATTTGGACTGTTTTTTGATCTTTTTCTGAGCCTCCTTAGTGACCTGGGGAGAACAACCCTTATTAGCTATGGTAAGTACACATGCTAACAGCAGGTTAGCCCCAAGCCAGAGATGTGGAGGAGGAGGAACAAGCAACCTGGTACAGTGTATAGACAAGTACAGGGTAAAGGAAGAAGCGCTTCCCCACAGGGGACTTACTACAGGCGGCACAGAAGGGTCTCCAGGGGAGCGGGGTTCAGCCGACATGACTGCACGCTGGCTCCGATGTACGCCGGTACACTGAGACATTCGGCGCTGCTGCGCGCGAAAATTTGACTCGGAGACGCTTCTGAATGACGTCACTTCCTTCGGCACCCGGAAGTGACGACGGCCGTTATCCTGAAGCGCTTAGGCGCGCACCCGGCGATAGCCAAACAGGCCCGGCGGGAGATCGCGACCGGGAGCAGGCTCACATATAATAATGGAGCGAGGCCTCCCTCCTTCGCCCCTGCCCAGCGTTAGTACGGAGACCGCAGGGGGAACACCCGGTAGGTGTCAGGAAGTTCCGCTTTCATCTTCATCTCCCCGCAGGGAGACTCTCTCTGCCCCTGTCCTCTGTAGGGACAGGAAACACTGGTGCTGGTGGTGGGAGGGGGGGATTTAAACCCTCTCTCTGTTCCTGCCCCTACAGAGGTCAGGGGTCAATCTCCTTGTAGCCGTCGTGGTGATGAAGTGGAAATAAATAATAATTTTATTTATTTTTTCTTGCGGACAGGGACTACAATCCTGGTGCGGTGGCAGTCAATGAGGGACCGCTATAAGAAGGACTACAACGAGGAGGTCAAGCACCCGAGTGGTTCAGGAGGAAGCCAAAAGCGGCCGTACCGGTATGCGGCCGCATTGGGTTTTCTTCGGAGAACCCTACAGCTGCGAAGGTAAGCTGTAATGTTTATAATAATTATGAATACTAATCTCCAATCTATGTGTGTGGCCTAGGCAGACTGTCATTTGACACTGTCTGGGACATTCACATATAGTTCCCTATTTGTCCATTCATTTTTTTTTTCTTCATTTTACAGCACATCTAGCAGTACTCGGGCGCAACAAGCTCCTCGTGAAGTCCTTCCAGAGGCCGGAGCTCAAGAGGCGGTCCCCGAAGAGCCGCCCACCGTGGGTCCCTCACGTCCTACTCCAACAGCTGGTCGGGACCTCAATGTTCCCCTACCTGTGCCCTCTGGCGACGCAACAATGGCCACAATGGCACCACTTTTTGAGGCATTGATGCGTCGCCAGAGGACCGGTAGGAGCCGTCAGGCGGACTACGAGGATCTCACAAGGCTCGTTTACGAGTCCTTGATGGGATATACCAACAGAATTGCCGCTTTGGAGGAACAAGTGCGACGTCTGCAGGAGGAGGCGGTGCATACGTCGCAATTGGGTCCTGTGCATCACTATTGGTATTCCTTGCTCCCCGTGATGGAACGATTTACGCCCGACCAGTTGTTTGAGGCCCGAAGACAGGTGGACAGTGTCTTGTGGCAAGTTCAGCACCGCCCCACATCCTATCCCCCATCCATGCCCTATCCCCCATCACAACCTCAACAACCCCCTACCCAAACTACCTACCCCCCTTTCCTACCTCATCCCCCATCCCAGCCTCCACATTCCACCGAGCACTTTTCTCACCACTTTTCTCCTTCTCCTCCTCATTTTCCCACTACCAGTTTCAACACTACTCCTACTCTTGCTCGGTCAACTCCTTCTCCCGCTCCCCCATCCAGATTGAATACTCCCTCTGTTGTGCTTGCCACAACACACTTTTATGTCCACAGGGGCACAGGAACGAGGGGGACCAACCAGTGTTGAAACCTCCCCCACCCAACCTTCTACTCCCACCGGTCCTACTTACAGGCATTTGTAGCCTTTTTTTTTTACTTTCTTTTTATTCTAAAAAGTTAATAAAAAAAAAAATTAAAATAAAAAGGTTATTGTTTATAAATTTTATTTGTTTTGTATTTAATTTTTTATTAAATAAAAGCGAACATCTCACATCGCTTTTGAAGTGAACTATACTTGGTTTGCTCCACCAGCGATGGGAGATTACTTTAGTGTATGTAGGAAAGGTCTTTAAAGTTGTCCGATCGCCAGCGAAGCGACACAAATATGTGGCGCTCCGCTGGCGTTGGTCCGATTACTACACCATAACAGGCCTGATAAAATCTACCTTCGCCAGTGGAGCGACACAAGTATGTGTCGCTCCTCTGGCGTTGGTCAGATTACTACACAATAACATTCCTGATGAAATCTACCTGCGCCAGCGAAGCTACACAAAGATGTGTCGCTCCTCTAGCGATATAGAAGATTGAAATAGAGTATCAACACAATAATATATCTGCAGTGTAGCAAATCAAGAATGTATTTCTCTTCTATTGTGCTAAAAATAATATAATTAAAATTTCAAATACTTTGAAAAACAATATTTATTGAAACACAAATCCAATTGAAAACTAATACAAAAATCTGTAAACCACCAAATAAACAGAAATTAACTGTAATTCACAAATAAATGCAAAATGTTTAAACAAATCGGTCCTGCCAGTCCACCCTTCCTGCCTCCGAACAAAAATAATCTGCAAAACAGTCTCTCATCCGTGATACTGCAACACTTGACCGTGGTCCAAAACTTTCAATGCTTGGCATCTCGCTGTCCTCCTGTATCTGTTCCAAATTCAGTGGTTCCTTTTTAAAGGAGGTAGTTGTGTAACACAACAGCACACTTTACAACCTCATCCACCAATTCCACCTTCATATGAATTGGTTTGGTAAAAATTCGCCATTTTGCAACCAAAATTCCAAATGTACATTCAACGATTCTTCGAGCCCTGGTCAAGCGGTAGTTGTATGTCCGTTTTGTTAAATTTAATCCGCGGCTTGAATAAGGTTTCAGAAGATTTCCACACATTTGGAAGGCCTTATCACCAACCAATACAAACGGCATGGGTGGGGCATCAGTACCTGGCAGTGGTTGAGGCTGCGGGAAATCAAATTCTCTATTATATAGACTACGGCCCATATAAGAATTTTTAAAAACCATGGAATCGTTGGTGCGTCCATAGGCCCCCACGTCGACGGCAACAAAACAGTATTCTGCATCAGCGATAGCCATTAGAATTATTGAAAAATATTTCTTATAGTTGTAAAACTCAGATCCGGTTCCTTGGGGCTTGATTATTCTTATATGTTTCCCGTCTACTGCACCTATGCAGTTGGGAAACTGACAAATGTCCCAATATTTTTCAGCAATTTCGGTCCAATGCTGTCTAGTTGGATCTGGAATAAATTCATCATGAAGTTGATCCCACAAAACACGGCATGTCTCCTTCACAATAATGGAAACCGTCGATATGCCAAGGCGAAATTGGAAATGGAGTGAGCTAAAACTCTCCACTTGCAAGAAACCTATGAAAAAAAATACATTTTTATTTAAAAAAAAAATTATGATATATATCAATCAAGACACAATTCTATGGGACGTTTTTTTAATCAAGTTTTTTTATGTAGACAATAATAATGTAAAAAATAAAAGGAGAAAGGTTTCTTCTCCATGGTGACCGATACTGATCAAAGTTCATTTGACAGTTTGACCATTATTTGGATTTAAGCATAATTAAAAATAATAATGCTGATCACCACTTGTGGCCTATCCACTTTCTACAATGATCACAGGAAATAAAAATTTACATTTTTTTTACTTTTACACTACCAAGGAGCAGCTTTAAAAATTTAGACAGAATTCGTACTATATATAATATTTATCTACTTTACCTTATGGTCAACAACAGGCGTTCTGCTGGGGAAACACAGCGGCGGAAAGTGGTGTCTTGCCTTTGAATGTGAGGTGACACCCGTTGTAAGAGATCGTCAAAACTTTCTACCTTCATCCGTAAGTAATTAACAAATTTGTCAGGATAATTCCTCAATTCGGGAAACAGAGTTTCAAAAACCCCTTCTTATTCTTGCAGAGGTTATTGGATGCACCCAATAGCGACGCTTTCTACGCTGTCTGTCTCGAAGACGTCTTCTCCAGCGCGAAACCAGAATTAGAGCCTGAAATCCAAAACTAATATGGTCTGGCATCATCTTTACACTCTGCAGAAGGAACTTCTGAGTGGTAAGTGACCTTCGGTTTTCTTTTATAGCCACTTTTAGTATTTGCTTAACAGATTGCATCTTTTTATCTCTGAAATTTGAATAACGGATCCGTCCTTCCGTTTACAAACGGAAGGAAACGGAACAGACGGATCCGCTATTACGACGGATCCGTCGAAAAGTGTATGTCGGATGCAACGGAATGACGGATCCGGCATAAAATACTATTGCCGGAACGACGGATCCGTTGCATGAAAAATATCCGGTAATGTTGACTTTGACGGATCCAGCAGGTAATTCCGGCGACGGAACTGCTTGCCGGATCACTCTGCCGCAAGTGTGAAAGTAGCCTAAACGAGCTATTAACCTAATCATCTGAATCAACTAATTAACTCTAAACACCTGCAAAAGATTCCTGAGGCTTTTAAAAACTCCCAGCCTGGTTCATTACTCAAAACCGCAATCATGGGTAAGACTGCCGACCTGACTGCTGTCCAGAAGGCCATCATTGACACCCTCAAGCAAGAGGGTAAGACACAAAGAAATTTCTGAACGAGTAGGCTGTTCCCAGAGTGCTGTATCAAGGCACCTCAGTGGGAAGTCTGTGGGAAGGAAAAAGTGTGGCAGAAAACGCTGCACAACGAGAAGGTGACCGGACCCTGAGTAAGATAGTGGAGAAGGACAGATTCCAGACCTTGGGGGACCTGCGGAAGCAGTGGACTGAGTCTGGAGTAGAAACATCCAGAGCCACCGTGTACAGGAAATGGGCTACAGGTGCTGCATTCCCCAGGTCAAGCCACTTTTGAACCAGAAACAGCGGCAGAAGTGCCTGACCTGGGCTACAGAGAAGGTGGTCCAAAGTACTTTTTTCGGATGAAAGCAAATTTTGCATGTCATTCGGAAATCAAGGTGCCAGCGTCTGGAGGAAGACTGGGGAGAGGGAAATGCCAAAATGCCTGAAGTCCAGTGTCAAGTACCCACAGTCAGTGATGGTCTGGGGTGCCATGTCAGCTGCTGGTGTTGGTCCACTGTGTTTTATCAAGGGCAGGGTCAATGCAGCTAGCTATCAGGAGATTTTGGAGCACTTCATGCTTCCATCTGCTGAAAAGCTTTAGGGAGATTAAGATTTCATTTTTCAGCACGACCTGGCACCTGCTCACAGTGCCAAAACCACTGGTAAATGGTTTACTGACCATGGTATTACTGTGCTCAATTGGCCTGCCAACTCTCCTGACCTGAACCCCATAGAGAATCTGTGGGATATTGGGAAGAGAAAGTTGAGACGCAAGACCCAACGCTCTGGATGAGCTTAAGGCCGCTATCGAAGCATCCTGGGCCTCCATAACACCTCAGCAGTGCCACAGGCTGATTGCCTCCATGCCACGCCGCATTGAAGCAGTCATTTCTGCAAACGGATTCCCGACCAAGTATTGAGTGCATAACTGAACATCATTATTTGAAGGTTGACTTTGTTTTGTATTAAAAACACTTTTCTTTTATTGGTCGGATGAAATATGCTAATTTTTTTAGATAGGAATTTTGGGTTTTTATGAGCTGTATGCCAAAATCATCAATATTAAAACAATAAAAGGCTTGAACTACTTCAGTTGTGTGTAATGAATCTAAAATATATGAAAGTCTAATGTTTATCAGTACATTACAGAAAATAATGAACTTTATCACAATATGCTAATTTTTTTAGAAGGACCTGTAGTGTGTTAAATCTAATGTGCCCTTACGCCAATTAAATATATAATTTAATCTTGTGCTATCTTGTATCTCGATCACAAATCCCCACATCCGTGTCTTGGCCTAGTTATAAGCTGCCGTGGGTTGGTTTCTCACCCTATATAATACCGTTAGCGGACTGGGCTTATATCAAACAAGAAGCTAGTGGCATATTTCCCGGGCTGAGACAGCACTGTTTTCCCTGCGGCAGTGAAAAGGCTCTTAGCTTGTGGTGTGTGTATCTCTCTCTCTCTATCTCTCTATCTATCAGGGACAATACCACGTCTCGTGAGCTCAACGTAGTTGATGTCAAGCAGGCACGAGGTGTGCTATTTGTCACAGTATCTAACAGAACAATTTGTTGAACAGACATTTTATTCTTCTCCTGAAGGATAGTTCAGTATATCCTTTTATTCTTGAAGAAGGTACTTGTAGGGTAGAGGAATCCTCCCTTATCTTTGATCATACAATTAATGAGCAGGAAGCCCAGGAATCATGAGTTTGCTGAAAAAGCAGGTAAATCAAATAATGACCTCACTGACAGGTTGGAGGAAACCTATGAAATAGGTCAACCTGAAGTTGTCCCAGGGTTTATGGAAATGGTCCAACAACAAATCATTAGCTGATGGATGCTCCAATGACCCAGAGCGACAACAATTAAAAAGAAGAAGTTTTTAGAATTCAAGGATATCTTTACTAAAGATTCCTTTGATTGTGGTCTACCTGACACATTGCCAGGATTCAGACTGATCCCGAGGCACCTCCCATTTATATCAAGCAATATAGTCTTCCTCTAGCTTGTTACGACTCGCTAGCGGAAATTGAAGGGTTAAATAGAATAAGCTATATGATCTGTATGAATGACAGGATGTTGGGTGACATACTAGAGGGTCAATGTATTTACATTAGCCTTATTTACATATAAGGAATTGTTTCTACTCAGCACCATTGTATGTGACCCACATCTGTTTCCTATATGTATGTAGGTATAAAAGGCCGTATTGTTAAAATAAAAATCAGCGCTGTTTCAGAGACCATATTGTGTATGTCTGAGACATAGCTCTCCAGGCACCTGTCATTGGGAATGAAGGAGGAATCAGGGTGCATACAGAAGCAGAACACTTTCAGCTGGGGGCTCCGTCCGGTATAGAACACACAGGAATTCTGTAAGTGCGGAAACTCCCTGCCTTTAGGACTGGGGAGATTCCGATGCTTTCCGAAAACTGTTTCTATCTTGAATCCACTTCAGACACACTGAAAGTAATAGTATATCTCTTTAGGCAAGATAGACTTTAAATAGACTAATCTAAAAGTCTAAGTCTAAAAGATAAATTCTTTAGGGCAGGATTTAAAAGAGGAATTATTTTGGGAAGAATTCATATATTGTCTGCACCCTGGTTTCTCTTGCCAGCCAATTTCTATCGCTTCTTATCTGTTGCTTTCTTATGCTCTCTTTTATGTTATGATGTTATGAAGCATTAATTTTATTTTATGCTGAAGGTAAGCAGCAAATGATAATGTGAAAACTGTACTAAATTTATTGTGTGTGTCCTGGAGAACCGCCCCACCACTCTGGCGAGGGGAAACCCGCTAACCCAGAAACTGGTGAATGCAACTGACGGTTTTAAGGGATAATACTAACAGACAGTTGAGCATAGAAATAAGTCCTCTCTACCCAGTTGACAGGCAGGCATTGTCGGAGCCTTTATGGTTCAGTACAGCCAGTCTTGGGGAAAGTTCTGCTCTGCCTCTGTCTCAATTAAGTTATAAGAAATGGGTGCAAAGCAAGGAAAGGTCTCTTCCCCCCCCCCCCCTCCAAATATAGGAGAAACATGTAAGGATTATGTAGCCTGGGTCTGTGGGACTGATTATTATTTAGTTACTCCCTGGGTGGATATGGCAGGATGGACAGAGGGGATGAAGAGTATAAATTCTTTCCCTCGGGAAGGGGCTAATGACACCTTCCATATGGACATGGTAAAAGGGTTATGTTTGGGTGACACTGAAGCTTACCCATATTATGATAGACCCCCAGTGGGACATGCAGTATATGAAGTTGGGAGGGGAAAATTGGCTTACTTATGCACCATATTGGTATGACAGACCAAATAAAAAAAAGGTTAAGAAACAGAAGGCAGAGAACCAGGGTTCACTTCAGAAGCCCCCTCCTCCCCATTTAGGAAATATCCCACAGATATAACCATCCCTTGCAAAAGAGTACTTAGATTTACTGGCTGGATAAACTGCTACCAACATTCAACCACCTACAGCTCCCGCAGCCACCTCCGCAGCTGCCCCAACCTATGCCTGATCAGAGTGGTCAGGATCCAGCGGCTGGTGCTGTTAGTGATGGGGATGTCATACCTCCCATGCGCCTTAGATCACAAAAGTATTTTCCCGAACCTAAACATATACCTTATCCTGATGGAGGATTGTGACCTTGAGGAACAGTTCCCTTTTATGACTGTAGGGGACACCTTGTTAAAGAAACCTATTGAAGTAGATGATATTAAGATTGTTAAACACTGCCCTAAACCCTCTTCATCTGGGACATTTCATTATTTGAAGAGAGCTTGTAAAGGGAGATGTCTGACTCAGGAGGATATGCGCCTTATAGATGGGATAGTTGGGCACAATTCCCCCTGGGATTGGAGTAAGGTCCCCTCTATAAGCACTGTAGAGCCGCCAAATACGCCGGCTGGAAATGTTAAATTAAATACTGAGGCAGGCATAGACACAATGTGGGAATAAATTAAGTATGAAATGGAGAGGTTTTCAGACTAGGTCCTAATTGCCGACTGCTGTAGCCTGTAAACAAAAATCAGGAGAGTGTTATAGACTTTTGGAAGAGGTTTAATGTTTGGACCACCCACCTGAGTGGTAGCAGTCACCAGAACAGCAATTCTCACAGAAGAGGCTCCAATCTTGATTCATGCCAGCAGAGTGAAAAGGGTCCCTGAGGCGGCTTCTCCGGTGACAAAGACAGAGGGTGAAGCAGGTGTAAAATCCCTGAACAAAGAGGGGAGCTCAGAAGAAGTTTCCCTGAAAAGTGCCTTGCCACAGGCTGAAGATGACCCCACAATACTCTGGGAGATTTGTTTGTCTGCTGATAATTATTAATCTTTGTGTTTTCTTGCCAGTCTGGCTTATTACTACATGTATTTATCACCCAGAGGAGAGGAGTTTCTTCTGCGGTGCACCAAATAAATCAATTTTTTTTGTTTTTGTTTCTCTGATTAAGGGGAGTGGCCTGGGCAACCAGGTGCTATAAATTGAACCACTGAGCTCTCCCTGAGGCTTGCTCTACTGAGTGGGCTTCTTAACCACTTCAGCCCCGCTAGGTGAAACCCCCTTCATGACCAGGCCACTTTTTACACTTCTGCACTACACTACTTTCACCGTTTATCGCTCGGTCATGCAACTTACCACCCAAATTAATTTTACCTCCTTTTCTTCTCACTAAGAGCTTTCATTTGGTGGTATTTTATTGCTGCTGACATTTTTACTTTTTTGTTATTAATCAAAATGTAACGATTTTTTTGCCAAAAAATGACATTTTTCACTTTCAGCTGTAAAATTTTGCAAAAAAAACGACATCCATATATAAATTTGTCGCCAAATGTATTGTTCTACATGTCTGATAAAAAAAAAAATGTTTGGGCCAAAAGAAAATGGTTTGGGTAAAAGTTATAGCGTTTACAAACTATGGTACAAAAATGTGAATTTCCGCTTTTTGAAGCAGCTCTGACTTTCTGAGCACCTGTCATGTTTCCTGAGGTTCTACAATGCCCAGACAGTAGAAAACCCCCACAAATGACCCCATTTCGGAAAGTAGACACCCTAAGGTATTCGCTGATGGGCATAGTGAGTTCATAGAACTTTTTATTTTTTGTCACAAGTTAGCGGAAAATGATGATTTATTTATTTATTTTTTTCTTACAACGTCTCATATTCCACTAACTTGCGACAAAAAAAAAAAAATTCTAGGAACTCGCCATGCCCCTCACGGAATACCTTGGGGTGTCTTCTTTCCAAAATGGGGTCACTAGTGGCGTAGTTATACTGCCCTGGCAATTTAGGGGCCCAAATGTGTGAGAAGAACTTTGCAATCAAAATGTGTAAAAAATGGCCTGCGAAATCCGAAAGGTGCACTTTGGAATATGTGCCCCTTTGCCCACCTAGGCAGCAAAAAAGTGTCACACATCTGGTATCGCCGTACTCAGAAGAAGTTGGGGAATGTGTTTTGGGGTGTCATTTTACATATAACCATGCTGGGTGAGAAATATCTTGGCAAAAGACAACTTTTCCAATTTTTTTATACAAAGTTGGCATTTGACCAAGATATTTTTCTCACCCAGCATGGGTATATGTAAAATGACACCCCAAAACACATTCCCCAACTTCTCCCGAGTACGGCGATACCAGATGTGTGACACTTTTTTGCAGCCTAGATGCGCAAAGCAACCCAAATTCCTTTTAGGAGGGCATTTTTAGACATTTGGATCCCAGACTTCTTCTCACGCTTTAGGGCCCCTAAAAAGCTAGGGCAGTATAAATACCCCACATGTGACCCCACTTTGGAAAGAAGACACCCCAAGGTATTCAATGAGGGGCATGGCGAGTTCATAGAATTTTTTTTTTTGCATAAGTTAGCGGAAATTGATATTTATATATTTTTTTTCTTACAAAGTCTCACTTTCCGCTAACTTAGGACATAAATTTCAATATTTCATGGACTCAATATGCCCCTCAGCGAATACCTTGGGGTGTCTTCTTTCCAAAATGGGGTCACATGTGGGGTATTTATACTGCCCTGGCTTTTTAGGGGCCCTAAAGCGTGAGAAGAAGTCTGGAATATAAATGTCTAAAAATGTTTACGCATTTGGATTCCGTGAGGGGTATGGTGAGTTCATGTGAGATTTTATTTTTTGACACAAGTTAGTGGAATATGAGACTTTGTTTTTTCTTACAAACAAAAAAATATATATATATTTCCGCTAACTTGGGCCAAAAAAATGTCTGAATGGAGACTTACAGGGGGGGGGGTGATCAATGACAGGGGGGTGATCAATGACAGGGGGGTGTGATCACCCATATAGACTCCCTGATCACCCCCCTGTCATTGATCACCCCCCTGGTAAGACTCCATTCAGACGTCCGTATGATTTTTACAGATCCACGGATCGGATCCGCAAAACACATGCGGACGTCTGAATGGAGCCTTACAGGGGGGTTATCAATGACAGGGGGTGACCAGGGAGTGTATATGGGTGATCACCCCTCTGTCATTGATCACCCCCCTGTAAGGCTCCATTCAGACGTCCGTATGCGTTTTGCGGATCCGATCCGTGGATCCGTAAAAATCATACGGACGTCTGAATGGAGCCTTACAGGGGGTGATCAATGACAGGGGGGTGATCAGGGAGTCTATATGGGGTGATCAGTGGTTCATAAAGGGTTAATAAGTGACAGGGGGGGGTGTAGTGTAGTGGTGTTTGGTGCTACTTACAGAGCTGCCTGAGTCCTCTGGTGGTCGATCCAAACAAAAGGGACCACCAGAGGACCAGGTAGCAGGTATATTAGACGCTGTTATCAAAACAGCGTCTAATATACCTGTTAGGGGTTAAAAAAATCCGATCTCCAGCCTGCCAGCGAACGATCGCCGCTGGCAGGCTGGAGATCCACTCTTACCTTCCGTTCCTGTGTGCGCGCGTTCACAGGAAATCTCTGCTCTCGCGGGAGGACGCGTATATGCGTCCACCCAGAAGAGCAGGGCCGCCGGCAGGACGCAATCCTGCGTACGGCGGTCCTGGAGAGGTTAAGTGGAGTAAAAAAAAAAAAGTTCTAGTGCCAAGAGTGATTGCAGGTAGCTGAGTGTGGTTTGAAGCAGAGATCCTTGAAAGTTATGTTTTTGCATTTTTAGTACTGGCATTTAAAACTCTCTGCTGGGTGCTGCCATTTAAACCCAATAGTTTATTTCTCTGCTTGATTAAGAGGAGTGGCCTGGGCACCACTGAGCTCTCCCTGAGGCTTGCTCTACTGAGTGGGTTTCGTATTAGGTGGATTTAAAAAAAAAAAAAAAAAAAAAAAAGGAGTTTAAGAAAAGGAGTTGGAAACTAAGGTTGGATATAATTTCCTTGTGTGTTGTTGGCTTAATTCTAGGTAGTCCTTCAACTACAGCAGACAGGGTCTAATTCTAAATCATATTTACGGTTTTACTGTTGTAATCCCCATTTAGTATGTGTTGCACAAGTGACAGCGCAGTCCAGTGCACATCTTGCATGATGTATGCAGTCCTGGAACAGCCGTTCGAGGGTGTATATCTTTGTTCAAGATGTGAGCAAAATTACCCGTTTGTAATCGTAAATAGAGTCTCTAAATGGGCAAGTTGCAACACAGAGGCATTGACAATTTGCAAAAGAGTTTGCTTCTTACCGAGCAAGCACTCTTTGGGGTAGATGAGGGGGAGGGGGACAGAGGAGGCTGAGGAAAGTGAGGTAGCTAGCTGGGTAACAGTTAGAAAGCGGGGTAGAGGGAAGAGTGCCAGGGAGGCTAGCCATGATCGGAGACACCCCAACAAGTTTGCACGTTTGGCAGATGAGGGGGATGTCAGTCCAGGGACGGCACTGCTGCAGCCGGAGACTTACTCTGCCAGTCAGGGTCATGTCAGCTCCGGTAAGCAGGGAACCAGGAGAGCAGGGCAGGCCAGACAGGTGCTTGTAGTGGGAGACCCCATTATTAGGGCAATCTGTCACAAAGACCGTGATCGCCAAACAGTGTGCTGTCTTCCTGGCACTAGAGTTCGACACATCGCGGATCGGGTTGACAGATTACTGGGAGGGGCTGGAGAAGATCCAGCGGTCATGGCCCATATCGGAACCAATGACAAAGTTAGGGGTAGGTGGAGAGTCCTTAAAAATGATTTCAGGGATTTAGGTCAAAAGCTGAGGGCAAGGACCTCAAATGTAGTATTTTCCGAAATACTGCCTGTACAACGAGTCACACAAAAAAGGCAGCGGGAGATTAGGGAGATTAATAAGTGGCTCAAGAACTGGTGTAGGAAGGAAGGGTTTGGGTTCCTGGAGAACTGGGCCAACTTCTCTCTCGGCTACAGGCTCTATCGTAGGGATGGGCTGCACCTCAATGGGGAAGGGGTAGCTGTGCTGGGGAGAAAGATGGCTAGAAGGTTGGAGGAGTGTTTAAACTAGGGACTGGGGGGAAGGAAATTACATTATAGGAGGGGAAGATGGTGCAGATAGAGACCGGGGACAAGGTAGTGGGACTGGGGGAGGTATGGAAGGAGGGACTAGAACAGTTCATAAGGAAAGGTGTAGGGCAAAAAATATACATAAACCTCTCAAATGTATGTATACTAATGCCAGAAGCCTGACTAATAAAACTGGGGAGCTGGAATTACTGATGTGTGAGGAGAACTATGACATAGTGGGAATAACTGAGACATGGCTGGATGATAGCTATGACTAGGCAGTTAATGTACAAGGTTACAGTCTGTTTAGAAAGGATAGTCAAAACCGGAGAGGGGGAGAGGTCTGCCTTTATGTAAAGTCTTGTCTAAAGCCCACACTCCGTGAAGATATAAGTGATGGACATGAACATGTGGAGTCACTGTGGGTAGAGAGCCATGGAGCTGAAAACAATAAACTACTACTAATAGGGGTTTACTATAAACCACCTAATATACCAGAGTCCACAGAAAATCTACTACTAAACGAGATAGACGAGGCGGCAAATCATAATGAGGTGGTTATTATGGGGGACTTCAACTACCCAGATATAGACTGGGAAACTGAAACTTGTATATCTCATAAGGGAAACAGGTTCTTGGCAATAACCAAAGACAATTACCTCTCCCAACTGGTTCAGGACCCGACTAGAGGGACGGACATACTGGACTTAGTATTAACCAATAGACCTGACAACAACAGACGTGCAGGTTGGGGGACACCTGGGAAATAGTGACCATAAAGTAATAACCTTCCAATTATCATTCAAAAGAGCGTTTCTACAGGGAGGAACAAATATACCAAACTTCCAAAAAGCTAAATTTAGCCAACTAAGAGAGGCCATAGGCCTAACTGGGACAAAGTCCTGAAAAATAAAAATACAGCCACAAAATGGGATATCTTTAAAAACACCCTAAAATTTCATTGTGAGAGGTACATACCGTATGGGAATAAAAGGTTAAGGAACAAAAAGAAACCAATGTAGATAAACAGAACTGTAAAGAAAGCAATAAATGACGTAAAGAAAGCATATAAGTCACTAAAACAGGAGGGTAGCACAGAAGCACTGAAAAACTATAAGGAAAAAAATAGAACATGTAAAAAACAAATAAAAGCGGCCAAACTAGAGACCGAGAGATTAATTGCCAAAGAGAGTAAAACTAACCCTAAAATGTTCTTCAATTATATAAATGTAAAAAAAATATAAATCTGAAGGTGTCGGCCCTTTAAAGAGTAATGGGGGGGGGGGGGGGGGGGGGAGTCGCAGAGCAACGAGGAGAAAGCAAAGCTGTTAAATATTTTTTTCTCCAATGTATTCACTCTGAGGAAAATAAACGTCAGATGACATGCCGAATGTAAAAATAAATTCCCCATTAAAAAGTGTCCTGTCTGACCCAGGAAGAAGTACATCAAGGAATTAAAAAGATTAAAATAGACAAATCGCCAGGACCGGATGGCATACACCCCCGTATCATAAAGGAATTAAGTAATGTCATAACCAGACCCTTATTTCTGATATTTGCGGACTCTATACTGGCAGGGAATGTCCCACAGGATTGGCGCATGGGAAATGTGGTGCCAATATTAAAAAAAGGGTCCAAAAACAGAGCCTGGAAACTATAGGCCGGTAAGTTTAACATCTGTTGTGGGTAAACTGTTTGAAGGTTTTCTGCGAGATGCTATCTTAGAGCATCTCAACAGAAATAAGCAAATAACGCCATATCAGCATGGCTTCATGAGGGATCGGTCATGCCAAAATAATTTAATCAGTTTCTTTGAGGTGGTAAGTTCTAGACTTGACAGCGGCGAATCAATGGATGTTGTGTATCTGGACTTCTCCAAAGCATTTGACACTGTACCACATAAAAGGTTAGTATATAAAATGAGAATGCTTGGACTGGGAGAAAACATCTGTATGTGGGTAAGTAACTGGCTCAATCATAGAAAACAGAGGGTGGTTATTAACGGTACACACTCCGATTGGGTCACTGTCACTAGTGGGGTACCTCAGGGGTCAGTATTGGGCCCTATTCTCTTCAATATATTTATTAATGATCTTGTAGAAGGCTTGCATAGTAAAATATCAATTTTTGCAGAAGACACTAAACCATGTAAAGTAATTAACACTGAAGAGGACAGTATACTACTACAGAGGGATCTGGATAGATTGGAGGCTTGGGCAGATAAGTGGCAGATGAGGTTTAACACTGACAAATGTAAGGTTATGCACATGGGAAGGAATAATGCAAGTCACCCGTACATACTAAATGGTAAAACACTCAGTAACACTGACATGGAAAAGGATCTAGGAATTTTAATAAACAGCAAAATAAGCTGCAAAATCCAGTGTCAGGCAGCTGCTGCCAAGGCCAATAAGATAATGAGTTGCATCAAAAAGGGGAATAGATGCCCGTGATAAGAACATAGTCCTACCACTTTACAAATCGCTAGTCAGACCACACATGGAGTACTGTGTACAGTTCTGGGCTCCTGTAAACAAGGCAGACATAGCAGAGCTGGAGAGTGTTCAGAGGAGGGCAACTAAAGTAATAACTAGAATGGGGCAACTACAGTACCCTGAAAGATTATCAAAATTAGGGTTATTCACTTTAGAAAAAAGTATAATTAATATGTATAAATATATCAGGGGTCAGTACAGAGATCTCTCCCATCAGCTATTTATCCCCAGGACTGTGACGAGGGGACATCCTCTGCGTCTGGAGGAAAGAAGGTTTGTACACAAACAGAAGAGGATTCTTTACGGTAAGAGCAGTGAGACTATGGAGCTCTCTGCCTGAGGAGGTGGTGATGGTGAGTACAATAAAGGAATTCAAGAGGGGCCTGGATGTATTTCTGGAGCGTAATAATATTACAGGCTATAGCTACTAGAGAGGGGTCGTTGATCCAGGGAGTTATCGGATTGCCTGATTGGAGAAGGGAAGGAATTTTTTATTCCCCTAAAGTGGGGAAAAAAATTGGCTTCTACCTCACAGGGTTTTTTTTTGCCTTCCTCTGGATCAACTTGCAGGATAACAGGCCGAACTGGATGGACAAAATTTCTTTTTTCGGCCTTATGTACTATGTTACTATTTTACTAGTATATAAAAGAGCTCAGGAGCAAGATCCCTTTGCTCCCGTCCCCTTTTATTCTGAACAGAATAGTATAGTCAGGATGGCAAATGCCCTAAATGTTAGTTCATTGTGCCTTAAAGACTTACAGAGCCCACGGGATCTTATACAAACATGTGTTATTGCTGTGCCTACACCCGATGAATCCCTCCTTGAAGTCTGGTCGATGTCTAACACACAATCTTTTATTCCCTTGTATGACTTCTGTGGGGAGTGTCAGAAATTAGGAAATAGCAGGGATAATATTAGAATAATTACTATTAATGTGACTACAGCAGAGACTTGTTTTGCCTTTTCCCAGGATATGACTTTATATTGTGATAGGTAATCCACTTTTTAGGTCTCTACCAAGAATAATGTATAGGATTATAGTGAGCACACTTGTAAAAAGAATAGGCTTGCTAGCTCCCTGGATAATTCCACGAGTTGTAATAAGACCATTGTGACTCCCAGTTTTATCTATAATATAATGCTCCCTAAGGGATGTTTTTTGTCTTGTGGTAACAGCACTTACAATTACATTCCTGCTAATGTTATTGGAGGTCCCTGTGCGTTATCCAGGCTGACTTTGGGCCTTCCCAGTCAACCCCCTATCAGGAGAGCTTACAGATCGGTTACCAAGACTTTAATCAGAAAACTGCGACTCTACTTTACCCCCTCTCAGCTGTGCAGAATATACAAGTTTGGGCGCCTCTATATTAGGAGTGCCTGGACTGGCTATATCTAATACTCGTACTATAAATTCTATTGCATGTGACTTGGCCAAATCTCTGAATCATACTTCTATCGCCTTATCAGACATGCTTTTAGATCTACAAGGTGTAAAAGGAGCAGTGCTAGAAGTTGGGAGGTTTTTTTCTCACAGACTGAGCTGTGCGCTGCGATTGGCCAGCGCTACAGCCTAGGAGGAGGAGACGCCCAGCAGAACAAGGGCAGACTCCGCCTACTATAACCTACTGAGCGAAGATACCGGAGGGCATAACGGGAGAACGGAGCGGCGCCCAGGGATAATAGTAAGTGCAGTGAGATCCCTGGGCGCCGCTGTATATGTCAGGATACTTAGTTCACAATGTTTTTCCAGGTGAAAGTTCCTCTTTAAACATAATATAGGAGGTCAAGATTTTAAAGGAATGTGTTGCTTTAATTTATCTGACCATTGCAGATCAATCCAGTCCCATATGCAAGCGCTACATGAAATGGTCAATAATATCAAGGATGTTTAATCATCCTCTTGGTGGGACTGGTTATTGAGCTGGCTGCCGGATTTGAGTTGGTTAAGAACATTATCAGTATTTATCAGTATTATAATTGCTTCCTTGATTATCATATGTTGTTGTATGAAATATATATAATGCTCTGCCCCTTCTTTGATGTGTGTATGCAACACGCCGGCCTGCAGGGTATAGCGAAGTGAGGTCACGGTTATGGGCAATCGAGGGTTGCTCACTGTATTGGAGAACCCTGGGCAGGCATGTGGCAGTGAAGGAGAGGTAGACACTGTTCCTCTGGGGCACACACTGTATGTAGGGACCAGGCCTGATGGTGGATGAGGTGCCCTGGATGTTACAGGTATTTTGAGTGCCTGGGGCAAGGTCCCTTTAAGGTTCGTGACGCCAGTGCCTTTGACGGTGGCACACCGGTTGATAGTTGGAATAAGTGAACCAAACGTTGCTTTACTTAACAGTCCAACTTTGTACATACAGATGGTAACACAGTCTTTTAGATCACAGCTTTACAAGCAGGCTTATTTCACAAAATGGCAGGTATTGATTATGCAAGATACTCAGAGGGTAAATCCACAATGCGCTCAGAATCAGGTTGTACCTTTCCTCAGAAATAGCGTACACTGTTCTTTCTAGAACTCCTGTCTGGCTTTCTATCCCAAGGCCCGGATGCCTAAATGGTGGCTTAAATCCTTGGTAGAAAAAACGAAGAAGGTCACGGCACTCCAAAGGCTATTCAGTGTTTTTATTACACCACAAAATCAGCAGCAACGTTTCGACAATAGTCTTTTTCAAGCTACAAACATGTTCACAAATGACTCACAATATATAAGGGTACTAATTCATACCAATTATCCAGTGAATGTGCATTAACACAAATCCCACCCCTTCTCAGGTACATACAATCATATAATTAATTAATCAACCATCGTGCATAATAATATGAGGCTTACCAAGCGTTCACATGTGTGGCTGTCACTATGTATTGCATCCATGGCGAGCGGCGTCTTCCGCATACAGATGCGGCTGCGCGAACATTCAAACGAGATTCACATGTATCCCAACGTCATCTAGACAGTCACATGACCATCGACGCTGTTCTCGGTCATCTGACTGGTGACGTATCTAAGCGTCTGATCGCTGTCATAGTAACCACAGGTCCTACAAGGGAAAACTATCCTATCATGTAGACTCTTTCTTTTGATATTATTTCTGATACACACTGGGAATTATAAAGACGCCGATCACCATGGGCGCAACATCAGAGAGACAGCCTCATTTAACAACAATAGAGAATAAACAAAAACAGCGACGTGAGAACCGATCTCAGCAGGCCATCTATAAGACCTCAGTCATAGCTAAATTGCGGTTCAATACACCAACTGTGTATATGTCAGGCGGAGATACATGATCTCACACATAGATACGGTCACATCAAAAGAGATCAAAAAAAGATCAACACAAGATCCCACTGGAAAAATTTCAGAAAAGATCCTATTGAGAACACTCAGGGCTGTGCAAACAGTACGGTCCTCCTAATGTCCATTTAAATGGAAAAATATTATTCAGGAATGGCAAGTGTAACATATAGGTTGAAATCCCGTGTTATACTCGGTACAAAGTAATCAGACCCACCCGAGGGCTTATAGCCAAGGGTGTAGCGGTACAATATGCTCAAAATCATACTGTCCACTATTATTGGACAAGGAGTACTGGGGCCACAACCATCGTCCCCCTCTGTCAAAAGAGAGACCACCGATGTGTACCCCCGCCTGGTCTGGGCCCCACCGTCAGGTGGACCCCTACCTTGCTTACCCCCAAGGCCTCCTATATAGATCTAAAAACTCCAATAAGAAACAACCTATGTCACCAGCCATCTAAATTAATCTGCCTGCATAAATCAGCCCCCGAGATAGATAGTATAGGATCTAGTCAAATTGTCAGTTTAATGAATGATGTACTTCCGCCACACATAACCAGTTAGTGGAACCTGATGCACAAACCGTGCAATAATATAATAACCTGCTGGACGGCTCCCAGGTCACTGCTCCCATCTCTCGCCCACAACCCGCATGGATGCCTCATCTATTAGTGAAAAACACAAAAATACAACAAGAAGAATAAAATTTATAATCTCGATTTATATATCGGGTACTGTTACTTATTACATATAAAAACCCTTACTTTTCACATCCTGTTAGACGACTCAGAAAAGGGAACCCACCTTGAACTCCCGATTGAGTCCCTTAGGCTCAATGGTGTCCAACTCAAAGATCCATCTGAGTTCCAGACGTTTTAATAGTCGTTCCCGATCACCCCCTCTCTGAGGTGCGGGAACGCCATCAATGACCCTAAACCTCAACTGTGCAACGGTGTGCTTGAATCTGTACATCCGATTTATTTTTTTGATTTTTTTTTTTTTTTTTTGATGTACAGATTCAAGCACACCGTTGCACAGTTGAGGTTTAGGGTCATTGATGGCGTTCCCGCACCTCAGAGAGGGGGTGATCGGGAACGACTATTAAAACGTCTGGAACTCAGATGGATCTTTGAGTTGGACACCATTGAGCCTAAGGGACTCAATCGGGAGTTCAAGGTGGGTTCCCTTTTCTGAGTCGTCTAACAGGATGTGAAAAGTAAGGGTTTTTATATGTAATAAGTAACAGTACCCGATATATAAATCGAGATTATAAATTTTATTCTTCTTGTTGTATTTTTGTGTTTTTCACTAATAGATAAGGCATCCATGCGGGTTGTGGGCGAGAGATGGGAGCAGTGACCTGGGAGCCGTCCAGCAGGTTATTATATTATTGCACGGTTTGTGCATCAGGTTCCACTAACTGGTTATGTGTGGCGGAAGTACATCATTCATTAAACTGACAATTTGACTAGATCCTATACTATCTATCTCGGGGGCTGATTTATGCAGGCAGATTAATTTAGATGGCTGGTGACAGAGGTTGTTTCTTATTGGAGTTTTTAGATCTATATAGGAGACCTTGGGGGTAAGCAAGGTAGGGGTCCACCTGACGGTGGGGCCCAGACCAGGCGGGGGTACACATCGGTGGTCTCTCTTTTGACAGAGGGGGACGATGGTTGTGGCCCCAGTACTCCTTGTCCAATAATAGTGGACAGTATGATTTTGAGCATATTGTACCGCTACACCCTTGGCTATAAGCCCTCGGGTGGGTCTGATTACTTTGTACCGAGTATAACACGGGATTTCAACCTATATGTTACACTTGCCATTCCTGAATAATATTTTTCCATTTAAATGGACATTAGGAGGACCGTACTGTTTGCACAGCCCTGAGTTTCTCAATAGGATCTTTTCTGAAATTTTTCCAGTGGGATCTTTTTTTGATCTTTTTTTGATCTCTTTTGATGTGATCGTATCTATGTGTGAGATCATGTATCTCCGCCTGACATATACACAGTTGGTGTATTGAACCGCAATTTAGCTATGACTGAGGTCTTATAGATGGCCTGCTGAGATCGGTTCTCATCGTCGCTGTTTTTGTTTATTCTCTATTGTTGTTAAATGAGGCTGTCTCTCTGATGTTGCGCCCATGGTGATCGGCGTCTCTATAATTCCCAGTGTGTATCAGAAATAATATCAAAAGAAAGAGTCTACATGATAGGATAGTTTTCCCTTGTAGGACCTGTGGTTACTATGACAGCGATCAGACGCTTAGATACGTCACCAGTCAGATGACCGAGAACAGCGTCGATGGTCATGTGACTGTCCTAGATGACGTTGAGATACATGTGAATCTCGTTTGAATGTTCGCGCAGCCGCATCTGTATGCGGAAGACGCCGCTCGCCATGGATGCAATACATAGTGACAGCCACACATGTGAACGCTTGGTAAGCCTCATATTATTATGCACGATGGTTGATTAATTAATTATATGATTGTATGTACCTGAGAAGGGGTGGGATTTGTGTTAATGCACATTCACTGGATAATTGGTATGAATTAGTACCCTTATATATTGTGAGTCATTTGTGAACATGTTTGTAGCTTGAAAAAGACTTGTCGAAACGTTGCTGCTGATTTTGTGGTGTAATAAAAACACTGAATAGCCTTTGGAGTGCCGTGACCTTCTTCGTTTTTTCTGGTATCTGTGGGGTCTATGAGGCCGGGACCTGACGTCACGAGCACCGCCGCAAAGCCTCTTGAATGAATTCAAGTAAGTGGTGCTGTCCTACCACTCTTTTTTGTTAAATCCTTGGTATATATATATAATCTTCCTCTGGTATTAGATCCTTGCTTTACTTTCTAATGCATCTGCCCATCAGGGTACTTATCTTTCCCTGGAGTTTCCTCACTTGGCTGGTGATTGACTGTGGATTTCTCCCAGGAGGTTCTGTCCTGCTACTGGGGTGACTTCAGAGCTAACTAAGGCTCTTTTGGCTTCAGGCAGGCTAGGTCTCCTCACTAGCCTCCTGGTCATAGCTAGCAGCCAGGGCTATCAAGCTGCATGTCAGGAGGAGGCTTTCTAACTTCTGTCTTCTCAGACTCCTGACTCTGCACTAACTCTCCCTGCCTAGGCCTGGACATTTATACTAGGGGCTCCCCATCTCCCTCTAGTGTCTGGGAGTCTAAATTACACCCAACTAGGCCTGCTATTGCATCATACAGGGGAACATTGCATATAAAAACACATTAGAACATACATTAAATGCACAATTAAATATAACATTTCTGTTCCTTGTGAGTAGGAGTAACGCGCACACCAGTTGACCCTTGTGTAGTGCCCACCCCTACCTAGTGGGACACTACATGTATATATGGGCCCCTTTATATGGCCAATAGGGATATATATTTCCTGTATGGCCGTGTATATATTGGCCCTGTATGGCAAGTGGGGACATATGTATGTCCCCTGTAGGTGATGCCCCAGGTATATGCGAGTGTGTGCATATAATATATATGTATTTGCACACATGTCAGTATGTATGTGGGCTTATTGCTGCCCATTCATACCCCCGGTTTTGAATGTGTATATGTTTATAGATGTGCCCCAAGCATTTGTAGAAATAAAAATAAAAAAAAGAATATGAAAAAAAAAAAAAATTATATATATATATATTACACGTTGAATGGCCATGTATATATATTGTGCTGATAGCCTGTAGGATAACAGCGGATCAGTATCTAGTCCTCTTGTTCAGGCCCTAAACAGTAGGATGGTCTCGTTTGCTGGTCACCTCAGGACAAAGATTGCAGACTCTGGCACCGTTTGTCAGGGAGCTTTCTAACCAGAGACATCATGAACCTGTTTCCACACCTCTGTCCCATGGCTAAACTCCATCTTCCTACTTCCAGCATTTTGGGACTAGGGGGGAGGACTCTTGGGATTTGAGGATAAAGAAAGGCACACTATGAGGTCACATGCCTGAGGAGGGGAGCAGTTTCTAAAAGCTGATCTATGAGCCCCAAGCCAGGAACAGGGCTCTCTTGGAACTGGACGACGACTAAGGCTTTATTCACACGTCCGCAACGTGTTTTGCGGATACACGGATCCGCAAAACGGCAATGTGCGTTCCGCATTTTGCGGACCGTACATTGCCGGCACTAATAGAATATGCCTGTTCTTGTCCGCAATTGCGGACAAGAATAGGACATGTTCTATTTTTTTGCGGAAACAGAAGCACGGATGCGGAGGTGCGGATCCGCAAATGTGGATGCGGACAGCACATTCCGGCCCCATTGAAAATGAATGGACAGTGTTAAATAAATCCACCAAATGGCTTCAGATGCTAGCCAAACTTGTGCACACATTTGAGGTTAGCATCTGCAAGCCAAAGGAAGTTATGCTGGTGTCTTGGTCAACGGAGACAATTCCTCCGACCATTCACTGCCAGTGCTGTCCCAGTAATTCGGACCAGGTTTCAGCATTGCGGGCACAGCTGGCAGAGAATTTACAGTCTACTGTGGACCGAGATACGCAGGTGGTTAGGATAGAGTCAGTTAGTAGAGCTGCAGAGGCAGAAGGAGGAAATTGAGGCTAAGTTGACCCAGTCTTATACGGAGGTCAAGGCCTTCAAGGAGCGGACTGCCTCTACTAATGCGACGGTAGCCAGATTGAAGGCTCAGGTTGCTGTAAGCTCCCAGATAATGACTGGCATGCAACAGGTCAGAGTAGTCTCACAGGCCAAATCACCAGACCAAGCCTGTCCAGACTAACAGATTTTTCCCTGACTTTGGGAAAAAGAAATATCGTGAAAAGTGCCAGGTCAGGTGCTCCAGGTGTGGGAACAAGGGACACATTGCAAAGAATTGCCCTTGTAAAAGTAATTTCAATGTGTCCAGTAGTGTTTGCCAGGTAACTAATTGTGCAGTGGGGTCTAGTCAGATTGGCCATAAAGGGGTTACCTCTCAGCGGCACATGCCTCCCCAGGCGCTGAGGGGTCAGAATGGCCAATCTAGGCTGGACAACATTTGAAACCCCTGTACTATTTGTTCCACCGTCTGTTCCCTGTGTATGCCCATGTTGTGTGTTTGTTACCTGTTTGTATGTTTTTTGTGTGTGTACGGCAGAGGTCCTTGTCTATGAATGTGTCTCACCCTGCTGATTGTTGACATTTCCCGCTGTGAGTCCAGTCGCTGACGTTTTGATTCATTCTTGTGTCCCCTTGGAGTGGGACAGTGTTATACTGTGGATTGGAAAAGTATAGGTTTGCAAGCAGATAATTTCACGCGGTAAGTCCTGCTGGTCTAGAGAAGGCGTTCCGGATTAAAGGACCTTCTCCATGTAGCACACAAAGGATGGTGTGATATTATTCTGGGCAACCAGGGTCTCAGATTGATACACATAACACTGTTGTGCTCAAGGTTTTCGGTGGGGCTGTGTTATACTGGGGACTAGGGCAGACAGGCAACATTGGTGTAATGTTGTGCTGCGCACTTAATTCTGGTCCGATCAGGTGGCACAGCTCTGATTGGGATTGGGCGCAGGGTGATTGGCAGCAGAGTGTGAACTGTGTTTTTGTGTTTTGGAGTCCTGAAGAGTCTAGGCAGGACTTATGCCATGGATTCTGCCAGCCTCCACAAAACAGAATTACAGGGGGAAATCAGCTCGAGTACACATGAGTGGACAGGGATACAGTGCCATCAATTACTAGATGGTGCTTCATCCGCAGCTCCCCTCGGATATCCTAACTTAGTAAGGTACCCATCCTGATCTGTTGGAGCAGATGGATGGGGAGACACGGTAGGGTGTACTCACACCAGTGTTGGGATAACGAGGGGTCCTGTGAGATGGGGTCAGCCCAATGCCTTTCTCTTCATGGGTCAAAGGTATAGGGGCGGGGGTAGTGCAACTAACTGCACCGGAGGGGAGAAATCCCCCAGGAGCGCCTGGTATTTTCTTCTGTCATAGGTATAATTTACTATGGAGCAGAGGGAAAAACCCAGATGCCACAGAAGATAGTCATCCGCCCCAACACTTGTGAGGTTCCTGAGGTAGAGGTGTTCGGGTGGAAGAACTTGTCCGGATCCATCTCCTGTTTCTGGTCATAGTTATCCACATGGGACTATGCACCGGAGGGTCTAGAGACTGGATTGACCAACTGAACCAGATGGCACCTTACGAACTCAGCCGCTGGAGGCTCACCTAAGTCCTGAAGCCTAAGATCCAAGGGACATGTCAGTTCATGTGGGGGGTTCAGGATGAAAAATCAAATAATCCTGAGACCCCATGAAATGGATATTGAACTGGTTCATATGAGGTTTTGGGAGGTACATCCTATGCCATCCTTAAACCTCATAGTATTGTTTACAAATGTCCTTGGGTTTAGGTGGGTTGGGGGAGGGGGAGGGGAACTGTGTATGTGTTTTGTGCGAATGGGTATAAGAGTAGGGCACACTAGGGACAGGCCCCCTCTATTCGCCATTTGCCACCTTGAACCCAGGAACGGTGAAGTTCATAAGGGAAGGACTGGATGGGTAGTGTGGCGGAGTTATTTCCCGCAGGTAGAATTTAGACATCATGGAATCACCTCACTTAATGAAAAATCTGACCGGCCTTGTAAAGACCTACTCATCTGTCCATGGGAGAACCGCACTCATCCTTCGATCAAGATGGAACAAGGAATGTCGGACGAAAGTCTTGCTTAAAGAAAGTTGGCGCAGATGGAAAATTGAGACTGAGGGTGAACCTGCTCCAGGTTCCTTGGGTGTGGACGACACCTGAAGATCGGCACTAATGCCGAGAGACTGTGGGGGTGGGGTCACTCCAAACTCATTGGGGGTGGCCGACACCGGAAGATGGTTCCCTGAAAGAAAGGCCTGTTCTGTGAGGGTCAAGCCGCTCCGGAAGTCAGGAAAAGATGACAGTAGGAGGGACTGATACCGGAAGATGGAAGCAAAAGACGTCCAGAAAGTTCCTGCGAAAAGACGACAACGGTATATCCTGTGGATGGGGGAGGTGGTTACGAGGAAGAGCAGGTCGGGATAGGAGATGTCTATGTACCGAAGGACCAAAGTGTACTCCAGTTCTTCCTGAACTGTCACTAAGAGTGGGGTTAAGGGGGTAAATACATCCTAACCCTTCCCTCAAGTTATTGTCGTGTAATTCGACAACAGGGGGATTGTAGAGGGAAGTCAGGGGGGATAGAAAATTTATTATTTATATATTATATATATACACACACACACACACACACACACACACGTGTGTTCAAATGTATACACACATGTCTATGTATATACACTTATGTCAGCATGACAGTATGTATGTGGGCTTATTGCTGCCAATTCATACCCCCAGTTTTGTATGTATGTGTATATGTTTATAGATGTGCCCCAAGCATCTGTAGATAGATCTATCTATCTCTTTCCAAATGCAACATCTCAAGTGCAACTCTTAAGTGCACAGACTGAATTATACCAGAATTGGACCGGAAGGGGGACCACAGGTAACTACACACATAGTCAATGCTAACAATGTTTACATTTTTCCTCTTACTCTTCCACAACCTCCTGAACTACCCCCACATCCATTGACCCATCAAGGAACTATTCATCTCTTCCTACATCTTACCTTCTCATCTGACCGCTTGCACAAACCTGTTTGCCAACATAAAACTCTTCCTTCCCAAACACACACACACACACACACACACACACACCATGCCCTCTTTCTCATATATTCACTTTCTCTGCTTCTCCTTACTGCTGGTGATCTCTCCAAATCCTTCCAACCGCACATCCAAGCCCTTTCCACCACCTGCCGCCTCCAACTCAAAAACATCTCCCGCATCCATGCTTTCCTTAACTTTGAATCTGCGAAAATGCTTGTACATGCCTTCATTATCTACCGCCTAGACTACTGCAACACTCCTCTGTGGCCTTCCATCTAGCACTCTCGCACCCCTCCAATCTATCCTCAACTCTGCTGCCCGACTAACCAACCTCTCACCCTGTTACTCCTCTGCCAATCCCTTCACTGGCTCCCCATCGCCCAACGAATTCACTTCAAAGTACTAACAAATACATACAAGGCGGTCCATAACCTTTCCCCTTCCTACATCTCTGAGCTACTTTCCTGATACACCCCCACACGCACTCTCCGATCCTCACAAGACCTCCTTCTTTCCTCTTATCACCTCTTCCCACAATCGACTCCAAGATATCTCCCGTGCATCCCCCATACTCTGGAACTCGCTACCCCAACATATGACACTGGAATCCTTCAAAAGAAACCTGAAAACCCACCTCTTCAGACAAGCCTACAACCAGTGATCCTGCTGCCTCTATACCGCCATGACCAACTTCACCTGCACCTACTGTGTCCTTTTCCCATACCATGTAGATTGTAAGCCCTCACAGGCAGCGCCCTCTCTTCTGTACCAGTTTGTAACTCATCTTGTTTAGGATTAGTGCAATTGTCTGTATTATGTATGTGCACCCCTTATCATATGTACAGCGCTATGGATTGAATGGCGCTTTAATAATAAATATATAATCTATGTGTAGAGGGAAGTGGTATAATTGTGCAGAAATTTATATACAGTACAGACCAAAAGTTTGGACACACCTTCTCATTCAAAGAACTTTCTTTATTTTCATGACTATGAAAATTGTAGATTCACACTGAAGGCATCAAAACTATGAATTAACACATGTGGAATTATACACATAACAAAAAAGAGAATGCCAAGAGTGTGCAAAGCAGTAATCAAAGCAAAAGGTGGCTACTTTGAAGAACCTAGAATATGACATATTTTCAGTTGTTTCACACTTTTTTGTTATGTATATAATTCCACATGTGTTAATTCATAGTTTTGATGCCTTCAGTGTGAACCTACAATTTTCATAGTCATGAAAATAAAGAAAACTCTTTGAATGAGAAGGTGTCCAAACTTTGTCTGTACATACATACACACATATATATATACATATACATATACACACACACACACACACACACACACACGTTGAATGGCCAAGTGGGATATGTATATATGTAGAGGGAAGTGTATTAAATATTCCCTAGATTAAATTCCCTATCAACTCTCATCAACAGTTCATCCCCCATGTTTAGAGAAAAACTTGTGCTGATAGCCTGTAGGATAACAGCGGATCAGTATCTAGTCCTCTTGTTCAGGCCCTAAACAGTAGGATGGTCTTGTTTGCTGGTCACCTCAGGACAAAGATTGCAGACTCTCTGGCACCGTTTGTCAGGGGGCTTTCTAACCAGAGACATCATGAACCTGTGTCCACACCTCTCCCCCATGGCTAAACTCCATCCCCCTACTTCCAGCATTTTGGGACTAGGGGAGGGGGGAGGACTCTTGGGATTTGAGGATAAAGAAAGGCACACTATGATGTCACATGCCTGAAGAGGGGGGGGGGGGGGGGGGAGGGGAGCTGTTTCTAAAGGCTGATACAGTGGCGGAAATAATTATTTGACCCCTCACTGATTTTGTAAGTTTGTCCAATGACAAAGAAATGAAAAGTCTCAGAACAGTATCATTTCAATGGTAGGTTTATTGTAACAGTGGCAGATAGCACATCAAAAGGAAAATCGAAAAAATAACTTTAAATAAAAGATAGCAACTGATTTGCATTTCATTGAGTGAAATAAGTATTTGAACCCCTACCAACCATTAAGAGTTCTGGCTCCCACAGAGTGGTTAGACACTTCTACTCAATTAGTCACCCTCATTAAGGACACCTGTCTTAACTAGTCACCTGTATAAAAGACACCTGTCCACAGAATCAATCAATCAAGCAGACTCCAAACTCTCCAACATGGGAAAGACCAAAGAGCTGTCCAAGGATGTCAGAGACAAAATTGTAGACCTGCACAAGGCTGGAATGGGCTACAAAACCATTAGCAAGAAGCTGGGAGAGAAGGTGACAACTGTTGGTGCGATTGTTCGAAAATGGAAGGAGCACAAAATGACCATCAATCGACCTCGCTCTGGGGCTCCACGCAAGATCTCACCTCGTGGGGTGTCAATGGTTCTGAGAAAGGTGAAAAAGCATCCTAGAACTACACGGGAGGAGTTAGTTAATGACCTCAAATTAGCAGGGACCACAGTCACCAAGAAAACCATTGGAAACACATTACACCGCAATGGATTAAAATCCTGCAGGGCTCGCAAGGTCCCCCTGCTCAGGAAGGCACATGTGCAGGCCCGTCTGAAGTTTGCCAATGAACACCTGAATGATTCAGAGAGTGACTGGGAGAAGGTGCTGTGGTCTGATGAGACCAAAATAGAGCTCTTTGGCATTAACTCAACTCGCTGTGTTTGGAGGAAGAAAAATGCTGCCTATGACCCCCAAAACACCGTCCCCACCGTCAAGCATGGGGGGTGGAAACATTTTGCTTTGGGGGTGTTTTTCTTCTAAGGGCACAGGACAACTTATTCGCATAAACGGGAAAATGGACGGAGCCATGTATCGTGAAATCCTGAGCGACAACCTCCTTCCCTCTGCCAGGAAACTGAAAATGGGTCGTGGATGGGTGTTCCAGCACGACAATGACCCAAAACATACAGCAAAGGCAACAAAGGAGTGGCTCAAGAAGAAGCACATTAAGGTCATGGAGTGGCCTAGTCAGTCTCCGGACCTTAATCCAATCGAAAACCTATGGAGGGAGCTCAAGCTCAGAGTTGCACAGAGACAGCCTCGAAACCTTAGGGATTTAGAGATGATCTGCAAAGAGGAGTGGACCAACATTCCTCCTAAAATGTGCGCAAACTTGGTCATCAATTACAAGAAACGTTTGACCTCTGTGCTTGCAAACAAGGGTTTTTCCACCAAGTATTAAGTCTTTTTTTGTTAGAGGGTTCAAATACTTATTTCACTCAATGAAATGCAAATCAGTTGCTATCTTTTATTTAAAGTTATTTTTTCGATTTTCCTTTTGATGTGCTATCTGCCACTGTTACAATAAACCTACCATTGAAATGATACTGTTCTGAGACTTTTCATTTCTTTGTCATTGGACAAACTTACAAAATCAGTGAGGGGTCAAATAATTATTTCCGCCACTGTATATGAGCCCCAAGCCAGGAACAGGGCTCTCTTGGAACTGGATGACGACTAACAGACACATGGGAGAGAGTATATGACGAAGACTATTGCTCTACTCCCCTGTGTGTACATAGATGGTTGTGCTTACCACACCACTGTAGGGGACGAAAGAAAACTAGTGGCAGGAATTGGCATTACTTGGATAGATGAGTGCCCGAGTATTTCAATAGGTTACAGTATTGGTGCTAAAAGTAGCCAGGTAGCTGAATTAGCAGCTGTCTACCAAACTGTTAAAATTGCTGTAGAGCACAATATAAAGGAATTAGTCATAGTTACTGCTTCAAATTATGTACGGAACAATTTTGTAGAATATATGCCCAATTGGAAGGTGTCACATGTTATGGTCCAATAACAAACCGGTGAAACACTCAAAGTTGTTTTGTGCCATAGACGAGCTGGTCCAATGTAATGATCTAACCATTTATTGGAAAAAGACTAAAAAGGTCATTCCAAAACCCAAAATATAGATAAAGAGGGTAATGACCTAGCTGATAAACTGGCCAAACAAGGAGCCATAAATGGTGATCACGTGGATATAGATCATTTACTAGAAATGATTCCCATTGACGCCATCACTAGACAACAGGCTAGGGGCCAAACTGAAAATAGTGTAGTTTAATGGGGCCAAGAATCTTCTAGTGAGGATCCCATCAAAAGCCAGGAGATCCTATATTGGGAATCCTCTATAAATATATTGAGGATCCTAAAAATAATCCCATATCTGAGGATTATACCCAAAAGTTAGACCTCCGATTACTTATGAATATCAAATCCCAATTTAGTATTCAGGATGGGTTATTAATGAGAACCTCTAATAAAATAAAATTGTATTCAGCAGTTTGTAGTTCCTACTACATTTAGAGGTTTAATGTTACAGCATGCCCATGATGCACCTACAGCTGGTCATCGTGGAGAAAAGATTACATATGAGTCACTAGGCGATTATGCCTACTGGCCTTATATGTTAAAGGATGTCCAGAGTTATTGTCAAGGTTGTTTGGTATAGTGCGCAATTTCAACCTCAAGGTCCTAAACCTCATGCTCCACTTCAGAAGACAGGTTTTTCATTACCCTGGTCTGACATCCAAATTGATTTTATTGGTCCTGTTACCCGGTCATCCCGAGGGAATAAATACATGTTGACCGTCACTTGCGTATTTACAAAATGGGTAGCGTGTTAACTGGTCCGCAATAACACAGCCGAGACCTGTGCATTTTTGTTGATTAACCATGTATCTTCCAGATTTGGGTTACTAAAGGGATATATGCGACTCAATTTGTATATGAACAATGTCTGAACATCCTGTCTGTTTTTATCTGTTTCTTGTAAGTACTCAGTCTGTGAAACGAAACTTAAGCTGAGGGGGGGCTGGGGACATTCCACTATGGGTCATCTATTATGTTACTGCAAAGCTTATGTGTATCCATGCTATAGGTTAAGCAAATGCCAACATATGATTGGATGTCAAAGAAGCTCAACTCTCCCTATATTAAGCACTTACATGCTGCTCATAAACCAGTGTGAATTTGAACAGACACGTGTTTGTGTTGTATCTGACAAGTTCATTCTCCTGGAGCTAGATAAGACTTAACCCAAGCTGACCACCGAAGTCTGGTACCAGGGGTACCATAGCAAAGGGTCCAATTTCCTTACAGTTTTGGGGGCTCATGTCCAGGATCGAGAGGGTCATCCTCGGGTCCGGTGAGCTTGTTAATATCTGGTCCAGTGGAACCTTGTCAACATATAAAGTGTCTTAATCCCCATTCTGGGTTGATCCAATTCCCTCCAAGCCTCCATTTTGTGTCCCATTCTCCCCCCTTTCTCACTGTTTGCCAAATGTTATATCATAATATCCACTTAATAATTGATTCCGGTGGAAATAATATACAGATAGCAATGATACATCAATAAACATGCTATTTCTAATGATTTAAACATTATAATGATCGCAAACTAACTGCACAGCCTCACTGAATATTCAATCGCCTGGTGGAACGCAATTTGCGTTCCAAAAACAACTTCCGGGTATCGGGACAGCACTAGATACGTCACTTCCGGTTTCGTAAACTACTTCCGGTCTGTGGAACGCATATGCGTTCCAATCTGGCGTTTTGCATGCTGTCTATATGGATTATCAACTGTGAGGTAGTTTTTGACTATACAATATGTTTTTCATGAAATGTGCTATCACCATGTGTAGGGGGGATGTTAAACAATCCAGGAGAGAATACTTTGAACATTAATGTTCATCTATCTTGGGAACCTAATTATCTAAGAGGGGAGGGACTAATTGGGGGTGGACACTTTATAAGGCGCTGTTTTTGAACAGGACTTGGGGACACCGGTCATTTTTTGCCTACATCTGGGCTTCTATTCCTGGAGGGTCTTGATTGAGAGACGCCAAATTTGTAAATCTCTATCATGAGATATTGCTGATGGAGTATTGGTCTCCACTTCCCCTGACGAACCAGTCGGAAAATATATGGACTGGGGAAACGTAGCGTTGGGATTTGTATTTTGTATTTGTTTTTCTAGTGTGTCTAATATGCCTAGCGTTTGGTCAATTAGGATAGGGAGATAGAGGGAAAGCCAGTTTAGGCACGAGGACAGTGAACTTCTACCATTAAGGGGTGTCCCTGGGCTGAGTCTGTGTAGGGTCATGAAGGGACATTCATAGGATAGGATTATCTCTCCTACTATTGGATATCACAGTTGTGAGTTGTATTACTGCTATCACGACCTACAGACTACCATAATCATCATTAGTGCTAAATAATCATCCTAACGCTTCCTCTACCAGCACTAGATCTCCATCCAGTTATGGAGCACTACACCCTTTGACGACTGAGCTAACCATCTGATTCCATCTGCCCTGGCATTTCAGCAATCGTGAGTAACCAAGTAACCTTCTGATTCCATCTGTCCTGGTATTTCAGCAAATCGTAAGTTACCAAGTAACCTTTGTTGTGGCTCAACAATATGTGAATATTCACGATATACATATTCAGTATTTCAGCTAACCGTGAACAATCACGGAATGTGTATCATATTTCAGTTAACCGTGAACAATCACGGAATGTGTATCATGTGAACCTATGCAATAAGGTCATCAGTGAACTACAATATATTGGTTTCCTGAACGATTTTTCTTGGTCCTCAGCTGTGCCCTACACTCAGAGTACCCTGTGTGGGGGTAACAAAAAATCCCCAGGATTGCTCACCAGTCGTGTATCTTTACCTATATTTAGGTGTAATTGTAGCCATTTTTTGCCATTATAGGACATTGTTTGTTGACCTTCCTTGTATGTGTAGTCCGGCTGTAGGCCAGATTTTAATAGAATAGATTATTATTAAAAGGTATATTTTAATTGGGAAGGTGTTCCAGTATATATTCAATTATTCTTCCCTTAGATTTATTTACTGCTAAGCAGGTTTGTGATGCCGGTGAGAAAGACATCGATTTTGTCCTCAGTCTGATCCGAGGGCACTGGCCACGTCTCGACCCAAGTAAGTTGAACCATCTACTTAAGACTTCGGGAGGTCACTGTCAGGGACACAGGAGACAAGGCTCAGGGAGCCAAAAGGTGATTAAAAGGGGACTCCGGCAGTCCACATCACCACAGAGATAAAAGTGCACTTAAAACTAAAAAGATACTGTTCAGGGAACAGAAGGTTACAAGCTTGGATAGAGATGATCTATCCATCTATCTATCGTAAGAAATTCCACGGCACCTCCAAGGCATACAATCAGAAGACTTATTCACCAGACAGCAACGTTTCGATCCCAGGAGGAGGATCGAAACGTTGCGGTCTGGTGAATAAAAGTCTTTTCTGATTTTACGCCTTGGAGGTGCCGTGGAATTTCTTACACTAATTATTTGAAGGGGGATCGCCTTCACAGCCGCTGGCACTCCGCTGATACGGATATACTGCAGTGCCGCCCCAATCGAATAAAAAAAAATAAAAAAAAATTATATATCCAGAAAAAGGACGGCACTCCAGCAGGATGAAAGTGAAAAACTTCTTTTAATCGACCATACGGTGCAACGTTTCAGCTCAACTGAGCCTTTCTCAAATATATACACACACACAGTAAGTGTCTTAGAAGTGATAAGATTCTGTCTGTGTGAGATACTGACCGGTTGGTAAGTGTACGGTCACATCCCACTGTTACTTGATTCATTCTGTTTTCACCACTGTTAATGTGCAAAATTGTTTATGTTGTGGAGAACCGTTACACGCCCCACTTCTTCAGCTAGGAGAAATCCGTTGACCCGGAGATAGTGAACGCAAGTGGCAGTTCAAAGCAGCAATAGTCGATAGGGGTTCAGAGTATACAAAGACATTAAGATACGATTCCGTTGATCAGGTGACAGGATTTGTCAGAGCCTTTACGGTTCAGTACAGCCAGTCCTGACAGCGATGGTCTCACTTATCCTCTAAACAGAAAATACCAACATGGGAGGACAAGGGTCTAAAACTGAATACCCTAAACCAGAACCAGGGAAAACTTGCAAAATCTATGTAGCTTGTGTTAGTCCAACAAATTATTACCTGATCAACCCATGGGTAGATAATTTAGCAGGCTGGACTGAGGCAATGGATGCTGCAGATCCATTCCCCAGGAACGGCGACAATAGTATTAATCATATGGATATGGTCAAAGGACTGTCTGGGTGATAAGAAAGCCTGGCCACATTTCGATGCGGATGCTTCCTGGGACATGGATTACATGTCCAGGGGAGGGGAACAGTGGCTAGAAATAGCCTCCCATTGGTATGATGCAGGCAATAAAAAAAAATAAATCCAAAAAAGGTCCCAAAAAGGATAGGACCCTACATGAAATAGAGCAGGAGGTGGGAACAAAGGACAGTCAGAAACCCCCTCCACCTTACAATAATTCTGCCCCCACGGCACCTCTGTACCCAGGTCTGACCCAAGATGAAGAAGATGCGGTAACATCAGTTATACCATTAAACCCGAGAGAAAATTACAAACCTAAAATACAAACAGGCCCAGAATTTGCAAAAAGTATGATAGAGCATGGTATAACTGTCCCAAACCTTCCATAGCCCCACTGGGGACTATTAAATACCTAAAGAAAGCCTGTAAAGGGAGAAAGTACACACAGGAAGATTTAAGGCTTATCCTGGATGGTATAATAGGCACATATACAACATGGAATTGGGATGAGGTCAAATCCATATCTGAGATTGTAAAACACACTGATGCTCCATATTATATATGTTTACCTTCAGGGACCCTTTGGACCCGGGATTCAAATTTATAAGGTTCAGATAGCCAAACGGCTAAATGGTTTCCCGTTTAAGGTCAAATTATAAAATATAACATTTATTAGGTATTCTTTAAAAATTGAACGGGAAGTTAGAAAAGAAAAAGGTATTTAAAATTACAGTGTTCTGGTGCTTAATAACAGTATACACTTATTTTTGTCAATAGGTTTCTGCTTTTCTTTTTTATTGCAGTCTTTCCCTTAGTGTATTTAAGTCCTGAGGAGTAGATCCTATTCTAATTCCCTCATTCGGTCTAATAGGATTGTGACGAGATATATGCTCTCTGTCAGCCCTACGCCGGGATGAATGGAGTACTTGTAACTATCCTTAAATTCCTCTTTAAGGACTAAGTAGACTGTTAGGATCGGTTAAACCCAGTGTCTGCAGTGCACCAGGGTCCGATCACAAAGCACACTACACTGCTCTAAAACCTAAGATTGCAGCTCCCCCGACATGTTTCACCACAGATGTGGCGTCTTCAGGGGCAATGGAGCTACTAACACGATCGCTCTGCAAGTCAGCCTTTATATATCATGTGGGTGGTTCTTTCGAATCTCTTTTTGCCAATGGGTTGCAGGCGGTCTGTTGATAGTCGCATAAAATAGCCAATTGTAATCCACTGTCTGTCATTAGCGGATTCACCGCTATCTATGACGTGTATATGCCTGGGTATGGGCTTGCAACTTAATTCCGCCTACCTTGTTCGAGTTCCGGTGGGTATCTGATTGGGAAGATTCCTCCGTCCCGATGTTAAGTCCTGACGCATGCGCCTACATCTCCAGGTTACTTTTCTCCAGATGCTAAGTCTGGGCGCATGCGCTCCGATCTCCATATCATTCTCTCATGGTTTTACTCTACTGCGCATGCCCACACACTTGGTTAACAGATCTACCGAATTAATTCATCACGGACTCAGTGCGCATGCGTTTTTATTTCTATTGTATTTTGTATTCAGCAGAGAAAATACACCAAATCGATTTAAATAAATATACTTACATTAGATTTGATAAGTATGAGGATCACATTCCCAAAACAGACATATATAGTCACAGTCCCAGCCAGGCATAATTTAATGTATCTTTTCACATAGATTAATTAATTACTGGCAATCCTGTATATGTCAGCAGGCATTGGTAACAATTGGCCATTATTCCTTTCTAAAATACTTCCTTTTATTTCTTATATTTTAGTTTATTTAAATACATATATAAATACATATATAAATACATATATACATACATATATACATACATATATACATACATTATATATATATATATATATATATATATATATATATATATATATATATACGTATATTAGGTTTCCTTTTTTATATATGAATTTATGCTAAATGAATGCTGCAAATGAGAAGCCTTCATTCAGTCCATGAGGGCTCATGGTATTTAATCTGTCTATCCACCGGGCTTCAGATTGTAACAGTTTTTTATCTAGATTTCCTCCTCTTGGTCCCATGGATATTTTTTCTATTCCCCAGAATCTTAATGTTGAACTCTGGTTCCCATGTATATATTTAACGTGTCTTGCCAAGGGGGTATCTTTATCTGTTTCGATCGTACTTAGGTGACCCGAGATCCGGCGTCTCAGCTCTTGTATGGTTTTGCCCACATACAGTTTTGGGCATGGGCAGGAAGCTATATAGATAACTCCTTGTGTTCTACATGTTATCAGTTGTCTAATTTCATACTCCTTTTTGTCTCCAGGGTTCGTGAATTTTTTAATGCGAGGTATATATTTACAAAAGGAACAGCTACCACATGGTGATGATCCCTTATATTTTTCTTTTTCCTTTATAGGTTGGATTTTATCCTCTCCCAGGTGACTATGGACCAACTGATCCTTGAGATTTGGACCCCTCCTGTATGTTATAGATGGATATGAGGTAAGAACCATCTCTAGGTCTCTATCAGATCGTATTATGTGCCAATATTTTTTAATTATACGGCATATCTCATCATTATATACATCATAGGTGTTATTTTCAATAATTCTTCCCTGTTCAGGCTTTTAGCTCTATTGTAAGCCTTCTTCAGGGGTCTGGTCGGATAGCCTCTCTTCTTAAACCTCTGAAATAGTTTTTCACTTTCTCTGTCAAAAGAGGTTTCATCCGAGCAGTTTCTGCGTGCTCTCAAATATTGGCCAGTTGGTATCCCTCTTTTTAGGGGAGGTGGATGCCAGCTACTCCAATGTAAATAGCTGTTAGTTGCCGTCGCTTTTCTATGGACCTCTGTAAGGAGATGACCATCTTCAGATTTTTTTATTTTGAGATCAAGAAATATTATTTCCTCATTCTGAGCCTCAAAGGTGTATCTCATCCCTATGTCATTATTATTGAGTTTCTGGGTGAATTCCTGAAACAATGCGTGACCGCCATCCCACAAAATGAGGATGTCGTCAATATATCTGCCCCAAAATAAAATGTGGCAGACATATGACGACATCTCATCTGTGAATACAAAATTATTTTCCCACCACCCTAAAAATAAATTTGCGTACGTAGGGGCACATGACGTCCCCATCGCGGTCCCATTTACTTGGTGATAATAGTGTTCCTGAAAAACAAAATAATTGTGCTCTAAAATAAATCTAAGTGCTAATAAAACAAACTCATTATGTTTTTGGAAATTTTTACTTTTTGTATTTAAATAATATTCCACCGCGTGTATTCCTAGTGAGTGCTGGATATTACTATAAAGTGACTCGACATCTAGACTTGCTAGAATAGTATTAGATGTAACAGTGATGTCATTAATTTTTAAAAGTAAATCTTTTGTGTCCCTTATATATGAGGGTAGGGCGGTCACGAAGGGTCTCAATATTTGATCTACGTATTCACTCAGAGCTTGTGTCAGGTTTTCATTCCCTGAAACTATTGGTCTCCCAGGGATGGGTTTCTTATTCTTGTGCACCTTCGGTAAGGCATAGAATGTGGAGATAGTAGGAGTTTTATTAAAAAGATACTGATATTCATCCTTGGAGATGATATTTGCCTCTCGTGCATCTGTGAGGAGAGTTTTTAGTTCGCTCATAAATTCTTTTGTAGGGTCTTGGGATAATACTTTATAGGTTTTCCTATCTTTTAGGAGTCTGAGAACCATCTCAACATAATCGTTTTTATCTTGTATAACTATGTTACCCCCCTTATCACTCGGTTTTATTATTATGTTTCCGTTTTCCTTTAGGGTCTCTAGGGCTTCTTGTTCCTGTTTGCTCAAATTGGGGCTTATATGATCCTTCATCATTTTAAGAGATTTTATATCATGGGTGACTAGTTGTACAAAAGTTTCTATCTTCTGAAACTGTGTGAAGTTCGGAGTAATCCTTGATTTAGGCTTCAATGTCGAGAAAGGTGGATCTGGGATAATTTGATAACCCTCAATCTCTTAATAAATCCTCTAGAGCCTCTACACATCTTTTTTCATTTTCAAATGTCTTACGTACATCATTTTGTTCTTGTTTGTGTACTTTGTGTAGGGCTAATTTGCGAGCGAAAAGGTTTATATCCTTGACCCAAAGAAACTTGTCACACTGAGGGACTGGTGCAAAAGTAAGACCCTTACTAAGAAGTGCCTGTTCTGAGGTGGTAATCATATAGGTAGATAAATTGATAATCTGTTTATCCTCTGAACCCATTTCTGATGTTGATTCGGTTACTTGCTGTAGCCCCATTTTTCTCTGTCTCTCGGTTGGGCCCCAGATTAAAAAAGGGAAAGACTGCAATAAAAAAGAAAAGCAAAAACCTATTGACAAAAATAAGTGTATACTGTTATTAAGCACCAGAACACTGTAATTTTAAATACCTTTTTCTTTTCTAACTTCCCGTTCAATTTTTAAAGAATACCTAATAAATGTTATATTTTATAATTTGACCTTAAACGGGAAACCATTAGCTGTTTGGCTATCTGAACCTTATATATTATATATGTAACACAGAAGAGGGTCAGAAAAGGATATGGGGGAGATGGAGGAACATATGAACAAGGTATTCAAACAAAAATCTTCATTGCCCGTAGCAGTGGCCTGCAAACAGAAATCTGTTGAGACAGTCACTGAATTCTGGAAAAGATTCAAGGACTTTTGGAAGACTGAGGCAGGGCTACCTGTGCTTGGCAATGACAGTTTGATTGTCTCCATATTTATAAACAATTTGTCAGACAAATTGATCTTAGCTGTGAAATAAAAGGTGCCCTCCTGGACCTCAGATAAGACTGACATTTCGAAAAAATCTTTGAAAAGGAAGCAGCAGGTTGCTTTGAGATAAGGAAAACATCCCCCACACATGCATATAGTGGCAGATGCAGGGGAGGAAGAAGGTGGAAATAACAGCAGACCCTACAATGGAAGACAGGACTCAAATACCGAATTGTTGCTATAACTGTGGAAAAGAAAGACATTGGGCACGGCAATGCTGCGCACCAAGAAGGGATGGGAGGGGTCAAGACTACAACACACAGACACTCAGTCACAAAACAATCAAACAAGCCAGACAGGCCAAAGACAAGGTTCACAGGGTCAGCCCAGATTCCCACTAGATTGGCACCAACAACAATCATACTGAGGATTCCCGGAGGGACAAAACCCAACTTTCACACAGGTCACAACACACCAGTAATTCTACTCTGAGTAGGAGGAAGGAGTGGGATTCATGGTAGACAATGGAGCTACTTCTAGTGTGCTAAACAGTTCAATGTACAAAAGGACCTTTAAGAAAGTCTGAGCCTTCGATGGGAATAAATGGGGTATTGACAAGAATATACAGAACAGATTCCTTACCAGTAGAAACCATTGATAGGGCATATATTACAGCTCATGCTTTCAGCATCATACCTGAATGTCTTGTGAGCCTTCTGGGGAGAGACTTGTACATCAAGTTAGAGTTGCAAATTACCATGGAAAACAATGGCATCAGCGTACACTGATGCTCTGCCCATAGTGACCCCCGTGCCTTTAATCCTTACAAATTTACAAGATCAGGCAGAATTAGAGAGCATAAACCCATCACTATGGGCAAAGGGGGACTATGACACAGGATTCATTGACTGCACACCATACAAAGCAACCATCAAAGAAGGCAGTACACCCGTATATCAGAAACAATACCCGCTGTCCAAAGAGAAACTTGATGGACTTAGAAGAATTCCTACAAAAGGGAATCCTGGAAGAGGTGATTTCACCCTACAGCACACCCATAAATCCAGTGACAAAGGTAGATGATACTACCCACTTTGTACATGATTTAAGGGCAATAAACAATATCAGTGCCTATTGCTCCAATTGTCCCAGATGTCACACTTTCTGCAATTCCTGCAGACGCTGTCTATTTCAGTGTGATAGATCTGAAGAATGCTTTCTTCTATCCCAGTTGATAAGGCAACCAGACTACTTTTTGCTTTTTCCTTTGACGGACATCAACTGACCTTGTGCAGAATGCCCCAGGGGTATGCCGATTCAACTGTAGTGAACAGCATAGTCCTCCAAGCCACGTTAAAACCATGGTACCCCCCCATCCCCCAAGGTTCTGTGCTGCTGCAATATGTCGATGATTTGCTACTGTAGCATGTCAGCAGAGGCCAGCATTCAGGATGGTTTATCACTATTACAATGGTTGTCAGGATATGGTCACAAAGTGGCACTTAAGAAAATGCAATGGTGTAAAATGCAGGTTGAATATTTAGGCTTTGTCCTCACAAAAGGTGAAAGGAGAATCAGCACAGAAAGAGTCCAGTCTATTGCGGGCCTGGTCACCCCACACACCAAGAAAGAAATGACATCTTTCCTTGGTATGATAAACTATTGCAGACAATGGATTCCTGATTGCTCCTATTATGACAATGTTTTGAAGCAAGCCACTCGAATAAAATGGTCTAAGATGTACAATGCATTTGATTATCTGAAATGTTAATTTATGTCAAGTCCAGGGCTGGGCCTCCCTGACTATAATATGCCCTTCCACATGTTTGCACGCCAAATTTGTAAAACCATGGCAGGGGTACTGACACAAGAACATGGAGGCAAGTTGCGTCCTTGTGCATTTTTCTCAAAAGGTTATGCCCACCTCTATTCAGGGGATGCCGGCATGTATGCGTTCCCTTGCAGCCTGTGCAATGATGGTAGAATTAGCATTGCTAGGATTAAAAGGAACAGAAGACGTCCTTCCTGACACACCTGATTGAGCACCTGTAGGCAATCACGAAACGTCACCCAAGGCTGACTTATCGACCGTTCCCATACTTGACGCACCAGAAGTCTTTGTTGATGGATCATGTTCTCGTCCCACTGACACCGTATTCTGTGCAGCATATGCTATTGTCATGCTGCCAGACAGTCCTGGAAACAAGCCCAATTCCCATCCAGTCTGCACAAGCAGCTGAACTCATTCCACTCACAAGGGCTTGCATACAACACACCAACAAACCTGTCACCATTTACACAGACAGTAGATATGCTCATAGTGTAGTATGGGATCATGGAATTATTTGTCAGAGGAGAGGATTCACTGCAGCAGATGGTAAGAGAATCTCACATGCAATGCTAGTCACGGACCTCTTGGTCGCAATCAGATTGTCTTCAGATCTAGCTATAGTACATTGCAGGGCACACACAAATGGGTAAGACAGAATTTCAAGAGGAAATGCACTTGCAGATAGTGTAGCTAAAGACACAGCCAAGAGAAACCCCAACAGAACGAATCATGACAATTGGGAAATGGCAGTCCTACACCCACCCTCACCTGGTTTGACACATTCTGACTGACCTACAAAGGTATGCTACTGAAACAGAGGAAAAGGATTGGTGCTATCCAATTTTGCAGAAAAATCCAGTCTGGATTGATCTGCAAAGAGGGGAAGCCACACATACCTCAGCATAGTACATCCATCTTCATTGCACACTTTCACGGGGTAAGACAACAGCATACAAACCACCCACATGTTGTTGAGCCAAAGTTTTTACGTCACTGATAGCAAACAGTAAGTCATAGAATACATACACAGATGTATTAAGTGCTTGAGAAACAACCCTAACAACCCACTGAAAATACCTCACCAACAACTTTACTACCCCACTACACCATTCACCCACTTGCAGGTGGATTACAGGCATATACCTAAAACAAGGGAAACAAGAGTATGCACTAGTGATACTAGTGGACATGTTCTCAAGGTGGCCAGAAGTCTTCCCTACAAAAAGGCAGACGATGCTAAAACTACAGCCAAAATCCTGACTTTGCAAATAATCCCAAGGTGGGGCTGTCCTCTGGTTATTGAATCAGAGCAGGGGCCAGCCTTCACCTCAAAAACTTAAGGAGATAGCCAAACTGTTACAGGTGGAATTTCATATTCCATACCACCCACAAAGCTCAGGCCTTGTGGAAAGAATGAACAGGACAGTTAAAGGGAGTCTGTCACCACTTTTTTGCATGTTAGACCATTAAAATAGGGTTATTTGATCCAGCCAGAACATAAAAACGGTACCTTTGTGGTAGAAAACGGACTTTTCAATTTGCAGAAAACGAACTTATAAGATTATTTTTGGAGCCCTCTCAAGTGCCCAGGGCGGTCTCTCAATCCTCAGAGCCCAGGCAGGCACCTCCTAAACGGCTGATAACGCCGCCCTCCGTGCGCCTCTGCCCGCCCGTTTACTCCCCTCCCCTGTCCCTTTCCACTGCGGCTGTGCGGTACAAATCGTAGCGGGCGCATGCGCAATGCGATGCCCGCTCCTGGCAGGGCATCGCAATACCTATTGCGCATGCGCCGGCTAAACGGCGATTAGCCGGCGCATGCGCAATAGGTATTGCGATGCCCTGCCAGGAGCGGGCCTCGCATTGCGCATGCGCCCGCTACGATTTGTACCGCACAGCCGCAGTGGAAAGGGACAGGGGAGGGGAGTAAACGGGCGGGCAGAGGCGCACGGAGGGCGGCGTTATCAGCCGTTTAGGAGGTGCCTGCCTGGGCTCTGAGGATTGAGAGACCGCCCTGGGCACTTGAGAGGGCTCCGAAAATAATCTTATAAGTTCGTTTTCTGCAAATTGAAAAGTCCGTTTTCTACCACAAAGGTACCGTTTTTATGTTCTGGCTGGATCAAATAACCCTATTTTAATGGTCTAACATGCAAAAAAGTGGTGACAGACTCCCTTTAAAGACAAACTCAGGAAAGCCACTGCCAGTACATTTGAAAAATGGAAACAAATCCTACCCATAATACTTGCAGAAATAAGAATGATGATAAGTTAGGGATGTCACCATTCGAAATCCTAATGGGTAGGCCTTTCCCCACAACCATGGGCAAAACATTCCCTGGTAGTGCAGGAAGGGGACTTGGACCCGATCAGAGACAAGTATGTTACTAATCTGATCAAGGTCCTCAGTAGAACTGAAGAAAGTCGCTTGTAAGTCTCCTTCTCTTTCACAGGAACCAACTCATCCATTCCGGGTAGACAACCAGGTGATGGTCAAGATCTTAAAGAAGGGAAAGGAACCTTCACCTACGGACCACCCACTGAGGTAGTGGCGATAACCAGAACAGCAGTCCTCACTGAACAGTCACCCACGTGGATCCATGCCACAAGGATTAAGTTGGTGAAGAAAAGAGGTACTAACTGAGGCAGACAGCCTTGACCCCCAACGAAATTACACAGTCGGGAAATTCCTCGAGATGGCTGAGATGCAGTGCCTTGATAATTGCAATTTTGTGTCTCCTACTCGCTGTCCCACAGTTGTGGGACAGACAGACATACCTGAAAACAGGATGCGGGGGGGGGGTTAGACAATTTATGGAAAACAAAGGATAACTTGTGGCTGTACCTAGCCAAAGCCATGAACTTAATTGATTTCTATCTACGAACCACTTTATCCGCATCCAATATTCTGGAGACCTGTCTGGTAGCAGTCCCCACCCCAGTGGCTGTATGGATTAATCTTTACTTATTTACCCTATAAGCGCCTTTCTCATCCTGTGGCCACATATTTGCAGTGGCTCTATGGAAAGGGCTCTTACGTTCCCAATGGAATGACACTGATTTGCAGGATCATGATGTTAAATATGGACATGTAAATCCTTATTATGCTTGTTATAATTGCTCTACATATAAGACTTTGCAAGATAACAAAGAATAATTACAGGTCTTGTTACAGCAGCAGAAATATATGTTACAATTTTACCTGCAATGAAAAACTATTACCTACTTGCATACAAGCAAACCAGCAGAATAAGACCAAACCAAATATTTGTAACAGGAATATAAAGAGCTGCAAAAGGATAATATCATGAAAAAATATGCAATGTAATATCACAAAAATAGTACCATCTTTAGACAAACATGTACCTCTACCGACAGGCTGGGTATTAGCATGTGGGAATACTAGTTACATGTACATACCGGACAATATTACAGACTGACCCTGCACAATAGCTAGGTTGACATTAACAATGATACCACTAGTCCCAGCAACACGAACACAACATGCAAGAGAATCTTCTTTACAGCTACCAGAATATTGTGACTATAATATGTATTCTGCTCTAGAGGAGATTCACAAGTTTAGGGATATCTATGGTAGGGGTGCCGGGGTTAGCCGTATATAACCACAAGACAATATTGAAACTTGCCTGTTTTATGGTAAAACAGATAAAATGTCACTAGTGCAATCCTGCAAGACATACCATCATATAAAAAGGCTATCTTACAGAATAGGGCAACCATTGATCATCTTGCTACAACATGGTGTAGGATGCTCAGCGTTTGCAGGGATGTGTTTGAATTTATCAGATCACTTCCGTGGAATAAAAGATAAAATAGGCCAACTAGAAGAAATGATTAAAACACAAAACAAGATGTTGACCAAGGATGGTGGGATTGGCTCTTTGGCTGGGTACCTGATTTTGGTGAAATAAGGTATGTCTTAGGAGTGGCACTCGCCGTGGTTGCTGCAATAGTGTGTTTCTGCTGTCTACAGTGTGTGCCCTCACTTCTAGCCATATGTCAAAAGGTGGCTGAAAGAGGGGTACACTCAACGTTTCTTTTACACTCCGGTAAACACAACCTCAACAAAGCCCGAGGATTACACTCCTGAAGGATATATAGAATACCTGAAGGCTTACAAACAGAGAGAAAAGATTAAGAACCATATAGTATAAGATATAAGGTTCTAAGAGGGGATTGAAGGGATATATGCGACTCCATATTTATGTGAACACCATGTCTGAACATCCTGTCTGTTTTTATCTGTTTCTTGTAAGTACTCACAGTCTGTGTACTTAAGCTGAGGGGGGCTGGGGACATTCCACTACAAGTCATCTATTATGTTACTGCAAAGCTTATGTGTATCCATGCTATAGGTTAAGAAAATGCTAACATAATGATTGGATGTCAAGGAAGCTCAACCCCCCCCCCCCCCCCCCCTCCCTCCATCAAGCACTTACATGCTGCTAATAAACTAGAGTGAATTTGAACAGACACGCGTTTGTGTTGTATCTGACAAGTTCATTCTCCTGGCGCCAGATAAGACTTAACCCAAGCTGACCACCGAAGTCCGGTACCAGGGGTGCCATAGCAAAGGGTCCAATTTCCTTACACAAATCAACCTATTGCACAGCCAAGTAGAACAGTGTATCCACATGCAGCAAAGGGTAAGAGTTATGAATCAGGAGATAGCCCTCCCATAGCAGCTGAAGCATTCCCTTCAGTAATGATGGGGAATCTGATGGTAATGAAGCCATTACCATTTACCATTTTAAATATTAAGAATTCTCCAGATCCGGGGAAAACCCCCGCTGCCACTGTGTCTTACTTGAAAAGAATGTGTAAAGGCCAGTTTACTGTAGAGGATTATAGATTAATTCTAGAGGGAGTCACAGGATACCAGGATTCTGCAGAGGGAGGTTTTAAACATGCGGCACTTTTGCAATACCCAGTGCAGATATCCCGCCTGCCAATTATCCCTGAAGGACTTCTGTCCAGATAGAAACAATGTGGACTCCAGTATTGGCACAATTGAAAAAGATGCAGTGATAGAAAAGATATTGGGATAGCCACAGCATGTAAACAGAAGCCTGGGGAAAGGGTGTCAGATTTTTCAAAGAGATTTAGATAGAGGAGGCAGGTTTGGCAACTGCAGTGGATATGAGATTAGTGTACACAGACATTTGTTGCAAATTTACAGCCAGAAGTCGCTAAGGCTTATAAAAATGATTGTTGATAATTGGCCTTCTTGGACCCCAACAAGCTATGAAGCAAGCCACAGCAAAAGGATTCTGCAGGATGTTTTGAGGTCTAAGAACAGATCACCAAATCATCAGCTCGTGGTATACATTTCTCCCAGCCCCCCACCCTACAAAGTGTTCGCTTTCCTGATGCAGAGGATGTTTTTGTAGATGGCTCCTGCACCCGACCAGATGATCACACGTTTCATGCTGGTTATGCAGTTGTACAATTGCCCAATAGAGTTCTTGAGGCCATGCCAGCCGCTGTCTCATCAGCACAAGCTACAAAGTCAATCGCACTCACCAGAGCTTGCAAAATTATGGCTGACAAGCGAGTAATTTTGTACACAGACTCTCAATTAGCATTTTTGGTGTGTCATGACTTTGGGGGTATTATGGCAGCAGAGGGTTCACAACAGCGACAGACAAACCAGTAGCGCATGCACAACTCATTTCAAATCTCCTTATCGCTATTCAACTCCCAGAGGACAGTGCAGTCATTAAGTGTCAGGCGCACACGACTTCAATGATACTAGTTGCCCAGGGAAACAGGTTAACAGACAGGCATGCAAAAGCAGCTTCCCGTGTCACAAAATTACACTACTGAGGGTTTTTTAAATTCCCCGCTAGTACCGCTCACACCTGAAAATAACATCACATTGTCCCAGCTCCAAACACTTGCAACGTCAGCAGACATAGCTTACTGGGAGCTCCAAGGGTTGACCAAAGATGCCAACAGTCTATGGTCAAAGGGAGGAGTGGTAGGAATTCCCCAAATAGCAGCCTCCATTCTTATACTCCAGATACATGGTTTAGGCCACAAAGGACTCAAGAAAACAATGGAGGTTGTAAGTAAAAGGTTTTGTGCAGAGAATATAAAGCAAGTTACAAAAAGTATGATTTCAAGATGTCTCACCTGTGCTAGAAACAATGTTCAGGGGAAGAAAGAAGGCCACCATGAACCCTTACTGACCCCACAGGGACCATTTCAGGAACTGAAAATTGATTTTACACACATGCCAAAAGCAACAAATGGGTGTAAAATTATTTTGGTAATTGTTGCCAGAGGCTTTTGTGGTAAGAAAGGATGATGCAAAAACTGTAGCTAAAATCTTGTGTATGGAAATCATTCCCAGGTCAGAATCAGCTCTGACAAAGTAACCCCATTCACAGAAAAGGTAACTCAGTCTATACCAGCATATACTAGGGACACAATGGACTTCCTGAACAAGATAGATGCCCTTTTTTTTTTTTTTTAATATGTTTTATTTTCCAAAAAAAGAAATAGGTATCAACAATCTTCCATTTCAATATCACCCGGCAACAGAATAGAAATACAATAACGAAATCTCATTTTATACTTAATTTCCCCCCCTATCCCTCCACCCCCCGTTTCTTTCCGCGGAGTCACTGTATCTACACCGGCTGTCATTGTTTCCAGTTGCCCCAGATCCGCAGCCAAGCTGCCTTTTTTCCCGCGGTTTGAGCTAAAATATATTCATACTGCCTAACCCTATTCATCCGTTCCATCCACTCCTGAAAATTGGGGTGTTTTATGGTGCCCCAATATTTAACGATTATTATTTTGGCCAATGCGATGCCCCGAAGCCAAAGTGTCTGCTCAGTTTTATTTTTATCTGTCTCTGGGAATGTGCCCAGGATAGCAGTCAATGCAAGCTTGGTACTTCATAGGGGAGCTATCCTGCAATTTCCGAAATATTCGGATCCAATATTCATTTATCCCTGGGCATTCCCACAGCAGATGTTTATAATCTCTATCTTTATTACATTTGTAGCAGTTCTGTTTCCTGTCTTTATAAATGATATGCAGTAATGCTAGTGTATAATAGAGACGATGTATGATTTTCAGAAGAACCCATGCATGGGCGGGTGAAAGTCGATTTTTTTATATTTCTGTACACTGTTCCACGGGATGGGTTCCCCCTTTTGTAGATCTTTCCCATTTAGCCTCACCCCTAAATGTGATCCTATTTGTGTGTTCATGTTTTAACTTAGCATAGATGTCTGATATAGAGGTATTAACAGTCATATCTTGACAAAAATCTAAAAAAGTGTTCTTTACAATATTTAAATAATTCTTATTCTCCGTGTAGTGTATAGCGTGACGAAGTTGTTCATATCGAAATTTATCAATAAATCCTAATTCAATGTCTGGTAAAATTTCATTTAAGGGCTTAATCTGTCCTTTATGAAAAACTTGTGCAATTCAATATATCCCGTATTTTTCCCCCAATATTCAGCGTCACCCAGTTGCATGACTTGTGGTAAGTTTACATTCCCCCACAATGGGGTGTAATGGATAGATGCCCTTAATTTGGACTCAGACTGTATCTTGGCCAGCATCGACGTAGAGTCACTCTACAGTTCCATCCCACACAATAACAGTCTTATCGCTGTGGAATTTTTTTTGAAGACAAGGGGGACGCAATATGCGGTATATAACGCCTTTATTTTGCAGTTGGAGTTCACCTTGACACAACTTTCTCTTTAATGCCCGTTTCTACCACCAGCTCAGGGGGACGGCTATGGGCAGCCCCTGTGCCCCCACATATGCCCACCTCCTCCTGGGCTGGTGGGAGGACACTCATATTCCCTGACCAACCAGTTTGGTGGGCAGAAAACATTTTTTTGGACACGATATATTGACGACATCTTTTTGTTATGGAAAGGGGGGTGGGGGAACTTAAAAGATTAATCTCTGGACTTAATGACAACAAAATTGGCCTTCACTTCACCTACGAGTCAGACCCCCACACGATTACTCTTCTGGATAAACGTGTCACTAAGGAGGCAGATAGACTTGTGACCAACATGTTTAGAAAGGCCACAGCCACGAACTCCTTGCTCCACTGGAAGAGTCACCACCCGACCCCCCTTAAACGAGGTATCCCAAGGGGTCAATATCTCAGAGTTAGAAGAAACTGCTCGGAGAATGGTACTTTTTTTCAGTGACGCAAGGAATCTCCAGGACAGGTTTAGGGGAAGGGGGTACCCACAGGCTGTTTTAAATGAGGCCTTTAACCACTTCAACCCCCCTAGCTGAAACACCCTTAATGACCAGACCACTTTACACTTCTGCACTACACTACTTTCACCATTTATTGCTCGGTCATGCAACTTTCCACCCAAATGAATTTTACCTCCTTTTCTTCTCACTAATAGAGCTTTCATTTGGTGGTATTTCATTGCTGCTGACATTTTTACTTTTTTGTTATTGATAACAAATAACCCCATTTCGGAAAGTAGACACCCTAAGGTATTCACTGATGAGCATAGTGAGTTCATAGAACTTATTTTTTGTCACAAGTTAGCGGAAAATGATTTTTTATTTTATTTTTTTCTTACAAAGTCTCATATTCCACTAACTTGTGACAAAAAATAAAAACTTCCATGAACTCACTATGCCCATCACTAAATACCTTGGAGTGTCTTCTTTCCAAAATGGGGTCACTTGTGGGGCAGTTATACTGCCCTGGCATTTTAGGGGCCCAAATGCGTGCAAAGTAGTTTGAAATCAAAATCTAAAAAATGACCGGTGAAATCAGAAAGGTGCTGTTTGGAATGTGGGCCCCTTTGCCCACCTAGGCTGCAAAAAAGTGCCACATCTGGTATCGCCGTACTCAGGAGAAGTTGGTGAATGTGTTTTGGGGTGTCATTTTATGTATACCCATGCTGAGTGAGAAATATCTTGGCAAAAGACAACTTTTCCCATTTTTTTTTATACAAAGTTGGCATTTGACCAAGATATTTATCTCACCCAGCATGGGTATATGTAAAATGACACCCCAAAACACATTGCCCAACTTCTCCCGAGTACGGCGATACCAGATGTGTGACACTTTTTTGCAGCCTAGGTGGGCAAAGGGGCCCACATTCCAAAGAACACCTTTAGGATTTCACCGGCCATTTTTTTACAGATTTTGATTTCAAACTACTTCGCACACATTAGGGCTCCTAAATTGCCAGGGCAGTATAAATACCCCACAAGTGACCCTATTTTGAAAAGAAGACACCCCAAGGTATTCTGTGAGGGGCATGGCGAGTTCCTAGGATTTTTTTTTTTTTGTCACAAGTTAGTGGAATATGAGACTTTGTAAGAAAAAAAAAAATTAAAATCATTTTCCGCTAACTTGTGACAAAATTTAAAATTCTAGGAACTTGCCATGCCCCTCACGGAATACCTTGGGGCTTCTTATTTCCAAAATGGGGTCACTTGTGGGGTAGTTATACTGCCCTGGCATTCTAGGGGCCCTAATGTGTGGTAAGCAGTTGGAAATCAAAATGTGTAAGAAATGACCTGTGAAATCCGAAAGGTGCTCTTTGGAATGTGTGCCCCTTTGCCCACCTAGGCGGCAAAAAAGTGTCACATCTGGTATCGCCGTACTCAGGAGAAGTTGGGGAATGTGTTTTGGGGTGTCATTTTATATATATACCCATGCTGGGTGAGAGAAATATCTTGGCAAAAGACAACTTTTCCCATTTTTTTTATACAAAGTTGGCATTTGACCAAGATATTTATCTCACCCAGCATGGGTATATGTAAAATGACACCCCAAAACACATTCCCCAACTTCTCCCGAATACGGCGATACCACATGTGACACTTTTTTGCAGCCTAGATGCGCAAAGTGGCCCAAATTCCTTTTAGCAGGGCATTTTTAGACATTTGGATCCCAGACTTCTCACGCTTTAGGGACCCTAAAATGCCAGGGCAGTATAAATACCCCACATGTGACCCCATTTCGGAAAGAAGACACCCCAAGGTATTCCGTGAGAGGCATATTGAGTCCCTGAAAGATTGACATTTTTGTCCCAAGTTAGCGGAAAGGGAGACTGAGAAAATACTAAAAAATATCAAAGTCTCCCTTTCCGCTAACTTGGGACAAAAATGTCAATCTTTCAGGGACTCAATATGCCCCTCACGGAATACCTTGGGGTGTCTTCTTTCCAAAATGGGGTCACATGTGGGGTATTTATACTGCCCTGGCATTTTAGGGGCCCTAAAGCGTGAGAAGAAGTCTGGAATATAAATGTCTAAAAAATTTTACGCATTTGGATTCCGTGAGGGGTATGGTGAGTTCATGTGAGATTTTATTTTTTGACACAAGTTAGTGGAATATGAGACTTTGTAAGAAAAAAAACAAACAAAAAAAATATATATATTTCCGCTAACTTGGGCCAAAAAAAAAAAAATGTCTGAATGGAGCCTTACAGGGGGGTGATCAGCGAGTCTATATGGGTGAACACGCCCTTGTTATTGATCACCCCCCTGTAAGGCTCCATTCAGACGTCCGTATGTGTTTTGCAGATCCGATCCATGTATCCGTAAAAATCATACGGACGTCTGAATGGAGCCTTACAGGGGGGTGATCAATGACAGGGGGGTGATCAGGGAGTCTATATGGGGTTATCAGGGGTTAATAAGTGACAGGGGGGGGGTGTAGTGTAGTTTGGTGCTACTTATTACAGAGCTGCCTGTGTCCTCTGGTGCTCGATCCAAGCAAAAGGGACCACCAGAGGACCAGGTAGCAGGTATATTAGACGCTGTTATTAAAACAGCGTCTAAGATACCTGTTAGGGGTTAAAAAAATAAAAAATAAAAATTAAATCGCATCTACAGCCTGCCAGCGAACGATCACCGCTGGCAGGTTGGAGATCCACTCGCTTACCTTCCGATCCTGTGAACACGCGCTTTCACAGGAAATCTCGCGTCTCGCGAGATGACGCACGGATGCTTCAGGGAGGAATGAATCGACCGCCTTCCTGACGCATCCGTGTGTTAGGCGGTCCGGAGGCGGTTAAAAAACACGCAACAGAATAACCACGTGGACCTCCTTGCTCCGAAACCCAGGAATATGGATAAACGTCAACCCATGCGTATCAGTTCCACCTTTGACGTAGCTAATCATGAAGTCTTGACTGTCCTGAGGAGATATTGGCCTATCCTGCGGATGGACTGTGACCTATCTGACGTCCTTACTGATTATCCCACAATCACATAGAGGGAGGAGTATAAAGGATCATCTTGTACACAGTCATTTTACACCCTCAGCAGGGAAAGGGACCTGGCTAGACCGCAAACCAATAGGTGTCTTCCGTTGTGGCTTTTGTAACGCATGCAATTATAGATCGACCGCTAAGATCATCACATGCTCCGTAACCAAACAGAATTTTGCGGTGAGATATTTAGTCAACTGCAGAAGGGGGCTATATACATCCGTCAGTGCCCTTGCCTTATGGATTACAATAATGGCAAAACAGTCAGGGAACTCAGGAGAAGGGTGTGTGAACATATTAATGATATTGTTAAGAAAAACGTGACACCCGTGGCTTCACATGTTAACGAATGCCATGGTGGGGATCCCAATTGTTTGAGATTCTCAGTCCTAGAATTGATACTTCAAAAGGAGTGTGAATGGATTCATCGGTTTCGGTCCCAGTCCCCCCTCGGAATTAATGAGAGGCTCACCTTCTCCTGTTTTCTCTGACTGAATTTGTAAGCAGGCCTATTTTGCTGCCATCTCTTTTCGCCTGCCTGTGTCTAATTAATAGATTTTTTCTTAATTTGTACCGCACTGATGCCACCGGCATCAGAGCTACGTCTGTAGCTAGGTGTTGCGTCCCCCTTGTCTTCAACTTAGCGCTGTCTGGCCGGTCCCATTCTCTTTACTGGAGCCTTTGGGCCGGTATTAAATGATTTATCAGTGTTCCCTAATTGGCCTGGGTGCAGAAAGCATCCGAATGTTTACACATTGTATAATCATTGAGTACAATAAATCATAAAAACACAGAGATATATATATATATATAGAGATATATATATATATATATATATATATATATATATATATATATCTATCTCATTTAACATCTATCTGCATCTTCTTTTTCCCTCGTAGTCTTATCTCTGTAATCATCCTGTATAACTTGGCCCATAGTACAAGTTACTTAGCATACAGGGGTAACTTGGGGCAGGTCTTGTTTATTGAGCCTCTGTCAAACTGTCCTTTTACCTGCACTAGAGGACCAACAGGCCATATGTAACAGCGTTCCATTGCGCTCTGGGTAAGCGCATGCCTGAATGAGTCCCCCTGTAGCGGAGCGCCAGCATGCGTTCCACCGACCGGAACTAATCATTCCATAGGCTGGAAGAGGCAGAGCCACACAGGCGGATCCGCACTAGGTGACCGGCTGTGGATGGCGTCCCATTTACCGGAAGTAGGTGCAGCCACAGACTGGAAGGTGCGGCGCCTTAGGAGCACGCTCGTAACAGGTGATTGGTGATGGTATAAATAGGGGGCACTCAGCATAGGGATCTGTGGTCCTCTGACAAGAGGGGGCGGTTACCTCACAACATGGACAACTAACTAAGATGACTTTATTTGTATTTAATTTTTACCAGCCCTTGCTGCTGTTCCTTGGTGACCACGGTCTCTAATTTTCACAGGCCAGGTGTATTTGGCATGAGGCCAACTGATATACATGCTGAGGTTTGGAGCTGGTTCTGTTACTGTGAGTCTAAGCTTGCCACTGGGGAATGCTGGTGGTCATAACTTTGTAACATCGTGCGTTGGACACTATATGCACTTTTTCTCCACAAGTACCTATACAGGAATCCAGCTAAACTGACCTCGGACCCTAATTTATGTCTATTAATGCATCCCGGTCTGTGACTATATGTGACATCATGCCGTAGCGCCCCCCCCCCATATCTTCCATTTATCCGATTCATCTGAATAGGATCATGCAAGAGTGATTGCTAAGAATTGTTGCATTCACTAACAGTGCACTATGTATCTATAGGTGGATATACATGTCAAAATCAGGAATCACTGTATTCAAGGACATGCACCAATTAGTGTACTGTATACGTCACTAGGACATTTCATGGATTCTAGATCATTTTTGTTATACCTACCCCCTGATGATTCCACAATGGTGGAAACGCATCGGGTATTATTCATAGTTTAATTGTAGACCTTTGTCATCAACAGGGTAACTGTCTTGGAGTGTTATCTGTTGGTAAAGGTATAATTTACGGTGTACCTAACTGGCTATAATTAGCAGTCCAAGGGTTGTATACACAGTCCATTAATAGATCTTTAATAGGTTCTTTTTTATGCGTTTCCTTGTCGTTTTATTTGTATGTATCCTTCTGTTTGTCAACCATACAGCACCTATAGAGTTTATTATCAACCCCTTATCTCTTTAATATCAGTTGTTGAGGGTCAGGCCAGGGATAGTCCAGCTTAGGTTTGAGGACAGGGAGTCCCCACCATCGGGGGGGGTGTCCCTGGGCTAAGCAAGACCAGGGTGAGATAATAGGGATATCACTCCCTCATCCACTAGTCTCTCTTTTTCTGTCTCGGTGCGGTTGGTGACAGTTTCTGAGTTTACCCTCAGTTAGTGTTGTCCGTAATTGATTCAAATTTTTAACATGTATTAAAATTAATGAGCGTTAATGGGTTAAATATTGCTGGAAGCCGTTAACTCTATAGCTGAATAGTTGGCTATAGGTTGGAAGTTCCATATACAATACCACCCCCAGAGTGCAGGAGTCAAATGAATTGCACACTGAAGGACAAACTAAGAAAAGCAACTGAGGATACCTACCATAAGTGGGATCAGTACTTACCAGTTATTCTTGCTGAAGTCCGAATAACTCTAGACCCAAGAACCAAGCCATCACCATTTGAGACTGATGGGGAGACCCTTCCCAACCCCATGAACAAGGAGTCCATTAATTCTTATGCCTGGAGACTTGCAGCAGATACTAGAGGAATGTGGCAAAATTGATTGAAAAATTAAACAGCGGCTATGGTGCTCTCTCGCTCTCATTTCCTTTGCCAACAGGTGCACCGACCCACCCATTCAAGCCTGGAGAAAGCCCTCCATAAGTTGAAGTCACTGGACCCGCCCTATGGACCCCCTGAGACAGTCCAGGCAGTGACCAGAACAGCAGTATTAACAGACTACTCCCCTGCTTGGATTCACACATCCCGATTGAAGGAAGCCCCACCTCTGAGTCCCATGCCAGAGTGACCAGAACCAGACGGGTTTCTAATTTGATCCAGTCATTTTGAAGGAAGCATCAATGTTTCGTACAATGCCAATGCACACCCCTACCCCTGGAAGACCTCACATCTGTGCAGCAATGGCACTCTGTAGAGGGCACAACACTGGCAGCCACTGTTTGTGCTCACCACCCTGAGAACCTACCCTCGATATACTCCTCACCCCAGGAAGAGAGACACATTAACATCTCCACTCTGATTGAAGCCAAGCCTATCGACACAAAAGACAGCATTTATTGCTGCCAATATACAGAATTTCAGATTTTTGCAGTACTGATCACTACAATGCATATCATTTGTTAGCTACCTGTCCTTTAGCCGTTTCCACCCGTTAATGTCCTAGGAATGTATTCTAGTGCAGTGTGGAACGACACAAGTATGGAGGATACTGATGTATATACCCACATCCAAATTTATATATTTATTGTAGTGACAAATCCTCATTCATTCACAGAAAAAATGGTCGAGGTAGTTACAGGATATGTAACCTCCGCTGAAATCTGCTATGACATGACCCGCAATAGAAGTCACATCCCTATGTGCATACAACCAAGTCGCCAGCCTACATATACCATCGAATACAACTCCACCTGTTTAGATCCTCACCCATGCAAGTCGGTAACGAACATGACCTGTACCCATACAATAATACAACCCAGTTATGTAAAAAATGTCCAGCTCCCTCAGGGATGGTTACTGACATGTGGGACCCATAGCAGAACATATGTTCTAGGAAATATAACAGAGGGACTGGGTACACTTTCCCACCTCTCAATGAGCCTATCCCCAAAATAGATTGGCCACTCACTGTCCTCTAGGTCCCTGAGATATACAGTACATTTGCTCGGAGGCTGAATATATCTCTCTGGCCGTATCCCTAGTGGGAGTCCCAGGTCTTGCAACAGCAAATCACAGACATCTGAGTAAGATCGCCTGTGCACTTGTAAAGGGGCTAAAACCACACATCTAGTGCTCAGTCTGAACTATTGATGGATCTCCAGGGCACTAGACAGACAATATTACAAAATAGGCCGACTATAGATTACCTCCTGCTTAAGCACAATAAGGGATAAGTTGGGTTAAAAAGGGATATTTTATATATATTATATATATATATATATATGATCTAGTTATCAGGAACTGTCCCTTGTATTAATTACACAGGGTCTAGAGACAATACACTTCCTTAGTGTTCTTGTATGGCAAGACCACTTACTGTTATCTCACATATAATTCTATTTATAGACAAAATGACCACCCTAACTCCTCCCACAGTTTTTACACTACATAGACCGTAATATACCGAAACGTGCAGATTGTTCCCTATTACTAGTCCTATTACTTTGTGGAATGTGTTGCCGAATGGTTCACAAAATATCTGCGTTTTTGTGGCGAAATTTGGCCCATAGGGATGAATGGCAGAATGTTCAAAACTAGAGTGGGAGATGACAAAAGCTAGAGTGCGAGCTGAAAAATCAGGACATTATTTCTAAACTGCCACTACTCCCTCATTTTTAAGCACACCTACGCAAACTGGCTGCTAATGTTTTTATAAATGTATGTTTTAATGTAACTGACGCACTATGGGCAACATTTTATTTTCTTTACAAAAAGACCACAAATCGTACGCATGGGCAAGCACTTCTCTTCATCCTCAACACTAAACAATAGGGTACCACAAGGCTGTGTGTTGAGCCCTCTCCTTTACTCCCTCCTCACAAATGACTAAACCTATTCACAATACCAATACCTTTATAAAATTTGCAGATGACACGACCGTGATAGGCCTAATCTCCAACAATGATAAAACAGCCTATAGGAAAGAGGTTGGGAACCTAGAGAGATGGAGGAAGAACAACAACCTCATACTCAATACCAAGAAAACAAAGTAGCTAATTCTGGATTTTAGGAAGAAGAAACAAAATGGACACCATCCCATTAGCATTAATGGTGGAAACGTGGAGATAGTTCAAAGTTTCAGATTCTTGGGAGTTCATATTAGTCAGGACCTGTCATGGATAAAAAAACACAACAAAAATTACCAAAAAAGGCCTTCAGAGGCTTTATTTTCTGAGGAGTCTGAAGAAAGCACAACTCCCAAAACAGCTGCTAGTCAATTCTTACAGGTGCACCATAGAATCTGTTATCACATACTGCATTACAGTGTGGTACTCCGGCTGCTCTTCTGAGGACAAGAAGACCCTCAAGAGCATCATCAGAATGGCCGGCAGAATTACTGGTTCTCAGTTACCATCACTGGATGACATCTTCACTGCTCGCTGCAGCAACAGGGCAAAAATTATCTGCGGGGATCCAACTTACCCCGGCCACAGCCTTTTCATTCCCCTACTCTCCGGTAGGCGTCTTAGAGCCCTACATGCCCGCACCACTAGGCTGAAGAACAGCTTTTACCCCAAAACAATCAGTCTCCTAAATGCTCAGAGATTATTGCCCCTTCCTAGGATAGAAACTACCACAGACTGAAAGTGACTGCTGCATTCATGAACCCATGATGACCTCTTGTCTGCAGTGGTGTCTCAATCAGTAAAAATATATATATATATATATATATATATATTATATACACACACACACACACACACACACTGAACTGAATAGTAATGCCTTCTAGTGCAATGTTTTGTCTCTCTAGTGTAATGCTTTAGTTTAAATGTCAGTTCTTGTTCCTCTGTCCATGGCATCTAGGATTGCTCCAAACATTTCATTATATCGTACATTGTATTGTACAGTGACAATAAAGGCATCTTATCTTATTGCAATTAAATGCACTATATAAATAAAAGTTGAAATGCATTTCTCACTATCAAGCTTGCCATGTGCACTTTTAAAATTTGCTAAATTGGTTAGTGTAATGTTTACTCTCTTTACTCACTCCAAACAGTCACTCTGCCCAGTCCAACTTTTCCAGTTTTTCCAACCACAACAGTTACCCAAGCCACTCCAACCGTAGACTACAATTTCCCCAAAAACACCACACAATTTCCCCAGAAATTGTAGCTTTTTTAGTTTCTTTTGAAATGCAGTGTACAAGAATGCTCTTATTTACAGCATGCAAACACATGCCACACCATACCAGATGTTGACACTACAAAAAGACAGGTATCACTTGAAAATATGCTAGCACCTCTCCATTACCCTCTGCAGGGTTATTAGAGATTACAACAAATAACTAAGATGAAAGGAAACTGACATACGTGATTGCAAACTGTAAAACTAATTAACTTAGCTGACAAAACAATCCTTGCATGTATGCAGATTGTATATAGCAAACACCAGTATTGTCTAAAGGAGCTGTTTCAAATAACACATGGGACTCATTCCAGTTTCATCTGGAATTTCCCGCAATGATGTCTCAAATACATGTACTGTTGAATAAAGAAATCAGATGTTTGACCATTCAGTCTTCAGTGCAGCGTGGTTGAATATCTCCCAGCTGGAAGAGAGAATATTCACTGCAAAGTGAAAATTCAAGGGTGGAGGTCTGGGATCTCAGTGTGCAGCCATCTCAAAGCCACCTTGGATGTGAACAAGCTTTCAGGGAAGGAAAGATGATATTTCATCTGCTTTACCAAACCTTGACCCCATTTGGGAAAAATATCTATTTGTGTAAGCCTCTTTTCCAGAGAGCGATCCAGTCTTTACAACTTAGGCCTTTCATGAAGCTTGTGCCACCACTTTGTTCTCAAGTAGTGGTCACTTATGGGAGGTTGATACAGCTTACACCAAAGAAAACTTTTTTTTTTTAGATTTTACAGAAACTATCACTTTAGATCATGTGTATACAACGTTCGGGTCAACGGCTCTTAAAATCTGTAGCACGAGCAACACATCTCACTATACCAGAAGCGCACCTAGCGGGTGCGAGATGCCAAGGGGGCCACCAAGTCACTATGTCATGGCCAGAGTGTATTTACATATGGGTTCAGGTAGTGAACTGAACCTGTTCTCCGAGTGAAGTAAAGCCTGTAGCACCTCATATAAAAGTCTTAAAGACAATTTGAACCTCAGGCACTTACTTTTTTTTTTTTTACAAAAAAAACTTAGCCATGTGGCTCATACATGCTTTTACACCTTCGTATATGTGGCATTTCGAAAGTCAGCTATATACATACAATCACGCACCTGTGTAGAGCAACCTCTATGCGCACAGGAGGGACTTTAATTTGACTTTCTCCACTTACAGCTTACGCATCAGACACCCAGGAGTTATACAAGTAGCCTTTTATTCTGAAGATCGTATTACAAGATGTTGCAGGGCAATCCAGATGGTAAAAGAATTATGCCAACAATAAACTCCTAGCTCAGAAAATGGATGCTGCTACTCAGAAGCTGAGCACACTATGAGCAAGGCATCACTGGGAAAACAGGAGTGGCTAGGCTAAACTAACTAGAAACGGGGGGGGGGGGGAGCATACCAATACACAATGCAAGATACTGGAACAGAACAGTATAGGTTTAAGAATCTGCTGCTTTTAAATATAAATGTGATTACGTCGGTTGAACTGTAATTTGCAGAACTGAACTTTCAACCACAGTGCTTCTAGGAGAGAATTTTTTTTAAATTTTTACATTTTTAATTTTGGCGGCTTAGTTTTTTATATGTATATAAACGAATTAAATTGCTGTAAAAAATTAGTTTTGAGTGTAAAAAAAACAATAAAGATATTAAAAAAACAATAAGCCACATGTCATCGCTGCGTGTGGCTGCAGATGTTGGAGCAGACTCAGACTTAAACTTACCTTTTTTAAATGTCCTGTGTCTTTATTTAAGTCTATTAATGTCTTACGAATAAAGGATAATTTTGTAAATGAGCTATGCTGGCTTCAAAATCTCCCCCCCCCCCCCCCAATAAGAAATGGGGGATGACATAGCGACCTTCTGGAAATGTGTAGAGACTGATATTAAAAGAATAAATACGAAGACGACATATCGCAAGCTAACAAAAAAAGAAAAAGCCATTAAAGAACTCCAATCTACAAAAAACATAGTTATTAGACCTGCAGATAAAGGTGGAGCCATATTGATCCAAAATGTGCAAGATTACGATTTAGAATGCAAGTGTCCGGCTGTCTATCAGCACCTTGACTCCGCCACCCCGGGTGACCTCTCACCCCATCTACTAGAATTAGAATAGACCCATCCACCAAGACTAAAATACTTATATCAAAGAACATGTATATTTTCAGCAGTCTAAATAATTGAATAAACAGACTAATATGTACACTTTTTTATATATATTTTTAATATTTTGATTTTTTTATATTTAATATTTTTTAAATATATTCTTAACACATCAATCGACACATTTCTGTAGACTTTATATCGCGCCATCCATTTAATTATCCATCTATATACAACCTAATTTTTATTCCATCTATATTTGATATTTCATATATTCCTCTCATTTAAGAATCAACCTATCTGAATTCCAGTCCATGTTTTACTAAAAATCAGAGGAGGAACCTACAATCCCCTCCTAAATCAACCAATTAATAATGCCAAGAGAATATGATGTGTTTAAGAATATATTAAAAAAATATTAAATATAAAAATAAAAAATAAATTTACAAAAAAAAAAAGGGAGTCACTGTCTCTCAGGGACTCCACATCACCAAAGATATATAAGGGAACAGAACATTACAAGCTTGGATCAATATCTCTAGTAAGTGTACAGTCACATCCCACTGTTACTTGATTCATTCTGTTTCCATCACATGTGTAAAATTGTTTATGTTGTGGAGAACCGTTATACGCCCCACTTCTTCGGCTAGGAGAAATCAGTTGACCCGGAGACAGTGAACGCAAGTGGCAGTTCAAAGCAGCAATAGTCGATAGGGGTTCAGAGGATACAGAGAGACATTAAGATACAAATCCGTTGATCAGTTGACAGGATTTGTCAGAGCCTTTACGGTTCAGTATAGACAGACAGTCCTGCCAGCAACTGTCTCGCTTATTCTTTGAACTGAGAATACCAACATGGGAGGACAAGGGTCTAAAACTGAATACCCTAAACCAGAACCAGGGTAAACTTGCAAAATCTATGTAGCTTGTGTTAGTCCAACAAATTACCTGATCAACCCATGGGTAGATAATTTAGCAGGCTGGACTGAGGCAATGGATGCTGCAGATTCATTTCCCAGCAACGGTGACTATAGTATTTATCATATGGATGTGGTCAAAGGACTGTCTGGGTGATAAGACAGCCTGGCCGCATTTCGATGCGGATCCTTCCTGGGACATGGATTACATGTCCAGGGGAGGGGAACAGTGGCTAGAAATAGCCTCCCATTGGTATGATGCAGGCAATAAGAAAAAAAAAAAATCCAAAAAGGTCCCAAAAATGATAGGACCCTACATGAAATAGAGCAGGAGGTGGGAACAAAGAAAAGTCAGAAACCCACTCCACCTTACAATAATTCTGCCCCCACGGCACCTCTGTACCCAGTTCTGACCCAAGATGAAGATGCGGTAACAGCAGTTATACCATTAAACCCGAGAGAAAAATACAAACCTAAAATGCAAACAGGCCCAGAATTTGCAAAAAGTATGATAGAGTATGGTACAGCTGCCGACACACGGCCTACTAAGACGGCCATGACACACGTAGCAAAGACAAAAAGAAAGACAATGAGGATGAACTAAAGGAGGAAGTCCAAATGACTGCTCCCTTTCTGACAGCAGGACACCACTTAGTAAAAAAAAAAAAAAAACAGATATAGAAGACCTCAACAAAATTATTAAATACTGTCCCAAATCTTCCATAGCCCCACTGGGGACTATTACATACCTAAAGAAAGCCTGTAAAAGGGAGAAACTACACACAAGAAGATTTAAGGCTTATCCTGGATGGTATAATAGGCACACATACAACATGGAATTTAGATTAGGTCAAATCCATATCTGAGATTGTAAAACACACTGATGCTCCATATTATATATGTAACACAGAGGAGGGTCAGAAAAGGATATGGGGGAGATGGAGGAACATATGAACGAGGTATTCAAACAAAAATCTTCATTGCCCGTAGCAGTGGCCTGCAAACAGAAATCTGCTGAGACAGTCACTGAATTCTGGAAAAGATTCATGGACTGTTGGAAGACTGAGGCAGGGCTACCTGTACGTGGCACTGACAGTTTTATTATCTCCACAGTTGTGAACAATTTGTCAGACAAGTTGATCCTAACTGAAACAAAATGTGTCCTCCTGGACCTCAGATAAGACCGACTATTTTGAAAAACATCTTTAAAAGGAAGCAGCAGGTTGCCTTGAGATAAGGAGAACATCCCACACACACACACATATAGTGGCAGAGGCGGAAGAAGGTGGAAATAACAGCAGATCCTACAATGTAAGACAGGACTCACAAATACCGAATAATTGTTGCTACAACTGTGGAAAAGGACATTGGGCATGGCAATGCCGCGCACCAAGAAGGGATGGGAGGGGTCAAGATTACAACGCAGAGACCCGACACTCAGTCACAAAACAATCAAACAAGTCAGACAAGCCAAAGACAAGGTCCACAGGGTCAGCCCAGATTCCCACTAGATTGTTGCTGGTGCGAATCATACTGAGGATGCCCGGAGGGACAAAACCCAACTTTCACACAGGTCACAACACATTGGAAGGACACACCAGTAATTCTACTCTGAGTAGGAGGAAGGAGAGTGGGATTCATGCTAGACAGTGGAGCTACTTCTAGTGTGCTAAACAGTTCAATGTACAAAGGACCTCTAAGGAAGTCTGAGCCCTTTATGGGAATAAATGGGGTATTGACAAGAACATACAGAACAGATTCCTTACCAGTAGAAACCATTGAGAGGGAATACATTACAGATCATGCTTTTAGCATCATACCTGAATGTCCTGTGAGCCTTCTGGGGAGAGACTTGTTCATCAAGTTAGAGTTGCAAATCACCTTAGAAAATAATGTCATCAGTGTACACTCTGATGCTCTGCCCATAGTGACCCCTGTGCCTTTAACACGTTTAGGACCTAGGACGAGTATACTCGTCCTGGAGCACTGGTACTTAGCGCTCCAGGACGAGTAAACTCGTCCTGGCATCAAACTGTCACCATGTCTGCATGTTACACTCAGCCAGGTACCCAGGGTTAATGCCTAGGGGGGTCCTGTGACTCTCTCTCCCCCCCCCCCATATCTGCGATTGCTGAAAACCGCAGGTCAATTCAGACCTGCGGTTTGCAGCGCTTTCTGTAGTCTCTGATCCCTGCGGTCTCTGACCGCAGGGATCAGAAACTTTAAAATGGCCAAAATAAATTTGTTTTTAACCCCCCCCCCCAGGGGCGGGTTGTGGGCGGTGCGGGCTTGTGGCAGGCGGGTGGTGCGGCAGGCAGGATTGCGATCCCCACCCGCCTCCCCCTGAATATTCATTAGTGGTCAGTGGTGTATACCAGAGTGTCAGCACATTGCTGACACTCTGGTATAAACGGCTGACATCGCTGCGAGGTCAGCCATTTCACCCTTTCCATACCGCGGTCCGTACGCACCCCAAAATAGCGCCAAACCGTCATCTCATCCCGCAAAAATCATACCCTACCCAAGATAAATCGCCCAAAAACTGAAAACTGTGGCTCTTAGACTATGGAAACACTAAAACATGATTTTTTTGTTTCAAAAATTTTATCATTGTGTAAAACTTACATAAATCTAAAAAAAAAAAAATTGTATACATATTAGGTATTGCCGCATCCGTGACAACCTGCTCTATAAAAATAGCACATGATCTAACCTGTCAGATGAATGTTGTAAATAAAAAAATAAAATAGTACCAAAAAAGCCATTTCTTGTTACCTTGCCTCACGAAAAGTGTAATATAGAGCAACCAAAAATCATATGTACTCTAAACTAGTACAAACAAAACTTCCACCCTATCCCGTAGTTTCTAAAATGGGGTCACTTTTTTGGGAGTTTCTACTCTAGGGGTGCATCAGGGGGGCTTCAAATGGGACATGGTGTCAAAAAAAAACTGTCTAGCAAAAACGGCCTTTCAAAAACCGTATGGCATTCCTTTCCTTCTGTGTCCTACCGTGTGCACGTACAGTGGTTTACGACCACATATGGGGCGTTTCTGTAAACACAGAATCAGAGCCATACATATTCAGTCTTGTTTGAGTGTTAACCCTTGCTTTGTAACTGAAAAAAAATTAAATGGAAAATCTGCCAAAAAAGTGAAATTTTGAAATTGTTAACCCTTTAGGTGTTCCACAAGAATTAATGGAAAATGGAGACAAAGTTTGTAAAATCAGTTTTGAATACCTTGAGGGGTGTAGTTTCTAGAATGGATCATTTGTGGGTGGTTTCTATTATATAAGCCTCACAAAGTGACTTCAGACCTGAACTGGTCCCTAAAAATTGGGTTTTTTAAAAGTTCAGAAAAGTTTCAAGATTTGCTTCCAAACTTCTAAGCCTTGTAACATCCCCAAAATATAAAATATCATTCCCAAAATGATGCAAACATGAAGTAGACATATGGGGAATGTAAAGTAATAACTATGTTTGGAGGTATTACAATGTAATATAGAAAAAGAAATTGAAACTTGGAAATTTGCAATTTACACATTTTTGGTAAATTTGGTATTTTTTTATAAATAAAAATGTATTTTTTTACTTCATTTTACCAGTGTCATGAAGTACAATATGTGCCAAAAAAAAAAAACAAGAAAAAAAAAAACTCAGAATGGCCTTGATAAGTCAAAGCGCTTTAAATTTACCACCACATAAAGTGACACTGGTCAGATTTGCAAAAAATGGCCTGGTCCTTAAGGTGAAAATTAGCTTGGTCCTTAAGGTGTTAATCCTTACAAATTTACAAGATCACTCAGAATTAGAGAACATAGACCCATCACTATAGGCAAAGGGGGACTATGACACAGGACTTATTGACTGCACACCATACAAAGCAAACACCAAAGAAGGCAGTACACCTGTATATCAGAAACAATACCCGCTGTCCAAAGAGAAACTTGATGGACTTAGAAGAATTCCTACAAAAGGGAATCCTGGAAGAGGCGATTTCACCTTACAGCACGCCCGTGAATCCAGTGACAAAGGTAGATGGTACTACCCGCTTTGTACTGGATTTAAGGGCAATAAATAATATCATTGTGCCTATTGCTCCAATTGTCCCAGATGTCACACTTTCTACAATTCCTGCAGACGCTGTCTATTTCAGTGTGATAGATCTGAAGAATGCCTTCTTCTATCCCAGTTGATAAAGCAACCAGACTACTTTTTGCTTTTTCCTTTGACGGACGTCAACTGACCTGGTGCAGAATGCCCCAGGGATATGCCAATTCACCTGTAGTGTACAGCATAGTCCTCCAAGCCACGTTAAAACCATGGTACCCCCCAAGGTTCTGTGCTGTTGCAATATGTCGATAATTTGTTACTGTGTAGCATGTCAGCGGAGGCCAGCATTCAGGATGGTTTATCACTATTACAATGGTTGTCAGGATGTGGTCACAAAGTGGCACTCAAGAAAATGCAATGGTGTAAAATACAGGTTGAATATTTAGGCTGTGTCCTCACAAAAGGTGAAAGGAGAATCAGCACAGAAAGAGTCCAGTCTATTGCGGGCCTGGCCACCCCACACACACACCAAGAGAGAAATGTTATCTTTCCTTGGTATGATAAACTATTGTAGACAATGGATTCATGAGTGCTCCTATTATGACAATGTTTTGAGGCAAGCCACTCTGGAAGAAAATCCAGATTTGATAAAATGGTCTTCCATTTGATTATCTGAAATATTCACTCCTGTCGAGTCCAGTGCTGGGCCTCCCTGACTATAATATGCCCTTCCACATGTTTGCATGCCAAAATTGTAAAACCATGGTGGGGGGGGGGGGGGGGTACTGAAACAAGAACACAGAGGCAAGTTGCGTCCTTGTGCATTTTTCTCAAAGGTTATGCCCACCTCTGTTCAGGGGATGCCGGCATGTCTGCGTTCCCTTGCAGCCTGTGCAATGATGGTGGAATTAGCAACCACTTTCACCCTGGGACATCTAACCTTTTCGCACACTACACATGATGTTGTAGGCTTGCTCAGAGGTGTACATACACAACACATGTCAGCGCAAAGATTATCTGGATTAGAGATCCTGTTGCTCAGCAACCCTTCACTCCAAATTAAATATGCATCCAATGTTACAGGACCAGCGCCTGTTCTTAATGCATTACTAGGACTAAAAAGAACAGAAGATGTCCTTCCTGACACACATGATTGCCTACAGGTGCTCAATCACGAAACGTCACCCAGGGCTGACTTATAGACTGTTCCCATACTTGACGCACCAGAAGTCTTTGCTGATGGATCATGTTCTCGTCCCACTGACACCATATTCTGTGCAGAATATGCCATTGTCATGCTGCCAGACAGTCCTGGAAACAAGCCCTATTCCCATTCAGTCTGCACAGGCAGGTTTCTTGGGGCTTGCATACTACACACCAAGAAACCGGTCACCATTTACACAGACCGTAGATATGCTAATGGTGTAGTATGGGATCATGGAATGATTTGGTAGAGGAGAGGATTCACGGCAACAGATGGTAAGAGAATCTCACATGCACAGCTAGTCACGGGAAGCCGTGCATACCTCAGCATAGTGCATCCATCTTCATTGCACACTTTCACGGGGTAAGACACAACAGCATACAAACCACCCACATGTTGTTGAGCCAAAGTTTTTACATCACCGATAGCAAACAGTTAGTCACAGACTACATACACAGATGTATTACGTGCTTGAGAAACAACCCCAACAACCCACTGAAAATACCTCACCAACACCTTGACTACCCCACAACATGCATATAACTAAAACAAAAAAGGGAAACAAGAATATGCACTAGTGATAGTTGACATGTTCTCAAGGTGGCCAGAAGTCTTCCCTACAGCCAAAATCCTGACTCAGCAAATATTCCCAAGATGGGGCTGTCCTCTGGTTATTGAATCAGACCAGGGGCCAGCCTTTACCTCAGAACTTAAGGATATAGCTAGACTGTTACAGGTGGAATGGAAATTTAATATTCCATACCACCAACAAAGCTCAGGCATTGTGGATTTTTTGCAAGACAACCACCACGGGTCGGAGATCTTTGTGGGCAGTCGCTCAGTAAAGCGCCACTACCTGCCGCAGGCCCGTCACAACCTGTACGTGGGGGGGGGGGGTTTAGGTCAGGTTAAATATACCCCCCCCCCCCATGCGCTCAGTACAGGGCCCCTTTGCTGCTGGCATGACTTTGTTGGACAAACCACTAACCCCTGCAGTCACCCCAGAGACTTGTCAGGAAGATCCAGGCTCTGTGGGCAAAATCAGATGCCAACAGGAAACCCAAGATGGCAGACTGCGATTTAGGGAGCAGCCCCAGCACCACTCATTCCTGACCTGGCCGCACCACCAACACTGCGGGTAGGCCAGATCAATAATTCTGTACTAACTTAACCCTGAGGTGCAGCCGTATATACTGCTCTGGAAGCAGCTTCAGGCACCCCCTGTGTGTCTACCGGAGCCCCTTCAGCCAGAGGTGCTGAGCCCCTTCATACTGGCCAAGGATTCCGGGTAAGAGCAAGTTACAGCTGCATTTTCTAGGTTGTCCGCACAGCCAACTTCTTCAGCCACCACTAGGTCAGGGGCGCACTACCACAGCTGCGACAATGAGCTATCAGAGGCAGGAGCGCCCCCTGATGTGCTTCAGTAGCTAGAGCAGCGAGGAGGACATGGATGCCTTCCTCTAAAATGTGTCCTCTATAACAAAATAGTGACATTTGGGAGCCACGTCATGGACTACTCCTGACTGGTGAGGACCTGTTGGCAGTTGTGTGTTCTAACGTTTTTCTGTTTCAGGTTGCATAGTTACTTCTCATGACCATCAGGGTGAGGACTAAGGATTCCCCCCATCAGCATTTAACCCCTCATGTCCAAGTTCATCCCCTTTCTCAGGTTACTTGATAGCCTTGTGCTTTTACAAAATTGTATACCTCCTTGGATTCCAATTAACTCTTATCCCTGTGGATTACAATTTACTTTTAAAGTTTCCAGAGGAAACTACAACTTCAAGCACTCCAAGGAAAAAGGACTCAAGTTACTGTTGAGCCTAATTTTGCATTAATAAAATTGCACTACTCTTATTATAAAAATGTTTTATTTCAACATAAAAGCTTGCACCCAAAGAAAAGATTTAAATGATACCTGAGCTCTTTGTGATGTCCCATTTGATACTTTTGCATTAATTACCAGTTTACAAGTTATGCAACGTTTAAGATAATATGCCCATTGTGTGTATTCTCTCCTAGGTGCTGCAAAGTGAATTTATGCACTTGTGACATTTGCACTTACCATTGCATTTAACAAAAAAAAAAAAATTTGCAATTTACTCAGATATGCTGTATTCAACAGCTCTTGTTCTCTCCCCTCTTTATACGGACTGTCTTCATACAGACACTGAATACTAATGGCCTACACCCGGTGGTATATACCCATAGGTACCCAGGGTAGGACCAAGTGGTAAGTCCTGGCAGGTCTAATAACTACACAGGTACCCCCGCTGCGTCGGGAATCGTTAGAAGTCCTAGACTGCTCCTTCCTGCTTGTTTTATGTTCAGGATTGTTTCCATCCTGAGGAGTCTTATTTCCAGGAGATCCATGGGATTATAATGCCCTCCTCCTGTGACATTGCCAGAAGTATACAGAGACGATAAATAGCTCCCTTTGAGCCTTTTTGCCCCAAGGTAAGGCGCCTCAAACCTTAGACATAATTTAGCTACCCCTTAAAGCACGACCACTATGGTGACTAAGCCAAATTTCTCAGGCTTTGGTGCAGGAAAGGGAATGCAGGATAAAGCCACCCTTTCATTTGCAGGCATTACTTTACACAATTGTGGGAATACAGAGTAAAGACACCCCCATGCTTTCTTTGGCATCTACAGAGCTCAGGACACTACAAAGTTAGTCAGTAAGGTTTTGCTTTGTGCAGTATTTAGGTTACCTGGGTATACCAAGAGAAGGAAACTGTGTTGGACACCTTACTCTAGCGGGCAGGAACCTTTGGAAAGCAGTTTCACGTTTTGTCTATGCATGTCATTATATGTAATTCATGCAGCACTTTGTATTTATTGGATACCTCAGAGCTGGTTCCTCTACCCTCCTAAGCATAAGCCGAGGGCGGCTTAACTTAAAGTAAAGGGGAATGTAACATCCCAGAGTTATGTTACCAAACTCTTTTACCCCACTACAGCATGTTAAGTGTATGTATTTTGTCATACTGTGTAATCCAACATCACATCCTCAAAAATGTGCATTTTCAATGCCCGTTTCATGTATTTGCTGTAGTTTACTATGTACACCAGCAGGTGGCAGCAATGTGTGACCAGGAACTTAGTGCCAGTTTAGCATATCTAAACTGGAATAGTACATTACAGTTTAGCCCCCCCCCCCCCTCTATGAGCAGAAGTGGGCTGGCCCATGTCCTGTCTCATGGGGAGGAAAGGAAGTTAGTGTGCCAGCTACCCCTGCTAGGGGAAGACTGCATTGGTAGGAGCTCCCAGTTCTAGGGATCCCAACCCAGGATCGTGCCTCGGCTGAGGCCAAAGATCTTTATCCCCAGACTGAGCCCTTCAGCCTCAGCTGGTAGAAAGCAGACAGCACCTCCAGATCTCTAGGACGTGCCACTCCCTGTGAGCAGAACTGTGAGTAACTATCCAGAGACCAGGAGAAGCCAAATTCCTCCTCAGCTTGTCAGTCCCATACCAAGCAGAAAACAGAGCAGAAGATAGATACCTGCCAGATTCTCCAGGCACATAGTATAGCTGCAGAAGAGATACTGATCCCTGCCATACATTGCCTATACCTGCTGGGACCCAAGACTATTGCTGTACTTCATGTGGATTAATGCTGCCATCAAGTAAAGACAAGTTGAATTATATTACAAGTCTGGATCTCATTTACTGCTACCAAAATCCCTCAATTACTCCTACTAGCAACACACTCATTTATTGCAAGTGAGCCAGGATCAAGGAGTCTAGCCGTACCATGGTAGGAGACAGTTACTCCTACTATCACTACACTCAAATTAATTGCAAGTGAGCCAGAAGCCCGGCCGTACCCAGGTAGGAGACACCGTGACACAATTATCACTACCCTACAGAGACATTATAGGCCATTACACCACTCTGGCATTCCTAATCTGGGACGTGCGTTATAACACCTTGGAAGGGCCCTGGGATAGTACCCTGCACACACTTCAATTGGCGTCACGACAAATACATAATATCCACCCGTACCTGGCTGCTGCACATAGTTCTCCAGGGCTTCCCTGGAGAAGGCTTGTACGATGACCTTCATGTGCTTGTGCTGGCTGTCGTGCAGATTGAAGAGGCATATATACAAGTATACATTATTAAAATTTACTTTACAGGGGCTCTGTAAATTATGGCCAGGGGATCCACTCCGAACTCTGACAGGATCAGGCTGTACAGACAGAACAAGCAGAGTCGGAGCAGGGAGTGTCAGTGGCAGGGGCAGACTGAGCAAAAAAAGTTTCCCTAGCTTAATAGTCCCTGCGAAGGTTTTTCTTGCTGCCTGATCCATGCCCCACTTCTTCCTATTTACCATGCTGAACCATTTCCACTTGCCCTGATCTCAGCCTGTTTATCGTACTTACCCTATACTTTACCAGACTGAACATACTCTGCCTGTCCTGACCTTGTCCAACCCACCAAAAAATAAGTTAAACAGTTACAAAAAATGTGGTTACGATGCCCCTAAATGTAATAATTCTAAAGATGGCATCATCTTAGACCGGCCATCTAGACCTGCAGCAGATGTAGCACAGAGGATAAATGAGGGGCAGGGACAGACTTTTCTCTGACTCTATACTGACTATTGTCGGCTTACTTTGAAACCTTTTTACGCCAGAATGGTAGAGCAAAAATCCTACTAAGCTCCTCCGCTTTCTGCTAAACCATGCCACAAAAAGTGTAGAAACCCTAGTTGAACCAATTTGCTCTATTTTTTATTTTTTATTTTTTTTAGACAGACTTTTAGCACAGACACATTAGTTAACCTGGGCCAAAGTTTTTTTTTTTTTTAAATGATTCCAACTGAAAAATAGTTATGTAATGTGATGTGAGAAAGTAGATAGATAGGAGCAAAGGCAACTTAAAACCATGCTCAGAAAGAAAAAGCAAGGCAACATCTCAACCAAGCTCCTCCAACTCAAAGACGGTCTCCAGGACAACTCCTTCTGGGAACTATGGAATCACATGGACAAAACCATACCTTCCAACCATCCCAGATCCGGCAGGACAGTTCCGGATTTCAGTCGCTGTCCCGGTACGGGGGAGGTATGTCCCGCTTTCAGGCAGCTGTCTGTCCATAGGAAGCAGAGACAGTTGCCTGTATTATGATGAAGCAGAGAGCCTGCCGGCTCTCCAAACCTCTGGTCTGTATAGGGGCAGGGCTGGCCATCAGCCACGGCTCCGCCTCCTCCACAGACCAGAGCAGCTGATGTCCTGCTGCTGCTAGGAAGAAGGTAAGTATGTGGTGTTGTAATGCTAATGAGTTTATGAAGCCAAACTGGCGGCCAGCAAATGCGGTGTACCAGACACTTTGCACAAGCCGTCACACTCTGAACACCCTTGAGGGCCGGGGTACTCTTCACCCGCCTCCAGCAGGAAGGGGGACTTTGGCAGAGCCCTTCCCAGGTGTCAAATAGCAGGGCGGCTGGTGGCTGGGCACACCGGCCGCAGTTGGGCAAAAAAGACCTAAGTAAATACCGTGACACTATGCATTGGTGAATAGGGAAACAAGAGAATGGTCAATAAACGTAAGCCAGGGCACAAGAACCAGAAGCCAACCAAAACTAGGCAACTCGATTTATTACCTCCAGAATAGGATATGTTCTGATAAACCTGGGGGCGAGCTTAAGGCAGTGCACTGTCGGCAGCAACATTCTGCTTGAAAACTGCCTTTTGGAGTTGTTGACGAATCCCCTCCCACACCCCCTTCAGTCTATTAGTGGTCTCAGAAACCCCAGCAATATTTTCACAACCCTTAAGAAAAGCCAGGGACCTGGGATGAAACCCAAAATTACAGAAGGGGGACGTACCCAGAGACTTATGATGCCTATTATTAGAGGCAAACTCTGCCAACGGTAGATACATCTGCCAATTAAGTTGGTTATCTGAACAGAAACACCCAAGATAAAGTCTCCAACGACTGGTTGGTTCTTTCCATGAGACCGTCCGACGGAGGAGGATATGCCGATGAGACAATTCCATCCCAATACGCCCACAAAAGGCTTTCCAAAACCTGAAAATGAACTGTGTGCCTCTATCGGACAGTGTTACAAGGAACCCCATGCAACCTGACATTATTGATGAAGGCATTGACCATAGCCCTGGATAAAAAGGTAACTGAGAGGGATGAGATGACACTGATGGGAAAAACCATTCCACAATAACGGTCATACCTTCAGAGACTGGAAGATCAGTAATGATGTTGTCACGGTGGGTAGGATACAAGATTTAATAAACACACAGAAAACCTCAAAACAAGCATCAAGGCCAGAAGCTGGGGATAAAGGTCACCTCCTGACAATTCCCTACCAGCTCTCCCTGGACTTCTGTGCCCATGTTCAGACCCTAAAGGTGGGAATAAACGTGCCCCCGTGCCTAAGGCTGAAGATTCCCTAAAGTCCCTAAGATGGTGGAAAGGGGGAAAGAGGCAGCCTGCTTCCTCAGGTCCTGGAGGAGGCAGGTGTCTCTTTAACAGTCTAGATGCAGTATGCAGCCCTGCAGGGTGAGGTCACAGGAGCAGTTAGCAGACCGAGGGTTTTCCTGGTACTCAGTCTTTTATATACCCTGGGCAGGCGTACAGCAGTGATAAAGAGGCTGGCACAGGGGTCCTCTGGGGCACACTATATAGGGACCAGGCCGGATGGTAGGTGAGGTGCCCTGGATGTTGCAGTTTTTTTTTATGTGCCGGTGGCAAGATCCCTTTAAGTTTGTGATACTAGTGCCGGTAACGGTGGGCACACCGATTTATTGTAGGAATAATTGAGGAACACAATGTTGTAGTGAACCAAAACTTCTGTTTACTGAAACAGTTAAACTATATACAGTCGTTGGTCAAAGTTCCATATGTAAGAAGTAGTAACATGCAGGCTTTGCATCAATTGGCAGGCATAATGTTCTTGCAAGATACTCAGAGGGTTAAACACTTACAGATCAGGCTGCACTTTTCCTCAGAATCCTGTCTGTCTTTATCCCAAGGCCCATATGCCCTATTGCTGGCTTTATCCTTACTTAGGGAAAACTTCCTTTAGGTATAGGTCTCCTTGCTTTAAATAGATCCTTCTGCCCTTCAGCTCTCTGGTTTGGCTGGAATCACTTCTGCTCTGCACCTTTAAAGGAACTTGGTTTTCTCCTGGATGGCAGCTTCTGAGCTTCTTTGCTCAGGACCCTCAGGCAGGCTTGACTGCACTGACTAGCCTCCTGGACTATACTGCACTGACTCTTTCCTGTCTGGGCCTAACTATATATACACTAGGGGTTCCCTAGCTCCCTCTACTGTCTAGGAGGAGGAACTACCCCCAACAGGCCTGATACAGGAGATAACAGGGGAAACACATACAAACATAAAATACAACGACCAATAACGTGGCCATATTGACCCTTGTGTAGTGCCCACATTTACCTAGTGGGACACTACATAGACAGAACACAAAATGGAAACCAAAACCAACTTATCTTGCAGCAGAGCAGAAACAGCAAATCCACCTTTCCTCAGAGCAAGATAGAAGCTATAACTCACACAGGACACTAGGAAGGGGCGTAATTTAAACTAAAAAGACCCCACCCAGTGCACCTGAAGGAAGGCGGCTACAACTCCACACCCAAAAAACAAACAAAAAAACTACACACGTGCTGCTAAGGCTACTTTCACACCTGCGTTTAGGTGCGGATCCGTCTGGTATCTGCACAGACGGATCCGCACCTATAATGCAAACGCTTAGATCCGTTCAGAACGGATCCTTTTGCATTACCATGATAATGCAAACGGATCCGTTTTGACTTACATTGAAAGTCAATGTGGGACATCTCTGTAAAGAATAAATCAAGGCAACTGGACGTACTGTAGATTTCTTGAAAACGTTTCACTCGTTCTTCCAACGAGCTTTCTCAATTCTGAGTGATTGTACAAAAAATTCTGGGAATAAATATTTCAGAATTGAGAAAGCTCGTTGAAAGAACAAGTGAAACGTTTTCAAGAAATCTACAGTACGTTCAGTTACTTGATTTATTCTTTACAGATATATACCATGACCTGGATAAAGGAGAACCTTCAGACTCAATGGGGGACAGATCAGTTTTAAAATTGAGCCATATTTTGTCAACTTCAAACGGATCCGTCCCCATTGACTTACATTGCAAGTCTGGACGGATCAGTTTGCCTCTGCACGGCCAGGCGGACACCTGAACGCTGCAAGCTGCGTTCGGGTGTCCGCCTGCTGAGCGGAGGACAAACTGTGCCAGACTGATGCATTCTGAGCGGATCCGCATCCACTCAGAATGCATTAGGGCAGTACGGTTTCGTTCGGGGCCGCTTGTGAGAGCCTTCAAACGGAAATCACAAGCAGAGCCCCGAACACAAGTGTGAAAGTAGCCTAACCTGGCAGACCTCCGCACATAACCCGAGCAGGGCATGACAGATGTGCGACCAGATCCAGTCCAGGATGGGGAGGGGAGGGGAAGGAGCTTCCCAGCCCGAGTGGACCGAGGTACCTTACTCCTGGCGCACACCTCACATGAATGGACAAACTCCCCAACATTCTGCCCCAAGGAAGGCCACCAAAACCCCATGCCTAACCAGATTAATCATCCTTTTACCCCTGGATGACTGGCCAGCACGGAATCATGGCAACTCTGAATAATACGTAGTCTCAGATTAACTGGCACAAACAAATTATCCTGTGGGGTGTATGTGGGAGCCAGATGTTGTGACCTCATCACCTGCCATTCAACGTTGGTGACCACCATTCCTGGGGAAAGATTAGGGAGTGGACTAGCCTCTTGCTGGACAGGGCACAGACAAAAACAAGGTTCACCTAGCCTGCCTGGGGTTAGGCATCTTAGCATTTTCCAGATGAATTAGGTTCTTATGGTCAGTAAGAACCACAAACAGATGTCTGATCCCCTCCAAGAAATGTCTCCATTCCTCAAGGGCCCATTTAATGGCTAATAACTATCAGTTACCAATATCAGTTTAATTCTGTGGTTGAGAACTTTCTAGAAAAGACAGCACAAGATCGGAGGTGCGTGAGGGAAGGGGACCACACCGCCTTCACCCCAACCTCCACCCCAAGCCTGCAGGTGACAAATCACCCCAAGGAACCCGATCTCCCTCAAAAGAACACTTGGGTAAATTTATATACAGGAAGTTATCCCTGAGCCTTTTGAGAACCGCACGCACATGGTCCCTGTGGGACTAAACATCTTTAGCAGACATCAAAATGTCAATGTACACAATGACGAATAATCCCAAAATATCCCTAAAGATGTTATTAACAAAAGCTTGAAGGATGGCTGGGGCATTGCAAAGTCCAAAAGGCATCACTAAATACTCAAAATGCCCTTCGGGTGTATTAAAGGCCATCTTCCATTCATCACCTGACTTAATACAGACGGGGTTGTAGGTCTAATTTAGTAAAGATCTTGGCCCCAATAACATGGTTGTACAAGTCAGGGACGAGGGGAAGAGGATACTGATTCCTAATAGTGATCTTTAGTTCACGATAGTCAATACATGGCATTAATCTCCCATCGTTTTTAGACAAAAAAGAAACCGGCTCCTACTGGAGACTTAAGGGGGCAAATAACATTTGGAAATATTATCCCGGACATAATCCCTCATAGCCACCCTCTTGGGTTCCGAGAGACTGAAAATCCTTCCATTAGGCAGAGGGGCCCCAGTAGGGTTGAAACAAGTACTCGATTAAATTGAGTAATTTAACCACAAAAAAAATCTGATGCTAATTTTTTGCATAAAGGATTCGTTTGTCACGTGACCACGGAGCGGGAGTGAAGCGATTGCAGGAGCCGGCACTCTCCATACCAGTATGACAATCCCTCAGGCAGCTGCTCCCAGCCAATCGCAGTGCTTCTCTCATACACCTCATGTGAGAGCAGCCATAACAGACCCGCTGATTGGCTATAAATGGATTGGGAGCGGGGCTTAGCACAGCCAGGAAGTGTAGTGGTTTCAGGTTAGCGGGGCTTGCTGTACATTACTGGGGCTGGTGACCCTGTGTGGTGCCGTCATGGGGTTGTCACTGTCACAGCTAGGGGATGCTTTGTGTTTGCACAAGGGGGGGGGGGGGAAGAGATAAACAAAGGGTGTTGGGCACTGATGGCAGGGGGTCTGATGTGTTTTTATAAATGAAAACAGTCTATTAATTCATTTTTGCTTGTTAGAATACTCGATTAATCGTAAAAATAATCGGTAGAATACTCAAATTCTGAAATAGTTTACTGCAGCCCTAGGCATCAATTGAATATTACGATCAGGGTCGATGAGGTGGTAAAAAAATTAAAATAAAATGAACTCTCCCCCCCTCTCCAAAAAAACCTCAGGAAACTACTTTATGTACGATGGGACCTGTGTAGAGGAGCATCCAATTTGACTGATCTTCTGAATACATTAACCCTGACACTCCTTATGCACATGTCCGTGGAACACGGCCTGGATTCCTGCTGAGTGCAGGAGCGCACGGCGTCATTGGTTGCTATGGCGCTATGCTGTACAGTAATACACTCATAATACGGTACAGCAACGACACAAAGCGCACGGCGTCACAGCAACCAATGACGCTGTGCGCTCCTGCACTCAGCAGGAATCCAGGCCGCTGTCTCACGGTCCGTGTTCCACAGACGTGTGCATGAGGCTTTACTCCAACTAGTAACATCCCCACTGACCCAATCAATAGAGGGGTTATGTTGTCTGAGCCAGGGCGGTAATGAATAACCCAGAAGGTAATCCCTTGTGAAGACTCCCCACATGAAGGGATACTGGTCTGTCAGTAACCGCCTCTACACTTTGGGCAAGAAACAAACCGTCAAGTGAGGCGAGTCTAATACCTGACTCCAAGGCTCTAAGGGGCACCCAGATCCTTGGCTATAGCAGAGTCCAAAAAATTAACCTCAGCCCCGCAGTCAACAAATGCTCGCCCCTTCACCTCCTGCCCCTGGAAAGCAATCATAATAGGAAAATACACTTTTAAATAGGGGTACCTGAGCGCCTAGTAGGGGGATCCCCTGTTCCAACTAGGCGCGGTCGTTTCCAGACGAGGGCAATCCAGCACCAGATGTTTTGGTGACCCATAGAACAAACACGGTCTCCGTTCCCAGCAATGTTCCCTTACATCAAGTGAAAGGGTGGCCTTTCCCAGCTGCATAGCTTCTTCTCCCGGACGAGTTGTTGGCCCTGCCACAGGCGAGGCCCCCTTGCAGGCGGACTTATTTTGTAGACGAACAGCCAGGGTCATGGCAGTTACCAGACTTTGCGGCGGCAAGTGGTGCACCAACATGTCCTTGAGAGAATCCGCTAACCCACTCAGAAAAGAACTCTGCATCATTCCATCCTGTTTCAATGGCCCAATGCCTGAACTTGGAACAATACTCCTCTGCCAGAAGATCACACTGATGGAGTGATCTAAGGTTATACTCTGCAATGGCGGTTATATCTGGTTCATAAATGAGGCCCAGCACCAAAAAATAAAAAATCCTCAATAGAATTACAAGCCAGAGAATCCTCAGCTAAGGTGAAGGCTCACACCTAAGCAGGGAAATGACTAAGCCCACCCGAGTCTGCTCATTGCCCGAGGAAGTGGGTCTAAGTTGGAAATATAGCTTGCAGCTCTCACAAAATTTCAAAAACTGCTTCAAAAAAAAAAAAAATATATATAGGTAGGGGAACCTTAGGCTCAGAAGATGCCCCCACCACTAACCCAAGACTTAAGGGCTGAGTTAAGGCTGCTGTAGTTAACTGGGCCAAAGCCTGAGTATGGTGCCCCACAGTCATAGCTGGATCCTGAAACATATTTAACAGACTATGCATCTGATCACCCAGCTGCTTAGCAGGATCCATAGATTAGGCTGATTATTATGTAATGCTAATAAAATGATAAAGCCAAACTGGCGGCCAGCAAACGCGGTGTACCAGACACACTTTGCACAAGCCGTCACACTCTGAACACCCTTGAGGGCCGGGGTACTCTTCACCCGCCTCCAGCAGGAAGGGGGACTTTGGCAGAGCCCTTCCCAGGTGTCAAATAGCAGGGCAGCTGGTGGCTGGGCACACTGGCCGCAGTTGGGCAAAAAAAAACAAAAAACTAAATACCGTGACACTGTGCATTGGTGAACAGGGAAACACAAGAATGGTCAGTAAACGTAAGCCAGGGCAGAAGAACCAGAGTCAATAACCAGCACCACCACTCAGCAGATCGCTTCAGCTCCAGAGCCAGGGAAGTAACTGAATAATCAGCAGTGAGTGGAGGGGGGGACCAGGTTTAAATCTCCCTCCACAGATCACCTGACACTGCTGAGGTCACGCCCAATCTCCACCCTCAGACAGGGAAGCACAGGTGAGGGCTGAGAGTGTGCAGAGGAAGGAACCTCCCACCACATACCTAAGGGCTCTTTCACAGTAGCAGATGCCGTGCGTGGAATCCGCTGCGAGAAAGAGAGCTAAGCCCCGCTCCGGACAGCAGAGACACGGAGCACTAACATGACTGATAATGCTCCGTGCCTCTCTGTGACCTTTTTACTACAAAATCACAGTGAGATAAAGTTGTGATTTTGTAGTAAAAAGGTCACAGAGAGGCACAGAGCATTATCAGTCATGTTACTGCTCCGTGCCTCTGCTGTCCGGAGCGCGGCTTGGCTCTCTTTCTCGCAGCGGATTCCACGCACGGCATCCGCTCGTGTGAAAGAGCCCTAAGTCAGGAGACATGATAACAGAGGTTCCCTGGCAACAGCTGACGCTAGGGGTTCTGGAGTCCTGGGACCCCTGACCAGCATCAGCGCTGGGAATGACGGCGTCTCGTCTCCCAGCAGCACCAAGATCCGGAATGAATCTCACAGAGTGAAGTGCGTGCATAAAGCGGGAACCTTTACTAGCTCCGCCCTCCAGATGTGACACCCCGCCCCTCGTGACCAGCGAGGGGTGAGGGATGCCCCGCCGGAGGGCCAGGGACCCCCTGGGAGAATGGGAGACCTGTCTTCGTGTGGTGACATGCTTCCGATGAGACTGTGTCTGTCTCCCTGGCTGTCTAACAGGTGTTTATTTTTTTAACTTTCTGTGAGGGGCACAATGTAGGCATATTACTGGGGGGCACAATGTGGGCATATTACTGGGGGGCACAATGTGGACATATTATTGGGGGACACAATATGGGCATATTACTGGGGGCACAATGTGGGCATATTACTGGGGGGCACAGCTGGGCATATTACTGGGGGGCACAATGTGGACATATTATTGGGGGACACAATATGGGCATATTACTGGGGGCACAATGTGGGCATATTACTGGGGGGCACAGCTGGGCATATTACTGGGGGGCACAACGTGGGCATATTACTGTGTGGCACAATGTGGGCATATTACTGAAAAAAAAATGTGGTCATAATACTGGGGGCACAATGTGGTCGTATTACTGGGGGCATAATGTGGGCATATTACTGGGGGCACAATGTGGGCATATTACTGGGGGGCACAGCTGGGCATATTACTGGGGGCACAATGTGAGCATATTACTGTGAGGCACAGCTGGGCATATTACTAGGGGCACAATGTGGGCATATTACTGAGGGGGCACAGCTGGGCATATTACTGGGGGCACAGCTGGACATATTACTGGGGGCGCATAACTGAATATATTACTGGGGGCACAATGTGGGCATATTACTGGGGGGCACAGCTGGGCATATTACTTGGGTCACAATTTAGGCATATTACTGTGGGCACGGCTGGGCATATTACTGGGGGCACAGCCGTGCATAGTTCTGTGAAGACACAATGTGGTCATAAATACTGTTCGGTGACATGAAGGGGGAATAATTACTATGTGGGGGCATTAAGGGGACTGGGTAAGATAAGGTGTGTAGTTATGTTTTGGGCGGAGTTAGAGGTGTGGCCTAGTGTAGAAAAAAATTGCCGCAGTGCGCTTTGCGTGCAGCACAATGTGTCCCCCTTTATTCGGTTACAAAGTTGAGAGGTATGCAAAACCAGTAAGAACACCAACTTCAAAGATCCTAACAAAGACACATCGAGGGAGGACCAAAGCTGAAACCATGAAAAAGCTGAAGAATATGGAGGAAAAAAATCTAAGATTTCCAAAACCCTCTGGGGACACTGATCACACTGCAGGAAATAACAGAGAGGAACTCCGTGATAAAGAGTAAAAAAGCCGGCAGCCCAGATGGGATCCTTCCAGAAATGATAGAATACAGCCCGCCAGATATCCAGTCCGCAATTGTAAAGCTCCTCAGTGTTGTGCTGAGTGCTGGCTACTTCCGCCAGAGCTGGAACCAGTGTCTCATCACTAGTGATGGACGAACATCGGGCGGGACTGTTCGCGAACCGTGCGTTCGCATCGCGCCCATTGACTTTAATGGCAGGCGAATCTGCAAAACCTCAACGGGGATTGAAAAAATGACGGTAAGAATCTACTGCTGTCAGCTGCAGGGGTGGGAGGGAGGGTGACTTTCTCCCTGCAGCTTACACTCAGACAGTACAGTGCTGCTGTATTAGAGTGAGCTGTTCAAAAGGACACGCCCCCGATCCAGTAAAGGCCATCGTTAAGGGGGCGGGTCCCTGTGGAGGTCACTGTCAAGGGGGTGGTATGCTGTGAAAGTCACTGTTAAAGGGGAAGGCTGCTGTAAAGGTCAAAGTTAAGGGGGTGGGCTGCTGTGGAGGTCCAATTTTAAGGGACAGGGCACTGTGGGGGGGTCAGTGCAAGGGTCCATTCACACGGATCCTCAAAACACGGACACCGGCAATGTGCGTTCTGCATTTTGTGGACCGCACATCGCCGACACTTAATAGAAAATGTCTATTCTTTTCCGCAATTGCGGACAAGAATAGGACATGTTCTATTTTTTTCGGGATCGGAATTGCGGACCCGGACGTGCGGGTCCGCATTTCCGGATCCGGGCTGCACATCGTGCGGCCCCATAGAAATGAATGGGTCTGCAATTCCGTTCCGCAAAATGCGGGACAGAATTGCGGACGTGTGAATGGGTGGGGGGCTGTAGATGTCACTGTTATAGTGGATAGTGTTGATATCTTTTAACGACACACACAAACATTAAATGAAATAGATTAAATATACCCGAGCGAAGCCGGGTCCTTCAGCTAGTATAATATAAAGATATTAGCCATACCCCCGAATAATAATACAATTAGGTGATCATATATTATATAGAACAACGTCTATGTTAGGTGCATTTCTGACACAGATTGTGGCGCAAAGGTCCTTAGCACCGCAATCTGCATATTTTTCCAGCTCATGCCAGGTCTAAAAAAGGATGGCGTGGGCAGGGAAAGGGATACAGTTATAGCCATCCAGTTATTGGAAACCAACGCCATACATTGACCGGATAACACCTCTGTACAGTGACCGGATAACACCGCGATACCGTGACAGGATAAAAGGGTATAAGACGGCACAGTACAGGGAATGACTAGGGGCACTGCACAGGGTGTGGTAAGAGGGCACAATGCAGGGTATAAGGGGGCACCATTTTGTGTTTGTATCGGGGGTGTAAGTACGTTGCCATCCAGTACAGGTCCTTGACCTTTATGCTTTTTATACGGGGGTCCCTCTCCAAACACTGGAACATGAAGGCCCCCATTTGCACTAAATTGGAAGTAGTGGAGCGCCCTGGCTCCTGCTCATCGCCCAGGAGAATGTCGTTCTCGGTTTAAAGCCTGCTCTTCTTGCTCCTCCTCCTCCCCCCCAGCCACCATCCTCCTCTGACTCCTCTTCAGACTCCTGCTGACTTGTCTCAGATGGAGTAGCCCCCCTGGGAATTCATTCAGCATTGCGACTTCCTCATCTTCCTGCTCCTGCTCCTCGACGTCTTGATCAATGACACGACGCAATGCACGCTCCAGAAAGAAGGCGTAAGGTACAATGTCACTGATGGCACTCTGGCTGCTAATGACCAGTTGGGTGATCTCATCAAATGGCTGCAGATGTCTGCATGCGTTGCGCATGAGCAGCCACTGGCGTGGTGAAAAGAAACCAAGTTCCCCAGAACCTGTCCTGCTGCAGAGTTCGTACAGGTAGTCATTAACGACAAGTTGCTGCTGGAGCAGCCTATCAAGCATATACAAGGTGGAGTTCCAGCACGTCGGGCAGTCACATATCAGGACAGGTGGTGTCGCTGCTGAACGTCAGCAAGGCGAGCCATGGCCGTGTAAGATCTTCTAAAATGGCCAGAGACTTTCATGGCCTGCCGCAAGACGTCCTGGACCCCGGGGTATTTGGCAACTAGTTCAGGACGTGTGTCATTTTGCCCTGTTTCAGCGCGCTTAGCAGATTGGCGCCGTTGTCGCACACCACTTTACCAACTGTCAAATTGAGCGGGGTTAGCCACTGATCGGCCTGTGACCACAGAGGTGAAAGCAGTGCAGGACCGGTGTGGCTCTTGGCTTCCAGGCACAACAGACACAGCACAGCATGTCAACGTCTCACGTGGCACGTCGAATAGGTTCTGGGGGGGTGCATCGGAAGAGGCGGTAGCAATGGAAAAGGAGGAGTCAACCGACGAGGAGACGGAGGATGGAGTAGGAGGAGGAGAAGAAGAGGCAGGCCTGCATGCAATCCGTGGCGGTAACACCAAATCCACACGGCTGACACGAGTTACATGGTTGACGGCCGTCAGAAGGTTCACCCAGTGGGCAGTAAAAGTTATGTACCTTCCCTGCCTGTGTTTGCTAGACCACGTGTCTGTGTTCAGATGTATCTTGGCACCAACACTGTGTGCCAGAGATATATTAACTTGCCGCTGAACGTGGCCATATAGTTCAGGGATGCCCTTCTGGGAGAAATATTTCCTTCCGGGGAGCTTCCATTGCGGTGTGCCAATGGTCACAAATTTTCAAAAGGCCCCCAAGTCCACCAATTTATATGGCAGTGGTTGGCGGGCTAGCAGTTCCGACAAGCCAGCGGTCAGCCGTTGGACAAGAGGATTATATGGCGTCATCATTTGTTTTACGCTCGAACATTTGGGCCTCGGAAGTCTGCCTTCTGCCAGATGAACGTGATGACGGCACAGTGGAAGTTGGAGTGGAGGACAAATGAGAGGAGAAGGAGAAGAGGAAGGACGTGGAGCACCGGGAGTGTGACTTTGTGGGTTCTGACGGTGTTGCTTCCACTAGGCTCAGTGATGGGAGGCCAGATGCCTTCTTAAGGCGGTCGTCCCTAGGTGAGTGTTGGGCTTACCGCGACTTATACGTTGACAGCACAGGCTGCAGATGGCAACACTATTGTCAGCAGCTGACATGTTAAAAAAAGCCCACACTGCGGAGCCATGTGCCAGCGTCCTGGGAGCACCAGATGTGACCGTGCATGGTGGATGGCTCGCTCCAGATACATTAGCAGTCTGCTTTTTGCCTCCTGTGCACTGCCAGTTCTGCCTGCTTCTCCTCCCTATCTGCTGCTCAGTCTCTCCCTCTGAACGCCTCACCACTTCCTCTCTTGTGGGCCCCCATGTGACGTCCATCGACACGTCATCATCGTCACCTTCACCACCACTGACATTAGAGATCTCGGAGTAGGCAGCAACGGCGGGGACCACCCTCCTTGGGCTGATCTGGGTACTGTCGTCAGACCGCTGTGCGGCGGCTGTTGCTACCTCCTCATCCGATGTCAAGAATCGCTGCGCATCGATAAGGTCTGGGAATGGATGGGAAAATTATTCCTCTGACTCGAGTGGAGGGGCTATGGTGGTGTCTTTAGGGGTGCAAACAGCAGAGAGTGAGGAGGGTGCAGAAGCGGAAGGCTGAGTGAGCCACTCAACCAACTCTGGTGCGTCCTTTGACATAATCGTATGCACCTTCTCCAACTTCCCACTTAGGCTCTGGCCTGGTGCACCTGCCCGACTCCTGCGGAACGGCCTGCCCCTTCCTCTGCCTGTCATTTTCAAAATGACCCTGTGACAAAGTCCCTCGAGAAGAGCAGTATTTGTGGAAGCTGATATATCGCAGGCCTCAATCAGTTGTTAGCTGAAGCTGGTATATCACCCTCAAGCAGTAATTTTGTGGACGCAGGTATATGGAAAAACCTCTATCACTATTTTGTGGAAGCTGATAGATCGCAGGTCTCAATCAGTATTTTCTGGAATCATACAAATGCACTATAATATACTTTCTATGTTAGAAAGTATATTATAAGTATATCACACCCCTCAGTATGTCACAGCTATCAATATCACACCTATACCAGTCCTTAACAGGACTTTTGTGGCCCTATTAGCTAGTGTTTGGTTTCCCTAACAGCCTGTCCCTGCACCACACAGCAACCTCTCCCTACACTGGCAAAACACATAATGTAAAATGGCTGCCAGATCGGGTTCTGTTATAGGGTAGGGGGTGTGTCCATGTGCTGAAATGTCTCAATTGGCTGCCCTGTCACACCTGATGGATGTGTCATAGGTCAAAGTTCGGCGCAATGCAAAAAAATATGGCGCGCGCGAACATCGCCATATGTTCGGCGGATCGCGAATGCGCAGAGTTTGCTGCCAACCAACCGCCGGACGAACCGCAAAGCCATCACTACTCATCACCCCCATACACAAGAACGGAGACAAGTACGACCAGGCCAAGTATCAAGAGATATGTGTCAGCAGCAACCTGGGGAAACTCCTCAGCAATATCCTGAATAAGAGGATCCTCAGTTTCCTCCCCCAGCACAACGTCCTTAGCAGAAGCCAAGCAGGCTTCATACCAAACCACCGCACCACGGACCACATCTACACCTTGCAGAGCATCATCAAGAGTCATGTCCACAATACAAAGCATGAAAAGATCTATGCCTGCTTTGTGGACATTTTCTTATCTCAGACAATGGGGCATATCGCTAGGATATTGCCCCCATTGTCTTATAGGTGCAGGTCCTACCACTAGGACCCGCACTTATATTGAGAACGGAGCCCCGAAAGTGCGCAGCCGCCCTCCATTCATTTCTATGGGGCCGGCAAAAATAGCCGAGCCCTGGCTATTGCCGTCTGTCCCATACAAATGAATGGGAGCATAGGCCGCTCATGCGCCGCATGCTCCCATTCACTTCTATGGGAGAGGCGGGGATTAGCGCTTGGTGGTGGACGGACCCTGGGAAATCTGGAGTCCTCCAGCCACAGCGCTCCCCGCTCCGTTCTCAATATAGGTGGGACCCGCACCTATCAGACAATGGGGGCATATCCTAGTGATATGCCCCCATTGTCTAAGATGGGAATACCCTTTTAAAGAAGGCTTTTGACTCAGTGTGGCCCCCGAGCCTATTCCTGAACCTTCTGGAAAGCGGAATAGGAGGAAAAACATATTATGTCATTGTCATGTCCCCAGACAGCTTCTCATAAATGTGTGCTAATTCATATAGGTTTTGTCCTGTATTAAAACATGGTCAATTAGCGCCGCCTTCTGACCACTTCTATATTGTTCTCTGTGTATGTTCAGCCTCCCCTTTGTGTCCTCACTTATCTACAAGAAGGGGAGTAGTCTTCTAGAAGTTGCCATTTCCTTCACATGCTCTGCTGTACAAGTCTATCTAAACTTCTACTATAGGCGGTATTATTTCTTGCTGTTCTTTCATGCCTACGTGATTATTACTAGCTATAGACATGCATTATGTGTATTTCTGTGTAGGCAGCTAGTTAGAAGTTCAGATGTAAAGTAAGGGCCTAGTCAGCTAACCTTGCAGACATGTTGTATGCTGTTCTATGATATGTATATTTGCAGTTCATGTACTTATTGCATCCTTTATGTTACTGGTTCACAGTTTCACCCCAACTTACTTCGGCTCATTAAAGCTACAGATCATTACCTGGTCTCAATTCAATGAGTAGTAGGAGGGTGTTTATCTGCCTGCCAAGTCCATACACACCCCAGGGGTACACGTGGTAATGAGGACAGTCATCAGAAGTTCCTACACTGAGAACAGATGCAGCGTCAAGGCGAATGGGAGGAGAACGGTTTATTTCCAGCAGAGCCGAGTAGTCAGACAGGGCTGCAGCGTCAGTCCAACCCTCTGCAACGTCTACATTGATAAGATGTTGGTGGGTCTGGAGTTCTCCTCAGGACCAGGTCTTACCCTACTTGACACCCAGGTGAAATTTCAGCTTTATGCAGATGACCTCCTGCTACAGTCACCAACTGAGAAAGGTCTCCAAGATAACCTGAAAATTCTGGAGAAATTCAGCACCACGTGGCAATGCCCATCAATCCAAAGAAAACATCATGGTGTTCCAGAAGAGAAACCAGAAACCAACCAGCCATCCCTCCATCCTGCTAAACAACTGTCTGCTTACAGAAACCTACAGGCACACCTACCTGGGACTAGAAATTAGCCAGCCAAGAAGCTTTAAGAAAGCCATAGAAACACTGAAAGACAAGATGTGCAAAACCTTCTATGCCATCAAAAGGCATCTGTATCATCTCAAAGCACCAGTGACCGTCTGACTCAAAATCTTTAATAGCATCATTGCCCCAATCCTCCTGTATGGCAGCGAAGTCTGGGGCCCAGACACATACCCAGACTGGTCAAAGTGGGACTCTGGGCCAACCAAAATATTCCACCTAGAATTCTGCAAACACCTTCTCCAGGTCCACAGGGGCACCTCTAACAGCAGAGCAGTGCTGGGCAGATTCCCACTCTACTTTGCTGTCCAGAAGAGGGCGCTATCATTCACAGCCCATCTACATAGAAGCAGTCCCAGCTTCTACCATCACAAAGCCTTGCTGCCCCAAGAAGCCACAGAAAAACGAAGCACCCCGCAACAAGTCACCCAAACCCAGCCTGACCACGCCACCAAGAGCAAGGAGGAATAGATCAGCGTCTGGAGTAACGACATACCGTACGAACATCACAAAAGCTGACAGTATACTAGAGCATGCAGAGAGAGTTCAAACTTGCCCCATATCTGAAGAAATGTCCCAACCCCAGAGACTGACAGATCCTGAGCAGGTACAGAAGTCAATGGGGACGGATCCGTTTGTCCTGGCTCTGCTTTGACACGGATCCGTTAGAAACCGTTCAAGTCTCTGCTCATGCCCAGTATCATCCTGTCCCTCCCCTCATCGTCGGCCATTTTGGATTATCGACTTGATGAAGACTGGTAAGTATATGAAGTTTTGTCTGTTTGTCTATCTTTCTTTTTTTTCTATCTATCTATTTCTAGGGGGGGGGGGGATGCTGGCACTTGGGAAGGGGTGTGTGTGTGTCTGGAACAGTGGGGGCTGCTGGTGGTGGTGGCTGCCTTTATGGGGGGCTGCTGGCACTGCGGGGGGGTGTCTGGAACTGGGGGTCTGCTGGCACTGCGAGGATGTTTGTGGCTGGAACTGCGGTGCTTCTGGCACTGCAGGGGTTTATGTGGCTGGAACTGTGGGTGCTGCTGGCACTGCGGGGGTGTTTGTGGCTGAAACTGTGGATGCTGCTGGCACTGCGGGGATGTGTGTGGCTGGAATTGGGGGGTCTGCTGGCACTGCATGGGTGTGTGTAGCTGGAACTGTGGGGTCTGCTGGCACTGCGGGGGGGTGTAGCTGGAACTGTGGGTTCTGCTGGCACTGCGGGGGGGGTGTAGCTGGAACTGTGGGGTCTGCTGGCACTGCGTGGGTGTGTGTAGCTGGAACTGTGGGGTCTGCTGGCACTGCGGGGGGGGGTGTAGCTGAAACTGTGGGGTCTGCTGGCACTGCGGGGGGGTGTAGCTGGAACTGTGGGTTCTGCTGGCACTGCGGGGGGGGGGTGTAGCTGGAACTGTGGGGTCTGCTGGCACTGCGGGGGTGTGTGTAGCTGAAACTGTGGGGTCTGCTGGCACTGCGGGGGGGGGTGTAGCTGGAACTGTGGGGTCTGCTGGCACTGCGTGGGTGTGTGTAGCTGGAACTGTGGGGTCTGCTGGCACTGCGAGGGTGTGTGTAGCTGGAACTGTGGGGTCTGCTGGCACTGCGTGGGTGTGTGTAGCTGGAACTGTGGGGTCTGCTGGCACAGTGGGGGTGTGTGTAGCTGGAACTGTGGGGTCTGCTGGCACTGCGGGGGTGTTTGTAGCTGAAACTGTGGGGTCTGCTGGCACTGCGGGGGGGGGTGTAGCTGGAACTGTGGGGTCTGCTGGCACTGCGTGGGTGTGTGTAGCTGGAACTGTGGGGTCTGCTGGCACTGCGTGGGTGTGTGTAGCTGGAACTGTGGGGTCTGCTGGCACTGCGTGGGTGTGTGTAGCTGGAACTGTGGGGTCTGCTGGCACTGTGGGGGTGTGTGTAGCTGGAACTGTGGGGTCTGCTGGCACTGCATGGGTGTGTGTAGCTGGAACTGTGGGGTCTGCTGGCACAGTGGGGGTGTGTGTAGCTGGAACTGTGGGGTCTGCTGGCACTGCGGGGGGGTGTAGCTGGAACTGTGGGGTCTGCTGGCACTGTGGGGGTGTGTGTAGCTGGAACTGTGGGGTCTGCTGGCACTGCGTGGGTGTGTGTAGCTGGAACTGTGGGGTCTGCTGGCACTGCATGGGTGTGTGTAGCTGGAACTGTGGGGTCAGCTGGCACTGTGGAGGTGTGTGTAGCTGGAACTGTGGGTTCTGCTGGCACTGCGGGGGTGTTTGTAGCTGAAACTGTGGGGTCTGCTGGCACTGCGGGGGGGGTGTAGCTGGAACTGTGGGGTCTGCTGGCACTGCGTGGGTGTGTGTAGCTGGAACTGTGGGGTCTGCTGGCACTGCGAGGGTGTGTGTAGCTGGAACTGTGGGGTCTGCTGGCACTGCATGGGTGTGTGTAGCTGGAACTGTGGGGTCTGCTGGCACAGTGGGGGTGTGTGTAGCTGGAACTGTGGGGTCTGCTGGCACTGCGGGGGTGTTTGTAGCTGAAACTGTGGGGTCTGCTGGCACTGCGTGGGTGTGTGTAGCTGGAACTGTGGGGTCTGCTGGCACTGAGTGGGTGAGTGTAGCTGGAACTGTGGGGTCTGCTGGCACTGCGTGGGTGTGTGTAGCTGGAACTGTGGGGTCTGCTGGCACTGTGGGGGTGTGTGTAGCTGGAACTGTGGGGTCTGCTGGCACTGCATGGGTGTGTGTAGCTGGAACTGTGGGGTCTGCTGGCACAGTGGGGGTGTGTGTAGCTGGAACTGTGGGGTCTGCTGGCACTGCGGGGGGGTGTAGCTGGAACTGTGGGGTCTGCTGGCACTGTGGGGGTGTGTGTAGCTGGAACTGTGGGGTCTGCTGGCACTGCGTGGGTGTGTGTAGCTGGAACTGTGGGGTCTGCTGGCACTGCATGGGTGTGTGTAGCTGGAACTGTGGGGTCAGCTGGCACTGTGGAGGTGTGTGTAGCTGGAACTGTGGGGTCTGCTGGCACTGCGGGGGGGTGTAGCTGGAACTGTGGGGTCTGCTGGCACTGTGGGGGTGTGTGTAGCTGGAACTGTGGGGTCTGCTGGCACTGCGTGGGTGTGTGTAGCTGGAACTGTGGGGTCTGCTGGCACTGCATGGGTGTGTGTAGCTGGAACTGTGGGGTCAGCTGGCACTGTGGAGGTGTGTGTAGCTGGAACTGTGGGGTCTGCTGGCACTGCGTGGGTGTGTGTAGCTGGAACTGTGGGGCTGCTGGTGGTGGTGGCTGCCTTTATGGGGGGCTGCTGGCACTGCGGGGGGGTGTCTGGAACTGGGGGTCTGCTGGCACTGTGGAGGTGTGTGTAGCTGGAACTGTGGGGTCTGCTGGCACTGCGGGGGTGTGTGTAGCTGGAACTGTGAGGTCTGCTGGCACTGCGAGGGTGTGTGTAGCTGGAACTGTGGGGTCTGCTGGCACTGCGAGGGTGTGTGTAGCTGGAACTGTGAGGTCTGCTGGCACTGCGAGGGTGTGTGTAGCTGGAACTGTGGGGTCTGCTGGCACTGCGAGGGTGTGTGTAGCTGGAACTGTGGGGTCTGCTGGCACTGTGGGGTGTGTGTAGCTGGAACTGTGGGGTCTGCTGGCACTGTGGGGGTGTGTGTAGCTGGCACTATGCGGGGCTACTGTCTCTGGGGGTAATTATGGCACTTTGGGGGATTATGGCTCCCGTAGGATAAATTTTTTTAATCATTTTGTTATTAGGGTCGTCCCAAAAAAATATATATATATATTTCGAATTTCTAGAAAGTTCTGCGCTGGGCAAGCACCAATCTATATTTTAAAAAGTAAGTATTAAAATTAAAAACATTTTTGTTGATATATGAGGAAAAAGTGCTCTAAATAAGTTCCTCTAACGTTATCTGCATTTTGTCTGGTATTCCGTTGCGTACAGATCTCATCAAAGAAGATATCGATTGATTGGAAAAACCCACCCAGAAGGCGCCAACGTATTCAGTGGCCGGTAAGTATAAAATCAACACTTGGAGTTTGTACTGTTTGATTCGTTGCATTAATCAGTATGTGCTCTTATTATAGATTTCGTCATCCTCATCAGCGGAGGGCTCTCCGGATGTGGCCGACTCACCTGCCAGGGCCCACTCACCAGTGCTGGAATCGCCAGCGTCCAGGGGAGGTGGACCAAGCCCGGACCGGGGCTGTCAAGAAGTAAGTATATATACAGTATATATAATTAATTTTTTTATTTAAATACATTCTGTTTAAAACATTTTTTGTTTTTGTTTCAGCAATCTGCATCTAGAGCCGCCAGCGAGTAGTCCGCGGGAATGAGCGTGGCGGTCGTAGACGTGTAAGTCTTGAATTAAGTAGTTTTAATTAGCATTTTGTATTAGGATTTACATTTAATTTTGTATTTCCTTTTTATCAGGGTTCCAGAGGCTCCACCAGGGAAAACAAGGAGTTCGGGGTTCCTACCATCGATAACCTGCTCCTCATCCAACTGGTGGAGGCGCGTCCATCATTATGGGACCACTTCGACCGCCACCACGCTGATCATCATCGGACCCAGCGGCTCTGGAGGGACATCTGTGCGGAAATTTTCAAGACCTGGGGGCATCTAAATGCGGCGGCTCAGAAGAAATATGGTAAGTAAAACAATATGTATTTTAATACATTAATATTGTTCTTTTCCTTACATCATGCTGATTTTTTATGTTTTTTTTCTATAGTCAAACTGGTTACCACGCTTTGGCGATCTATCCGGGACCGCTTCAGGAGGGATTTTAACAAGGAGGTTCAGGCCCCGAGTGGCTCCGGAGGAACCTCAGGGACCACATACATCCATACGGCAGCCCTGGGGTTCCTACGAAAGGCAATGGCACCAAGAAGGTAAATATTTTTAACAACTGTAAAAAAAATATTTGTGAGACAGTGGAGCGTTTGGCTCCCCTGTTTTGGCCAGCCCCCTATGGTATACGGTAGACATAGCATAGAACATGGATGTTTTATTTAAAGAACAATTCCTAACTTTCCTTATTTTTTTCCTACAGAAGTGCCGGCAGCACTCGGGAGCCTGAACAACCCCCTGAGGCGGAACTGGAACAGATCGCCAGCACCAGCCCTCCTGTCCCTCATGTATCGGCTCAGGATAATCCGGGTCCCCTACCGGGTCCCTCCGCTCAACAGAGGCTCTTCGGTTTTCGCCAAAATTTGAAAGCCCTGGTGAGCGGGCAGAGATCCGGTAGGCCAAATCGAGCTGATTATGCAAACCTTGTAGAGGTCGTTTCCGACGTGCTAGAAGGTGTTGCCGAACATCAGAAAGAGTTTGGTGCTGACTTGATTCGCCGCTGGGAGGTGGCGGAGTCGGCGATTCAATGCAGCCCAAACTACCATTATGGGCTAAGCATGATCAGTTTGATGGACTCAATGACGCCCGAGCAGTTGCATGAGTTTAAGATCATGCTAGAGAACGGGTCATGGGAAATCATGCACCGCATTATTATAACACCCTTGGTAGTTTTTATTTCAAAACAGCATTAGTGCCAATGTTGGAAGAACCATGAACATGACCATCAATAATCAGCTATCTTTTGGCTCTTTATTGATCGTAGACGCTATGATTGGCACATGAACAGCAAATGCTTGTTCATTGTTCAATCTTGTGCCCTTTCATATGAGCCCTTGTGGGAGTCACGGTCTGTCAGCATCATCAGGAATTCATTAATAAATTGTAATTCTACAGTTTAATGATTTCCCGATGACGCTCTGACATAACTAGTGTGATTACCACAAGGGACACGCAAGGGACATACAGTTTTTAAAGGGGTATTCACATAGACAATGGGGGGATTTCGCTTGAATATGCCCCATTGTCTGATAGGTGTGGGTAACATTGGTAGGACCCGCACCTATATCGAGAACGGAGCGGGGAGCACTGTTGCTGTAGGACAAGAAATTTCCCATGGTATGTCCACCACCAAGCACTAATCCCCGCCTCTCCCATAGAAATGAATGGAGGGCGGCAGCGCAGTGCGACCTCATCCACTTTCTTGGCTCCGTTCTCAATATAAGTGAGGGTACCAGCGGTGGGACCCGCACCTATAAGACAATGTAGGCATATCTTAGTGGTATGCCCCCATTGTATGAGATGAGAAAACCCCTTTAAGGCCTCTTGCACACGACTGTATGCCCCCAAAGACATACGGTCCGTGAGCGGGCCATATGTCCCGTAGTGGCAATGATCGTGCGCATGAGAGTACACAGCATCATAGTGTACAATGATTCTGTGCAGGTTGAGCTGCCCGCGGGGATATAGTCTTGCACTAATAGATCATATGAGTGCGGGACAATAGCCCAGTTTGCGGCACAACATGGACAGCATCATGATGCTCTATGCTCCCGTACGCACGATCAATGACGATCAGGGACATATGGCCCGCTAACGAACACTATACATCTTTAAGTGCATGTAGTCGTGTACAAGAGTCCGAAAGGTGTGGTCCATTATCAAAGCCGGACCAACTTTGAATTTCCACAAGATAGCCCTGGAGAAATATAGGAGCATGACAACCCTAAGGATCTGAATACATGAAGATGGGGGAACCTAGAGATGCTTCTCATTCCAAAACAGAAACGAACGTGACAAATGGATCCGCAATACAGACGTCTGAATGGCTTCCGTTTGTCTCCGTTTAGTCATTTTATTGACGGATCCGTTTCAAATGCATTTCAAACGGATCCGTGAAATGCCAGTGTGAAAGTAGCCTAAAACAGGCATAGAAAATGATAAATGAGCCCCACGCACACCCTCTGTTTTAGACCCGGTGTTAGTGGGAGAAAAGGGGAAAAAGTTAATGATTGCGGCGCAAATAACCTTTGTGTGCGCAATCTGCGACAGATATACGCCAAAAAGGGGCAAATATATGTTCGTAAATGATCCCCCTACATGCATACACCAGACTCTTTACCGGACTCTGCAGGATGGAAAAGTGCGGCGTGCTACGCTTTTGTAACCTTTTTTTTCCCCCAACTTGTACGTTAAATGGATGTGAACCCACCCTTATTTCCGTAGCGCACGCCTGACATCTACTGGCAGGATCCATTATTGCGCTCAGCACTACAGATTAGTACAGACATACAGGGCCAGATTATAGTCTGTAGGGGCTTCTCCACAAGAAATTAGGTTCCCATTCAACCTCTGGGGCTGTGACGCCTTCTCATCTCCATGTCACGTGCATGTAGCGCTCTCCCATAAAGCCTATGAAGATAGCCGAGCCAGGGACCACTTTAGACTTGAGAGAAGCACAATCCATGTGTCTCCCCCTATTCTTGGTTGGATAGTATTGCTGCACAGCCAATGCCCATTGTCCTGAGGGGTGGGGGTCCCAGAGTCGAGAAGTGCATACTGTACCCAAAGCTTACAGCCCAGTAATATGGACAAAATACAGTATAATGAATTTTAGTCTCTCTGTAATACCACATCTGTCCACCAGATGGCACCTGATATTCCTTCGCAGTAGTGTTCGTGACACAGGCGTGGAATTCGTATAGTCTCCTCCTAAGGTTAATTTCGCACGCACTTGTGAACAAGTAGCATCCAGACTGAATCCTGACCCATTCATTTCCATGGGCATGTGCACATGAGCGTCGTTTATTACTGATCATCTCTGCGTTCAGGAAAAAAATCGCAACATCTTTTATATTGTGCGTTTATGACTCAGCCCTGCCACCATAGAAGTAAACGGGGCTTGTGTGAAAAACAGCCGATCTGGATGTCAACGTGTTTTTCCCTAATGGTTGCTGGAAGATGTAGATTGTTCCACTTCAGTTTTTTTTTTTCAAGCACTTAAAAAAAAAAACGGATAAAAAACTGATTGCCGAAAAAACTGAAATAGACAAAACTGATTCAACTTGTATAGACAATCATCAATTTTTCCCTGAACAGACCCTGACTCGTCCCGTATCGCTCCTGTGAAAGAGGCCTAAAACACAACAATTAGTCAATGAAATGACCCCCCGGGTCTAATACGGGGAAGGAGCATCTGCATGGAGTCCATGTGACCTGGAGCGCTGGGTGACCACCCCTGTATAACATGTCAGAGCAGCCATAGTGGTTGTTGTCACCCAGCTTTCCCACAATTCCAGCATATCCCCCCATGCACTTTTCTAGGTAGTGATGAGGTCACGCCTCGGGGCCCCTGCCTGCTTCCTCCTGTCCCTCTGAGATAACCACAGCACCTGGCGGCTCATAAGAGGAGCTGAGCAAAAGCCATGTTATGTATCTGGTCCTCCAGTCACTGCCCTCACCCTCCATGTTTATAAAGGGCGGAGGCAGAAGTCACCCAGAGACCAGAGGTCCATCTCCTCTACAGTCTGGAAACTCCACCAGACAAGTCACTGCTCCAGCCCGCCACATAGGGGGCAGTATTATAGTAGTTCCTGTTACGTTCTGTACAACCTCATACAATCGGGCTTTACCCCTACCCCCTGAAATACTTAGGAATTAGCACTATGGGGGCAGCACAACTGTGAAGGGGCATCATCTTGTATGGGGCTACTAACCATATAATTAATGTGTGTGTGGGGTACTATGGGGGTATTCTTACTGTGTAGGGCATTATGGGGGTATTCTTACTGTGTGTGGGGTACTATGGGGGTATTATTACTGTGTAGGGCACTATGGGGGTATTCTTACTGTGTGTGGGGCACTATGGGGGTATTCTTACTGTGGGTGGGGCACTATGGGGGTATTCTTACTGTGTGTGGGGCACTATGGGGGTATTCTTACTGTGTGTGGGGCACCATGGGGGAATTCTTACTGTGTGTGGGGCACTATGGGGGTATTCTTACTGTGGGTGGGGTACTATGGGGGTATTCTTACTGTGTGTGGGGCACTATGGGGGTATTCTTACTGTGTGTGGGGCACTATGGGGGTATTCTTACTGTGGGTGGGGTACTATGGGGGTATTATTACTGTGTAGGGCACTATGGGGGTATTCTTACTGTGTGTGGGGCACCATGGGGGTATTCTTACTGTGGGTGGGGTACTATGGGGGTATTATTACTGTGTAGGGCACTATGGAGGTATTCTTACTGTGTGTGGGGCACTATGGGGGTATTCTTACTGTGTGTGGGGCACTATGGTGGTATTCTTACTGTGGGTGGGGTACTATGGGGGTATTCTTACTGTGTGTGGGGCACTATGGGGGTATTCTTACTGTGTGTTGGGCACTATGGGGGTATTCTTACTGTGTGTGGGGCACTATGTTACCAGTGACTACCCCAGGATAATATAGAGACTGTCTTGTTACCAGTGACTACCCTAGGGGAGTGTAGAGACTGTCCTGTTACCAGTGACTACCCTAGGGGAGTATAGAGACTGTCCTATTACCAGTGACTACCCCAGGAGAGTATAGAGACTGTCCTAAAACCAGTGACTACCCCAGGGGAGTATAGAGACTGTCCTATTACCAGTGACTACCCCAGGGGAGTATAGAGACTGTCCTATTACCAGTGACTACCCCAGGGGAGTATAGAGACTGTCCTATTACCAGTGACTACCCCAGGAGAGTATAGAGACTGTCCTGTTACCAGTGACAACCCCAGGGGAGTATAGAGACTGTCTCGTTACCAGTGACTACCCCGGAGAGTATAGAGACTGTTCTGTTACCAATGACTACCCCAGGAGAGTATAGAGACTGTCCTGTTACCAGTGACTACCCCAGGAGAGTATAGAGACTGTCCCGTTACCAGTGACTACCCCAGGAGAGTATAGAGACTGTCCTGTTACCAGTGACTACCCCAGGGGAGTATAGAGACTGTCCTGTTACCAGTGACTACCCCAGGGGAGTATAGAGACTGTCCTATTACCAGTGACTACCCTAGGGGAGTATAGAGACTGTCCTGTTACCAGTGACTACCCAAGGGGAGTATAGAGACTGTCCTGTTACCAGTGACTACCCCAGGAGAGTATAGAGACTGTCCTTTTACCAGTGACTACCCCAGGGGAGTATAGAGACTGTCCTATTACCAGCGACTACCCTAGGGGAGTATAGAGACTGTCCTGTTACCAGTGACTACCCTAGGGGAGTATAGAGACTGTCCTATTACCAGTGACTACCCTAGGGGAGTATAGAGACTGTCCTATTACCAGTGACTACCCCAGGGGAGTATAGAGACTGTCCTGTTACCAGTGACTACCCCAGGAGAGTATAGAGACTGTCCTGTTACCAGTGACTACCCCAGGAGAGTATAGAGACTGTCCTGTTACCAGTGACTACCCCAGGAGAGTATAGAGACTGTCCTGTTACCAGTGACTACCCCAGGAGAGTATAGAGACTGTCCTGTTACCAGTGACTACTCCAGGGGAGTATAGAGACTGCCCTATTACCAGTGACTACACAAGGGGAGTAAAGAGACTGTCCTGTTACCAGTGACTACCCCAGGGGAGTATAGAGACTGTTCTGTTACCAGTGACTACCTTAGGGGAGTATAGAGACTGTCCTGTTACCAGTGACTACCCCAGGGGAGTATAGAGACTGTGCTTTTACCAGTGACTACCCTAGGGGAGTATAGAGACTGTCCTATTACTAGTGACTACCCCAGGGGAGTATAGAGACTGTCCTGTTACCAGTGACTACCCTAGGGGAGTGTAGAGACTGTCCTGTTACCAGTGACTACCCTAGGGGAGTATAGAGACTGTCCTATTACCAGTGACTACCCCAGGAGAGTATAGAGACTGTCCTAAAACCAGTGACTACCCCAGGGGAGTATAGAGACTGTGCTATTACCAGTGACTACCCCAGGGGAGTATAGAGACTGTCCTATTACCAGTGACTACCCCAGGGGAGTATAGAGACTGTCCTATTACCAGTGACTACCCCAGGAGAGTATAGAGACTGTCCTGTTACCAGTGACTACCCCAGGGGAGTATAGAGACTGTATTGTTACCAGTGACTACCCCAGGGGAGTATAGAGACTGTTCTGTTACCAGTGACTACCCCAGGAGAGTATAGAGACTGTCCTGTTACCAGTGACTACCCCAGGAGAGTATAGAGACTGTCCTGTTACCAGTGACTACCCCAGGAGAGTATAGAGACTGTCCTGTTACCAGTGACTACCCCAGGGGAGTATAGAGACTGTCCTGTTACCAGTGACTACCCCAGGGGAGTATAGAGACTGTCCTGTTACCAGTGACTACCCCAGGGGAGTATAGAGACTGTCCTGTTACCAGTGACTACCCCAGGAGAGTATAGAGACTGTCCTTTTACCAGTGACTACCCCAGGGGAGTATAGAGACTGTCCTATTACCAGCGACTACCCTAGGGGAGTATAGAGACTGTCCTGTTACCAGTGACTACCCCAGGGGAGTATAGAGACTGTCCTGTTACCAGTGACTACCCCAGGGGAGTATAGAGACTGTCCTGCTACCAGTGACTACCCCAGGGGAGTATAGAGACTGTCCTGTTACCAGTGACTTCCCCAGGAGAGTATAGAGACTGCCCTATTACCAGTGACTACCCCAGGGGAGTATAGAGACTGTCCTGTTACCAGTGACTACCCCAGGGGAGTATAGAGACTGTCCTGTTACCAGTGACTACCCCAGGAGAGTATAGAGACTGTCCTATTACCAGTGACTACCCCAGGGGAGTATAGAGACTGTCCTTTTACCAGTGACTACCCCAGGGGAGTATAGAGACTGTCCTGTTACCAGTGACTACCCCAGGAAAGTATAGAGACTGTCCTGTTACCAGTGACTACCCCAGGAGAGTATAGAGACTGTCCTATTACCAGTGACTACCCCAGGGGAGTATAGAGACTGTCCTATTACCAGCGACTACCCTAGGGGAGTATAAAGACTGTCCTGTTACCAGTGACTACCCCAGGGGAGTATAGAGACTGTCCTGTTACCAGTGACTACCCCAGGAGAGTATAGAGACTGTCCTATTACCAGTGACTACTCCAGGGGAGTATAGAGACTGTCCTTTTACCAGTGACTACCCCAGGGGAGTATAGAGACTGTCCTGTTACAAGTGACTACCCCAGGGGAGTATAGAGACTGTCCTGTTACCAGTGACTACCCCAGGAGAGTATAGAGACTGTCCTATTACCAGTGACTACCCCAGGGGAGTATAGAGACTGTCCTGTTACAAGTGACTACCCCAGGAGAGTATAGAGACTGTCCTGTTACCAGTGACTACCCCAGGAGAGTATAGAGACTCTCCTGTTACCCATGGTAACCCATACCTCCATACTTCTGAAAGGCCCAAGGAAGGACAAGATCAGTCTTCACAATGACCCCTTGGTGCCCCATACAGTAGTTATGCCCCTTACTGGTCCCTCACAGTAGTTATGTCTCCTTAGTGCCCTCCACACAGTAGTTATGCCACCTTAGTGCCCCCACACAGTAGCATACCTCCCAACTGTCCCAGATCCAGCGGGAGAGTCCCGGATTTCAGTGGCTGTACCGCTGTCTGTACGAGGGAGGTATGTCCCGCTTTCTGGCAGCTGTCTCTGCTACCATAGGAAGCAGAGACAGTTGCCCGTATTATGATGAAGCAGAGAGCCGGTATCGGCATCCTGTTTCATCATTCCTCCCCCCTGCCCGCTCTCTACACCTCTGGTCTGTGCGGGAGGGCGAGGCCGGCTGGCAGTCAGCCTCCCCTCTGCCTCCTCCACAGACCAGAGCAGCCAATGTCCTGCTGCTGCTGCTAGGAACAAGGTAAGTATGTGGTGTTTATTTTTTTTTACTTTCTGTGAGGGGCACATAACTGGACATACTACTCGGGGCGCAGCTGGGCATAATACTGGGGGCACAGCACTGGGCATATTACTGGGGGCACATAACTGGTCATATTACTGGGGCACAGCTGGGCATATTACTGGGGGCACATGACTGGGCATATTATTGGGGGCACAGCTGGACATATTACTGGGGGCACATAACTGGGCATATTACTGGGGGCACATAACTGGGCATATAACTGGGGGCACAGCTGGACATATTATTGGGGGTACATACCATGACATATTTCTGGGGGTACAGCTGAACATATTACTGGGGGCACATAACTGAATATTTTACTGGGGGCACAGCTGGGCATATTACTGGGGCACAGCACTGGGCATATTACTGGGGCACAGCACTGGGCATATTACTGGGGGCACAGCTGGGCATATCACTGGGGGCACATTACTTGAAATATTACTGGGGCACAAAACTGGGCATATTACTGGGGGCACAGCTGGACATATTACTGGGGGCACATACCTGGACATATTACTGGGGGCACAGCTGGATATATTACTGGGGCCACATAACTGAACATATTACTGGGGGCACAGCTGGGCATGTTACTGGGGGCACAGCTGGGCATATTATTGGGGCACAGCTCAGCATATTACTGGGTCACAGCACTGGGCATATTACTGGAAGCACAGATGGGCATATTACTGGGGGCACATAACTGGGCATATTACTGGGGCACAGCTGGGCATATTACTGGGGGCACATAACTGGGCATATTACTGGGGGCACAACAGGTCAGGACATATTACTGGGGGCACATAACTAGGCATATTACTGGGGGCACATAACTGGGCATATTATTGGGGGCACAGCTGGACATATTACTGGGGGCACATAACTGGGCATATTACTGGGGGCACATAACTGGGCATATTACTGGGGCACAACAGGACATATTACTGGGGGCACATAACTTGGCATATTATTGGGGGCACATAACTGGGCATATTATTGGGGGCACAGCTGGACATATTACTAGGGGCACATAACTGGGCATATTACTGGGGCACAGCTGGGCATATTACTGGGGGCGCATAACTGGGCATATTACTGGGGGCACAGCTGGACATATTATTGGGGGTACATACCATGACATATTACTGGGGGTACAGCTGAACATATTACTGGGGCCACATAACTGAACATTTTACTGGGGGCACAGCTGGGCATATTACTGGGGGCACAGCTGGGCATATTACTGGGGGCACATTACTTGAAATATTACTGGGGCACATAACTGGGCATATTACTGGGGGCACAGCTGGACATATTACTGGGGGCACGTACCTGGACATATTACTGGGGGCACAGCTGGGCATATTACTGGGGCCACATAACTAAACATATTACTGGGGGCACAGCTGGGCATATTACTGGGGGAACATAACTGGGCATATTACTGGGGGCACAGCTGGACATATTACTGGGGACACAGCTGGACATATTACTAGGGGCACATACCTGGACATATTACTGGGGCCACAGCTGGAAATATTACTGGGGGCACAGCTGGGAATATTACTGGGGGCACAGCTGGACATATTACTGGGGGCACAGCTGGACATGTTACTGGGGGCACAGCTGGGCATATTATTGGGGCACAGCTCAGCATATTACTGGGGCACAGCACTGGGCATATTACTGGAAGCACAGATGAGCATATTACTGGAGGCACAGATGGAAGTATTACTGGGGGCACAGCTGGGCATGTTACTGGGGGCACAGATGGAAGTATTACTGCGGGCACAGCTGGGCATGTTACTGGGGGCACAGCTGGGCATATTATTGGGGCACAGCTCAGCATATTACTGGGGCACAGCACTGGGCATATTACTGGAAGCACAGATGGGCATATTACTGGAGGCACAGCTGGGCATATTACTAGAGGCACAGCTGAGCATATTGCTGGGGGGTACAGCAGGGCATATTACTGGGGGCACAGCTGGGCATATTACCGGGGGCACATAATTAGGCATATTACTGGGGGCACAGCTGGGCATAATTCTGTGAGGGGGCACAATGTGGGCATAAATATTGTTCGGTGACATGAAGGGGGAATAATTACTATGTGGGGGCATTAAGAGGACTGGTTTGGATTAGGTGCATAGTTATGTTTTGGGTGGAGTTAGAGGCGTGGCCTAGTACAGAAAAAATTTGCCGTGGCACGCTTTGCGCACAACACGATGTGTCCCTCTTTGTTCATTTAGACAGTTGGGGGGTATGCAGTAGTTATGCCCCTTTAGAGCCCTCCACACAGTGGTTATGCCCCCTTAGAGCCACCCACACAGTGGTTATGCCCCCTTAGAGCCCTCCACACAGTAGTTATCCCCCTTAGAGCCCTCCACACAGTAGATATCCCCCTTAGTGCCCTCCACACAGTGGTTATGCCCCCTTAGAGCCATCCACACAGTAGTTATCCCCCTTAGAGCCCTCCACACAGTAGTTATCCCCCTTAGAGCCCTCCACACAGTAGTTATCCCCCTTAGAGCCCTCCACACAGTAGTTATCCCCCTTAGAGCCCTCCACACAGTAGTTATCCCCCTTAGTGCCCTCCACACAGTGGTTCCGCCCCCTTAGAGCCATCCACACAGTAGTTATCCCCCTTAGAGCCCTCCACACAGTAGTTATCCCCCTTAGAGCCCTCCACACAGTAGTTATCCCCCTTAGAGCCCTCCACACAGTAGTTATCCCCCTTAGTGCCCTCCACACAGTGGTTATGCCCTCTTAAAGCCCTCCACACAGTAGTTATCCCCCTTAGAGCCCTCCACACAGTAGTTATCCCCCATAGTGCCCTCACACAGTAGAATATCCTGCCAGATTGACAGGTATGGTAATCACCGGTGGAGAATAGAGACTGCCCTTTTACCATGGTACCCACCTATGGATAAACTTAGCAACCTGCCTATAGAGACTGTCCTGTTACTATTGATAACCGCCAAACTCTGTGCTACCATCCTGTGCGTAAGCATCAAGTATAGGTTCTCTCTGAGAGACTGTGTGCTCATTGCCTCAGCCTGAGTAAAACGGCTGTCCATGTCAGTCACTGCGCCATCCTAAAGCGGGGTACTGTGTAATGGTCATAGATCACGCCCATAAGTTTCTGACTCTCCTAAAGGAGTCCTCCCATCTCAGCCTTTATGTCGTCAGACGTCGTATTTGACGGTCAGAGGTGGAAACAATCAAGCGGTATGCTGTTTCCGTAACTTCCATAAAGGTATAAGGGAACTCCCAATTTACAGAGACAATGTAGCACAGACCACTGTGGTGTTTCTGTAACCCCTCGGCTTAGATGGGAATACCCCTTTAATTACAGGGTTTGTCCCACGATAAATATTCTACAGTTTTCAAACCAGTGCATTGATCTGAATACTTTTGTAATTGCATGTCATTATAAATTTAGCATAGCCACTGAGTTAATTAATTAAATCTATCTGTATGGCGCCACCTGCTGTTTGTTTTTTTTCTTATTTCTTTAAACTGCTCACAGAGATGGTCGCACATGCTCAGTTTCATCCGACAACTGCCTCCTGAGCTGTGATAGGTAGAGCATTGACACGCCTCCTGAGCTGTGATAGGGAGAGCATGGACACGCCCCCTTAGCTGCAGCAGAAAAGACACTCCCCTTGAGCTGTCAGCTTGATATAAATCTATCAGAACAATGAATGGGGAGATCTCTGGACGCATGTGAGGTACAGGGCTGGTTCTAGCTTTGTTAGAAGGAGATTGTCATGTCCTATATGATGTCTGATTTTCATTATTTACATTACTCATGGGAGAACCCCTTTAAAGACTTTTGGCCTCTGCAGCCAAAATGGTGGGATTCCTAGAAGGGGCTGCAGCTGCTATGTGATAGAGGTGATACTATTCACTGGCGGGGGCAAGACAGATCCGGATCGCTCTCCTTTCTAGATCCTGAGATATGTTGTGTTGCCTCCTGTGTTGTGTACACACAATGTAGCCTCTGTCGTGTGTGTGTGACCGCAATGATGACACAACAAGATCTCAAGTCTCAATATCAGGATGACACATCCATTACACTGGTGGTGATTATTTTTAAGTGTGCCGATATCTTCTACAAGGTGCGCTGGAAAAAGTATGACAAGTGTGGGGGTGCTCAGCTAAGCATGCCCACTACACAACCCCACTCAAGATGAGTTTGCTATCTCGTTGACACAGTATAACCATAAGACCACCAACCTCATCGACTGAGCAGATGGCAGCTAAGTGTCCTTCTATTGGGTGGTGTTCTCCTTTAAAAAGACACCTGCCTGACGACATATTACACATAGTTTAGATCGGTATGTATCGGGTCACGTTCATTGCTCTGTATAAAAATTATCAGAGAAAGCTTCCGAACTGGAAAGATCTGCTCAACCAACGGCACCATTACATACTCTGCCTGCCATGATATATGTATATACTATACTATGCATAGAATAATAATAATCTTATTTCTATAGCACCAACATATTCCGCAGCGCTTTACAGTTCACGCTTGGCGTGATATGTGTATATAGTATGTGTAGTATACAGGGATGTATAGTCTTATGCATTGTTTCATACCCCATGGGTAAGAATACTCTGCTGAAATAGCTCCGTGTCCACCATGCGTATTTCTAATCTTGATTTTTATTTTATTCACGTATATAGCGCCAGTATATATATTCTACAGCGATGTACAGAGATTGCCATCACTCCCACCTTGTTAAAAGGGCATTTCCATCTAGCCATATCTGTGTTTGGATTGGAAGTACATAGATGAGGTAAGCTAATGTATAGTAAGTGCCCAGACGGGCAAGGTGATTGGTTGTGTGTATGTCACGCACATGTGGATGCATAAAAGTGAGTAATGAACGCTCATGCCTCTGACTTGTGTTGGACGGAAAATAAAAACTGTTTGGACTTTTAATCCCTGAAATTTGGGAGCCTGTCATTGATGACCCCACCGTGGGCAAACGGACGGCGTAACTGTATCGGTGTAATATACCAAGCATGAAAATGCTCTCATTGACAAATAAAATCCTGCACCAAGAAGGAGTTGTTGGAATGAAATGAGACTTCCTATGTGTGATGTAATGATTACAATATAGAGGAAAAGAGGTTATTTCATATTGTATCCAGGCTACAGACCGTATATCTTCTTGTATCTAGGCTAGAGGCCGTATCTCATCGTGTATCAAGACTAGATCCTGTATCTCATATTGTATCCAGGCTACAGGCCGTATCTCATCTTGTATCCAGGCTAGATGCCGTATCTCATCTTGTATCCAGGAAAGAGGCCGTTTCTCATCTTGTATCCAGGCTAGAGGCCGTATCTCATCTTGTATCTAGGCTAGAGGCCGTATCTCATCTTGTATCTAGGCTAGAGGCCGTATCTCATCTTGTATCCAGGCTAGATGCCGTATCTCATCTTGTATCCAGGAAAGAGTCAGTTTCTCATCTTGTATCCAGGCTAGAGGCCGTATCTCATCTCGTATCCAGGCTAGAGGTCGTATCTCATCTTGTATCCAGGAAAGAGGCCGTATATCTTCTTGTATCTAGGCTAGAGGCCGTATCTCATCGTGTATCAAGACTAGATCCTGTATCTCATCTTGTATCCAGGCTAGAGGCCGTATCTCATCTCGTATCCAGGAAAGAGGCCGTATATCTTCTTGTATCTAGGCTAGAGGCCCTATCTCATCTTGTATCCAGGAAAGAGGCCGTATATCTTCTTGTATCCAGGCTACAGGCTGTATCTCATCTTGTATCCAGGCTAGATGCCGTATCTCATCTTGTATCCAGGAAAGAGGCCGTTTCTCATCTTGTATCCAGGCTAGAGGCCGTATCTCATCTTGTATCTAGGCTAGAGGCCGTATCTCATCTTGTATCTAGGCTAGAGGCCGTATCTCATCTTGTATCCAGGCTAGATGCCGTATCTCATCTTGTATCCAGGAAAGAGTCAGTTTCTCATCTTGTATCCAGGCTAGAGGCCGTATCTCATCTCGTATCCAGGCTAGAGGTCGTATCTCATCTTGTATCCAGGAAAGAGGCCGTATATCTTCTTGTATCTAGGCTAGAGGCCGTATCTCATCGTGTATCAAGACTAGATCCTGTATCTCATCTTGTATCCAGGCTAGAGGCCGTATCTCATCTCGTATCCAGGAAAGAGGCCGTATATCTTCTTGTATCTAGGCTAGAGGCCCTATCTCATCTTGTATCCAGGAAAGAGGCCGTATATCTTCTTGTATCTAGGCTAGAGGCCCTATCTCATCGTGTATCAAGACTAGATCCTGTATCTCATCTTGTATCCAGGCTAGATGCCGTATCTCATCTTGTATCCAGGTTAGAAGCTGTATCTCATCGTGTATCAAGACTAGATCCTGTATCTCATCTTGTATCCAGGCTAGATGCCGTATCTCATCTTGTATCCAGACTAGAGGCTGTATCTCATCTTGTATGCAGACTACATGCCGTATCTCATCTTGTATCCAGATGATGCTGTATCTCATCTTGTATCCAGACTAGATGCCGTATCTCATCTTGTATCCAGGCTAGAGGCCATATCTCATCTTGTATCAAGGCAAGATGCCGTATCTCATCTTGTATCCAGGCTAGAGGCCGTATCTCATCTTGTATTTAGGCTAGAGGCCGTATCTCATCTTGTATCCAGGCAAGATGCCGTATCTCATCTTGTATCCAGACTAGAGGCCGTATCTCACCTTGTATCCAGGCTAGAGGCCGTATCTCATCTTGTATCCAGGCAAGATGCCGTATCTCATCTTGTATCCAGGCTAGAGGCCGTATCTCACCTTGTATACAGGCTAGAGGCCGTATCTCACCTTGTATACAGGATAAAGGCTGTATCTCATCTTGTATCCAGGCTAGAGGCCATATCTCACCTTGTAGAGGTCCTAGACCAGTGATGGCTAACCTTGGCACTCCAGCTGTGGTGAAACTATGACTCCCAGCATGCTCCATTTATTTCTATAGAGTTCTGAGAGCAGCCAAGCAAGGGGGGCATCTTGGGAGTTGTAGTTTTACCACAGCTGGAGTGCCAAGGTTAGCCATCACTGTCCTAGAGCCTCCTTCCATTGTTCAGTTTTCCCCCAATAGTCTTCTCCTTTAATATTGTAATCTTTATAGTTATCATTACATCACACATAGGAAGTCTCATTCCATTCCAACAACTGCTTCTTGGTGCGGGATTTGTTCTCAGTGAGTGCATGTTCATGCTTGGTATGTTACACCTGTACAGTGCCGCGCATCTGTTTGCCCGCAGTGGGGCCTTCAATCACAGACTCCCAAATTTCAGTGATTAAAAGTCTAAACAGTTTTTATTTTCCATCCCACACAAGTCAGAGGCATGGGCGTTCATTACTCACTTTTATGCATCCACAGCTATGCACTTCCAGTACAACGACAGAGAGATCAGGCTTTGCACGGCCTCCACAGGTCATGCAGTTATCCCCACAGTATTCAGACTGGCAGCTACACCTGGGTTCATCTCTGGCTAGACGAAAGTGTGTACAGTCGTGGCCAAAAGTTTTGAGAATGACACAAATATTAGTTTTTACAAAGTTTGCTGCTAAACTGCTTTTAGATCTTTGTTTCAGTTGTTTCTGTGATGTAGTGAAATATAATTACACGCACTTCATACGTTTCAAAGGCTTTTATCGTGCTGGAAAATGCATTGTTCTTCACCAAACTGTTGGATTGTTGGAAGAAGTTGCTGTTGGAGGGTGTTTTGGTGTCATTCTTTATTCATGGCTGTGTTCTTGGGCAAAATGAGTGAGCCCACTCCCTTGGATGAGAAGCAACCCCACATGAATGGTCTCAGGATGCTTTACTGTTGGCATGACACAGGACTGATGGTAGCGCTCACCTTTTCTTCTCCGGACAAGCCTTTTTCCTGATGCCCCAAACAATCGGAAAGAGGCTTCATCGGAGAATATGACTTTGCCCCAGTCCTCAGCAGTCCATTCACCATATTTTCTGCAGAAGATAAATCTGTCCCTGATGGGTTTTTTTGGAGAGAAGTGGCTTCTTTGCTGCCCTTCTTGACACCAGGCCATCTTCCAAAAGTCTTCTCCTCACTGTGCGTGCAGATGCGCTCACACCTGCCTGCTGCCATTCCTGATCAAGCTCTGCACTGGTGGCACTCCGATCCCGCAGCTGAATCCTCTTTAGGAGACGATCCTGGCGCTTGCTGGACTTTCTTGGATGCCCTGAAGCCTTCTTAACAAGAATTGAACCTCTTTCCTTGAAGTTCTTGATGATCCTATAAATTGTTGATTGAGGTGCAATCTTAGTAGCCACAATATCCTTGCCTGTGAAGCCATTTTTATGCAACGCAATGATGGCTGCACGCGTTTCTTTGCAGGTCACCATGGTTAACAATGGAAGAACAATGATTTCAAGCATCACCCTCCTTTTAACAGGTCAAGTCTGCCATTTTAACCCAATCAGCCTGACATAATGATCTCCAGCCTTGTGCTCGTCAACATTCTCACCTGAGTTAACAAGACTATTACTGAAATGATCTCAGCAGGTCCTTTAATGACAGCAATGAAAGGCAGTGGAAAGTTTTTTTTGGGATTAAGTAAATTTTAATGGCAAAGAAGGACTATGCAATTCATCTGATCACTCTTTTATAACATTCTGGAGTATATGCAAATTGCTATTATAAAAACTTAAGCAGCAACTTTTCCAATTTCCAATATTTATGTGATTCTCAAAACTTTTGGCCACGACTGTACTGGAGTGGGGAGGGAATGACAAGTCCCTCTACCAAAACCTACCAAACATTTCATAAAAGTCCAGGCCGATACATACGTTAAACAAAAATGCCTTAGCAAACTACACTTTGCTGAAACCACCCGGCTTTCCTGGATTCTTGTACCTCACCCATCTGAGCATTGTGGGTGAGATATCCACCCCCTCCAGTACTTTACTATATATATATATATAGTTATTCTTCCTCCTGTATACGCCCTTGGTTCCTCCCTCATCCTCTTGATGCTATCGGTCATCTTAATAATGGGAATGTGATTTCCTCCATTGACTATAGGGGGCACGGTGTACCTCGCGCCTCACCGATGTGACTGTTTTCTATTACATTTCCTATGAAATGACGTCTCCATTGTTAGGGGGTGATGAGTGTGGCTCGATGTCATATAAATAGATGATCCACTCGCCGGCTCAGTGACTTCTCCTCCGCCGGCTCATGGTCGGCTGTAATATATTACATATTTCATGACTGTCAAGAAAAGCCCACCCTTATACTAATAGGCAGGAAATTGGACTTCCTCCTTAGGCCTCATGCACTCGACCGTTGTTGTGTCCCGTGTTCATTGTTTTGTTTTCCGTGATTTTCTGCGGACCCATTGACTTTCAATGGGTCCGTGGAAAACTCGGCTAATGCACCGTTTGTCATCCGCGTCCATGATCCGTGTTTCCAGTCCGTGAAAAAAATATGACCTGTCCTATTTTTTTCACGGACAACGGTTCGCGGACCCATTCAAGTCAATGGGTCCTTGAAAAAACACGGAGGCACACAAGATTGTCATCCGCGTCCGTTTTTTTCCTATCATTTGCATGGCAAACTTGACTTAGATTTTTTTTTACTTTCCTTCATGTCTGGTGATCCTCCAAAAATAAAGGAAGACACATGGAAACAAAAACGGAAACGAATCACGGAACAACGGAACCCCTTTTTGCGGACCGCAAAAAAATACTGTTGTGTGCATGAGGCCTTAAAGGAGAAGACCGGCCTCCCCACCTTTCTGCCACGTGGATGGTGAGCACGGTTTTATGCTGCTCCAGTCCTGAAACTACTGTAGTTTCATCTCCTGATCCACTGTCATCAGCACCTTCAAACTAATTTTTATTTTATTTTTTATCTCAATGTCTCTAAAATGATAAGTAAAGCAATGTTGTAATAGGTTTTCATTAAAAATTCCCTATCGTTTTTCTTGTACAGCCTCTAAAAGATTATTCATCTCCATGGCAACAGACTACAAACAAACCCTGTGTAGTCTGACCCTGCAGTCGTACCTCCTTCCATGTGTCCTCTACCTTAGAGTAGCGTCAGGGGTGCCTGAGGCGAAAACTGCAATGGCACCCCCCCCTCCCCAATGCCAATTTCCTAACCTAACCCCATGGCCCTTCCGCTGCCCCCAACTTGCCCCTACCGGGTGCTGCCTGAGGCGATCGCCTCACCTGGCCTCATGGGTGGTGCGCGCGCCCCTGAGTAGCGTATGACAGAGAGAAGTGGCTATGACTGCAGGAGCAGACTACACAGGGTTTGTTTGTTGTCTGTTACCATGGAGACACGCAGGTCTGTGTATGAGCTGTAGAGATCAGACAGCATGTTGTGGCCATCAGACGCCATAAACGTCAGGCTGGGTTCATACTGTGTTTTATCCTTCCTTATTCCAAAGTATACCCCCCCGGGGGGAGCTAAAATGCAGCGTGTACCCGGCCTAAAGGGGAATTTCACGCCGCCCGTCCGGCTTCCATCATGGTGTCCGTCGTTTTACTAGACAAAAGCGGCTTATGACCAGAAAGTTGTCTGTATAGACACGCGGTTTATAGCCGGCCTAGCCCACCATCGCTCCTTAGAGTTGCAGCTGCCAGCTGTGAAAGGGGGGGCACCTGTAGTGACCAGGGATGCCAGCGGGGGCGGTCACCACCTCACACACACATAAACTGCAGGATAAAACAGAACAGACTGGATCCACAGCAGAGCTGAGAGGAGCAAACAAGCTAGTGATTGTGACAGGATGCTGCTGATGTGTGGGAGTGCAGCTGGGGACGGGGGCGTGGTCGCAGGAGTGATTGACAAGCCGCGCAGCTGGGGAGAGGGGCGTGGCCGGGAGCGACTAGATGGGCCGCGCCGTTTAGGAGGGGCGTGGTCCGGAGCGGCTGGCGAAGCCTTGGAAAGGGCGTGGCCGGGAGTGATTGGGCGGCGAGAAGGCGTGTCGGGAGGGGGTGATTGACAGGCGCTGCTCCCAGGATCGCTGTGTGCACGGCTCGCCTCCCTTCCTCTTTTCTGTGCACAGGCATCATGGCGGATCACACAGGGCTGTAGCAAGCACACCCTCCCGCATACCCCCTTCCCACCCTACCCCACGGGCCCTAAGTGGGGGGCCACCATGAGGCTGCACTAGCTCTTTGCGCCGCCAGGATTCGGGTGTCGTTGCAGCCGCCCTTCCATTGCTGGATTGTAACTTCTCCGGGACGGGATCGCGTACACCACCCTGGAGGGAGGAAAACAAGGCGCCCCTGGATCCCCGCACCAGATCCCCGGATCGCTCGATCCCCTCCCGATACTGGATCCCCGAGGGTAAGATGCTGATCATGGAGGACGTGTTTTCTTGCAGTCATGATATTGGGGGGCGTCTAGAGATATTGGGGGGTGCAGAGTCCAGTCTGTTGTACATTGCATAGGCGACGACCTGTGCTGAGTTACAGATGTAGCAGAGCTGGATGTGTCATGTTGCATTATGTATCTGGTGCTCATGTTACTCTGTGCTGCTGGGAGGGAAAGAGCTTGGATTCTGCATGTCAACAAGGGGGAGACCCCTGCCCCCCCCCCCCCCCCCCCCCAAGGCCTGGGCTCTGTTAACCCCTTCCCTGCCTGCCCAGTCTTGCTCTTTCCACTTCTGCTCGCTGATCCCTGGGGTCATTTGCAGAGACGCCCTGTTTTCCGCCTGTACATTTTTTTCGCTTTACTTAATATTTTTTTAGTTTTTTTTTTTTTTTCTTTTTTCTTGTTCCATGCGGCGTCACCGTCCATTAAATGTTAAAGGACACTTCCCGGAAGAAATGTGTGGTGAGGATGATGATGCTGGATGAGCCCAAGTCATGATGTCCCTTTAATGTCCTTTATTTCTATGGTGCGAGCAAAAATATGGCCGGAGTGAGGAGGGTGAGGGAACCCTGACCCCTGCAGCTTACAATCTAACCCCCCATATAAATAATTCCCCAACCTTCCAAGCATGACCGGGATGATGGGTGTTGTCTTTTCCGCCGTCCTGTTGTGTAAAGGAATTGATAAGTAGATCTTCGAGCACATTCGTGTATTTGCCGCCTCCTCCTCCCCCGTGTTTTGGGTGATTAATTAAAGGGGCGCACTGCTTTCCTGGGAGTCCGAATAGCAAATCTGTCTTCTTTCTCCCATAGCACGGTGTAAGTAGTTGTATTATCTGGTCAGTGTTCCGGGAAAGTTGGGTGACTGATCTGACTAAGAAACGTAAACTGAGATACCCCCCCCCCTAATATAAATAACTTAACTAACTGGGGTCTTAATAAAGCTCATGCGTGTATTCGCTGTAGACACTTGCTCCGGCAATCTGTATGCAATCGGAAACTATTTGTAGACGAATCCGGATGCGGATCCGTCTCACACATGCATTGCAATACCGGATCCGTCTCTCCAGTGTCACCTGGAAAAACGGATCCGGTATTTATCTAGGTTTTTAAAGGTCTGCGCAGGCCGGAAGACCGGATCTGTCAATGCAGCAATTTTAATGCCGGATCCGCCACTAATACATTCCAATGGAAAAAAATGCGGCATTCCGGCAAGTGTTCAGGATTTTTTGTCGGAGAAAAAAATGCAGCATGCTGCGGTATTATCTCCGTCCAAATACCGTAAAAGGACTGAACTGAAGACGTCCTGATGCATCCTGAACGGATTGCTCTCCATTCAGAATGCATTAGGATAAAACTGATCATTTTTTTTCCCAGTATTGAGCCCCTAGGACGGAAATCGGTGCCGGAAAACTTTGACCCAAGTGTGAAAGTAGCCTCATCTGTGTTTCTGTTTCTTACTAAAAGAACTGTGTGAAAATTACAGGGGCACTCTGCTTTCCCAGGAGTCTGAATAGCAAATCTGCCTTCATTCTCCCATAACTTGGTGTAAATAGTCCAATTAGCAGTTTTGTATTCTGGGAAAGCTGGATGAGCCATATCAGCATGGCTTCGTGAGGGATCGGTCATGTCAAACTAATTTAATCAGTGTCTATAGGAGGTATCTTTAATATTTATTAATGATCTTGTAGAAGGCTTGCACAGTAAAATATCACTTTTTGCAGATGACACTAAACTGTGTAAAGTAATTAACATGAAAGAGGACAGTATACAATATATATATATATATATATATATATATATATATATATATATATATATACTACAGAGGACAGTATTCTGCATATATACTACAGAGGACAGTATACTGCTACAGAGGGGTCTGGATAGATTGGGGGTTTGGGCAGATAAGGTTTAACACTGACAAATGTAAGGTTATGCACATGGGAAGAAATAATGCAAGTCACCTGTACATACTAAATGGTAAAACACTTGGTTAGTCTACTTTCACACTGGTGTTTTGACTTTCTGTTTGTGAGATCCGTTCAGGGCTCTCGCAAGCGGTCCAAAACGGATCAGTTTGCATTCTGAATGGAATGGAAAAAGAGTTTGTCTCCATTCTGCTTTGGAGGCGGACACCAAAACGCTGCTTGGTTTTAGTGTCCGTCTGATGAAACTAAGACAAACGGATCCTTCCTGGCACACAATGTAAGTCAATGGGGGACGGATCCGTTTTCACTGACACAATCTGGCTCAATAGCCGTCTTGGCTATGTTAAAGATAATATAACCGGATCCGTTCTGAACAGATGCAGACGGTTGAATCATCTGAACGGATCCGTTCACGACGGATCCGCACGAAACGCGAGTGTGAAAGTAGCCTAAGGCCTCATGCACACGACCGTTCTGTTTTTTGCGGTCCGCAAATTACGGATCAGCAAAACACGAGTGCTGTCCACATCTTTTGCAGCCCCGTTGAAGTGAATGGGCCCGGCTCGGATGTGGACCAGCACAACGGTAGTGTGCATGAGGCCTAACACTGACATGGAAAAGGACCTAGGAATTTTAGTGAACAGCAAACTTAGGGCTCTTTCACACTTGCGTTGTTCTGTTCCGGCATAGAGTTCCGTCGTCGGGGCTCTATGCCGGAAGAATCCTGATCAGTTTTATCCCAATGCATTCTGAATGGAGTGAAATCCGTTCAGGATGCATCAGGATGTCTTCAGTTCAGGACCGGAACGTTTTTTGGCCGGAGAAAATACTGCAGCATGCTGCGCTTTTTGCTCCGGCCAAAAATCCTGAACACTTGCCGCAAGGCCGGATCCGGAATTAATGCCCATTGAAAGGCATTAATCCGGATCCGGCCTTAAGCTAAACGACGTTTCGGCGCATTGCCGGATCCGACGTTTAGCTTTTTCTGAATGGTTACCATGGCTACCAGGACGCTAAAGTCCTGTTTGCCATGGTAAAGTGTAGTGTGGAGCAGTATACTTACCATCCGTGCGGCTCCCGGGGCGCTTCAGAGTGACGTCAGGGCGCCCCACGCGCATGGATCACGTCATCCATGCGCATGGGGCGCTCTGACGTCACTCTGGAGCGCCCCGGGAGCCGCACGGACGGTAAGTATACTGCTCCCCCGCTCCCCACTACTACTATGGCAAGCAGGACTTTAATAGCATTCTGGCTGCCATAGTAACACTGAACGCATTTTGAAGACTGATTCGTCTTCAAATGCTTTTCAGTTTACTTGCGTTTTTCCGGATCCGGCGTGTAATTCCTGCAAATGGAGTACACGACGGATCCGGACAACGCAAGTGTGAAAGAGCCCTAAGCTGTAGAAACCAGTTTCAGGCAGCTGCTGCCAAGGCCAATAAGATAATGGGTTGTATCAAAAGGGGCATAGATGCCCGTGATGAGAACATAGTGCTACCACTTTACAAATCACTAGTCAGACCACACATGGAGTACTATGTACAGTTCTGGGCTCCTGTGAACAAGGCAGACATAGCAGAGCTGGAGAGGGTCCAGAGGAGGGCAACTAAAGTAATAACTGGAATGGGGCAACTACAGTACCCTGAAAGATTATAAAAATTAGGGCTATTGACTTTAGAAAAAAGACGACTGAGGGGAGATCTAATTACTATGTATAAATATATCAGGGGTCAGTACAGAGATCTCTCCCATCATCTATTTATCCCCAGGACTGTGACTGTGACGAGGGGACATCCTCTGCGTCTGGAGGAAAGAAGGTTTGTACACAAACATAGAAGAGGATTCTTTACGGTAAGAGCAGTGAGACTATGGAACTCTCTGCCTGAGGAGGTGGTGATGGTGAGTTCACTAAAAGTGTGCTGGAGTCCTCTCCTGCATAATGGAAACCGGACGGATCCGCTATGCAGGCCATAGACTTCTATCATAACGGAATACCTCTAAAGGCATTCTGTCATGTAATTGCTTTATGGTCCGTAGTAACGGAATCCATAGTGCAATTCAGTAAATACCACAACTCAAACACAAACTTCTAAATTTGAAATTCGCTCATCCCTAGTCTTGTGTATGGAAGCAGTCTCTGAATGTGGTTCCCATGTTGCCATAGCAACCAAAGAGCCCTGGTTGCTATGGTCCGCCGGGCCAGCGCCGAGGCCCTGGTTGCTATGGTCCGCCGGGCCAGCGCCGAGGCCCTGGTTGCTATGGTCCGCCGGGCCAGCGCCGAGGCCCTGGTTGCTATGGTCCGCCGGGCCAGCGCCGAGGCCCTGGTTGCTATGGTCCGCCGGGCCAGCGCCGAGGCCCTGGTTGCTATGGTCCGCCGGGCCAGCGCCGAGGCCCTGGTTGCTATGGTCCGCCGGGCCAGCGCCACTAAGCTTTGTTACATGGGTTTGACATGTCAAGGTACTTAGTAACTACATGGCTTCTAGGGCCCCATCACAGAAGAGTGAGACCCCACTATAGCCTTCATTATAGGCCATGGCTACCGGATTTTCTGCCATGACTACTTTTAAAATGGCGTTCAGATGTAAATCTTTCTAATATTTCCCTTAGGGCTCGTGCACCCAATAATAGGGCTGCCATAAGAATTCATGCTGTTCCATGTGAATATGACATTCAGTATTTTTTTTTAAAGCGCCTTACGGCCATGTTCACGCACGTCCGACGTGGAATCCGTGACAAACTTCTGTCTCTACCACAGGTTTGCGTCGGCCATGCCGATTTCTGTCACGCGGACGGCCAGTTATGTGAATTTTGTCACGGACTCCGCAGCGGGTGACATGGCGACCAGCCATAAAGTGATCACGGCGGGAACCTAGTCACTGTCTGATGTAAGAACTACTCTCTGGTAGTTGGGTAACATGCGGCTGAGAGGAGTTAGTTTCTCAATATTGTGCCGCTTCTCCATACGAAACATAAAGAAATATAGCCTGCGTCTGTTGTACTACAACACCCAGCAGACCATGACTGTTACCATTAGCCATGTATAGTCACTGTAAGGCCTCTTGCACGTGAACGTATGCGCCCCGTTGCCGTATTGCGTACCGCATTTGCGGATCCGCAATACACGGGTGCCGTTCCTTGGGCATTTTGCATTACAGATGCGGACCCATTCCCTTAAATGGGTCCGCAAATCGGAATGGTGCGGAACCGAAGCACAACGGAGTACTTCCGTGGGGTTTCGTCCCGTACTTCCGTTCCGAAAAAGATAGAACATGTCCTATCTTTTTGCGGAACGGCCGGATCACGGACCCATTAAAGTGAATGGGTCCGCTGCGGCTGCCCCATGGACTGTGCTCGTGCATTGCGGCCTGCTTTTTGCGGGCCGGAGCACGACCACGGGGCGCACACGTTCGTGTGCAAGAGGCCTAATATAGGTGGTGTTGCCCATAGCAACTGCGTGTCTCTGACAACTTGTTGCTATGGGCAACAGAAAAACCCCCACCCCCTCTCTGTGGTTTAACCAGCGTCATATGCGGCGGTCAATGTGATGGCGGAGATGGCGGCACTCTCCGTCACATCCCACATTGCATCAGTTTGTGGTTTATCAACAGGAAATGTCTTACTCAACCGTCGGCACCTCTGATGCATATCGATAAAGTTTTTTTGTATTTTTTTTTTTTTGTAATTCTAAGCATCTACGTCTCACAGCTGGATGTTTGTTACAGTGACGAACGGTCCGCAATACAGCGCCAGCCCGGATCGCTGTCCTGCTCTGATAACTTTGTTACAGTGTGTCAGTGGCGGTAAAAGTGTCTGACGTCCCGGCTGTTTAGCTGGCAGAAGACTGTCTAGTCTGGATGCACTTGTAGCAAACCCTCTGCTGTGAGCAGTTTTAACGGTACGTTTAGTGGCTGTGGAAAAAAAAAAAGATGCAATAAATCTTCCCCTAAAATGTGTAACCAGAAGTTCTGACCTGAGGTTTGGGGTGCTTTTACATGGATGTCGTTCGCTGCCAAAAGGGTGTTCCCTTCCACAGGATACAGCATAAATGATAGGTGCGGGCCCTATCTTAAGAATGGGGCCCCGTCTTACGGGAACGGAGAGGTGGTCGCGCATGTGCTTCTCTCTTCATTCAGTTCTATAGGACTTCCAGAAATATGAGCAGAGAGTTCAGAGGTCATAAGGAAGAGAATGGAGAGGTGGAGGGGCACGCCTCATTCAGAGAGGGGGCTTGCGGTCAGTCCCAGTGATCGGACGGGTATCGCTTATTGTGTGTTAAACATCTAGAGCAGGCATCCTCAAACTGCGGCCCTCCAGCTGTTGTAAAACTACAACTCCCACAATGCCCTGCTGTAGGCAGATACCTGTAGGCTGGTCAGGCATGCTGGGAGTTGTAGTTTTGCAACAGCTGGAGGGCCGTAGTTTGAGGATGCCTGATCTAGAGCATCTATTCTTATCTATGCTGTGCCATTCCTCTATTATTCCTCCTAGAAGATATGAATGCAGTACTAGCCCTTTTGAAAAGAAGGTCCAGCTGTTAAGGGCTGTGCGCCTGTACAGTCGGACACTGCCTGCACCGATTAGGTAGTGTCCGACTGTGCAGGGACACGCCCCTTAACCGGTAACGGCCTTCGCAGACTGCTAGTAATTCATTCATAATTTATAGCAGGAATAATAGAGGAACACAACATAGTTATATGAATAGATAAGGAGACATGTCAGGAGAGGCGACAGGTTCTCTTTAAGGAGAACCCCGCGGATAAAAAAAATAAAAATAATACGTTCCGGTTCTACCGCCCTCGTTACAGTGTGTCAGTCGGTATTTTCTTTTCAGGATTTTTCACAGCCTTTCTAGATTGAGGAACTGCTGTCTATGAAATGAAAGCCCTGGACCGTGCAGCAGCCTCGTCGTCTGCAGCAGTGACACTTCACCGGACTTCTCTGGGGGGGGTCTCTCTCTGGTGCGGTGGGCTTGTGGTGTGGAAAGCTGATGTGGCTGATAACAGCGAGCAGATAGCTGACGGCAGATACCGCCTATTTACAGACGCTGCTTCTGTTGGTCACATGAATGGCAGCTGACTGGCATTGTGTACATACAGTGTTCTCTCTAGATGGAGATAGGAATCCCCGGCACTTCTGACAATCAGCCTTTGGGTTGTCGCATCCCTCCCCCGCTCAGGGTGGTCTCTTCATCTGCCCCCATATAAGACGTCCTCTTCAGTTTGCCCCCATTGAAGTTTTTTTTTCCTTATTTCTGCTATACTTCGTGTTTCTATCTCTGCTAGCAGTCAGTGAATGGAAGCATCCTTGTTTTACATCCTCTTACGGACCCAATAGTTTGCTCAGCTGAGGGTCTGTTGCAGTTGTATCCTGTCTAACCAATCCAATGGCATGCACACAACCGTATATATTTTGCAGTCGCCAAATATGTACACCGACCGCGTTTGCTCAATATGAGAAATGCCCAGGACGTGTTACAGAATTTGCAGGGCAGGGTCACGTCTGTATTTTTTGCGCCCCCCAGAGAAATGAATGGATCTGTGTGCGGTCTGCAAAAAAAAATATGCGGATGGGTCGCGGATGAAAAATACTATTGTGTGAATGAGGCCTAAAGCAACAGAAATCAGAGTTTTGATCCAGCCAGCCTGGTGCTCTTGACTGGATACAATTGAAACAAACCCTCAGCTGTTCACATGGGTTTAGGCGCCATTTCCGTCCTGAAATCTGCGTTCCGTTCACACCTGGGGATTTTTTTTTCTCTGCAGATTTAATTCCACGTCAGGAGGGGGGGGGGGGGGTTACTTTTTGAAGTGGAAACCACCATCAGGTAGTCCTACGTAATTTATCACCGTTTAATCGATCTCATCCGCCGTTGAATTCGTGACCTGGTATTCTGTGAATGCGATTTCTGGCGCGGATTCCTTTGATTTTCTTCCAGCGAGTATTTTAGGCCGTGCGAACATGGCTTTAGTTGTGTCAGGTTTCTAAAGGTTTTCAGCCTCTGGATGTAGTCAAGAATGTTCCTATTGACTGACAGCAAGCAGTGATCTTGGAAACAGGGATCAATTGTAGCGCACAGTATCTAACTTTGTTATACAGTGATTTTCAATTTATTAAAATCCACAATGGCAAATCCGGGGCGTGTCCTCCATGTGCAGCTCGTCGGCCTGAGCTGCTTTCCTCCTGGGAGGAGTAGTAGTCGTCGCAGAACCACCAGTCTAGGCAGGAGGATTAGCTGAGGGGTTTCTGCGCAGGAGATGCAGCTTCACCAGGCGACGATCTGGTACAATAGAGGTCCGCTCCGCCGACTATTAACATGCGCAACGCGTTTCGTTGGAGGAGAACATTCCTGTTTCTATAGAGTGTGGATGTATGGACTCTTGTGTGCAGTGTCCTATGGTGTAACCAAGGGCATCACCGGGCCGGCGCGTCCACGTCAAAAGCCCATTCATCTCTGCTGCTATAAATCATGGAGGAGAAACGAGGGGATTAAAATATGGCGCGTAAAACAGAAGCAGTACTGGGCGTGAGCCGGGAGGCCACAAGTACCCTGGAATACGTGTTGTGTTTTTATGAAATTTTTTTGTGGACCGTATATGCAGAACCATTTATTTCAATGGGTCCGCACAAAAAACGGAAGTTACTCCTCATGCATTCCGTTTCCGTATGTCTGTTCCGCACAAAAGTGGAACATGTCCTATTATTGTCCGCTTTATGGACAAGGATAGGACTCTTCTATTAGGGGCCAGCTATTCCGCAAAATACGGAATGCACACGGACGTCTTCCATATATTTTGTAGATCCGTTTTTTGGGGGACCGCAAAACACATACGGTCGTGTGCGTGAGCCCTAAATTTTAGCTTCTAGACAACCCGTGGAAGGGAGATCGTTTCACTGTGGCTTACCGTTCTGTCGCGCCGCCGATTCTGCAATTTGGGCTTTGCTCATGTGACCTCTGTTCCGCCTCTTCTGCTGACATGTTGACCCGATCTGCTCATCCGCATAATGTACATACAGCTGAACAGGAAGACACAGGAGCAGATCCAGTCGAGACATCAGCGGAAGAGCCCAAAGCCAGCGTCTGGCGGTCATGTGAGCGCCGCCTACGGTGCAGAATTGGCGCAGTGACGGAACAGTAAGACGGGTAAGTGGTGGAGAAACGAGCTTCCTTCCAGAGCTTTTCTGAAGCTAGAATTTAGTCAAAGCCCGGAGAACCTTTTTTAATTATAGCTGAACTGCAATACCGCACACGACCCATGGACAGGGGCGGCGCTGTTTCCAGTCCTGGGTCCTGGACCACCCTTTCAAAGGCCAAGTCCAGTTACCACAAAATGTTTTGTTGAGCGGCCCGACCTGTCCTAATCTTAAAAATTTATATTCAAATTATTTTAATAAATGAAATAATGAAAAATCTATCAGGACCGTTTTATAAAAAAAAAAATTCCTAATTCTTTCCCATCATGCATCATTCTGGGTGAAGTTTAGTTGTGTCATCACCTGACAGCAGATGGGTTAATGGGGGGGCGGGGGGGAATTGTTGTCATGGAGATGACGGCCACGGCGTGGACACCGTACTGTTACAGGACTGCAGTTATTTGTTCACCTGGTTTTGTGTTTCTTTGAAATCCCTGACACGAGGCAGAATTATTGAGAAGCCATTTCTGGAATAGAGGCGGCTGAATGTAAGCGGGCAGTCAGCACTGCGGGCACGTTCTGGCTGGGCGGCCTGCACACCGCTCGGCTGGGGTTGTCACCTGGCGGTATTGCTCACACGCAGAGGAAATGTCTCCTTTGCTTCATACATTACCTACTGATATATAATGTACTAGAAAGAGCCCCCGACGCTGCCAGAGTCTGAAGTATCGGCCGGTTTGTGTGTTTATTACAATTGTTCAAAGGGTGCCCAGGAGGCCGATCCGTGCCCTCGTAAAATTGCTAGTAGTCCTGTATACCCTGGCGGTTACACACTGTTATTATTTTATGTTTAACTGTCCTCCTTAACGGGGACCTCCACAGCGCCTCGTCCCCATAACGGGCACCTCCACAGCGCCTCGTCCCCATAACGGGCACCTCCACAGCGCCTCGTCCCCATAACGGGCACCTCCACAGCGCCTCGTCCCCATAACGGGGACCTCCACAGCGCCTCGTCCCCATAACGGGGACCTCCACAGCGCCTCGTCCCCATAACGGGGACCTCCACAGCGCCTCGTCCCCATAACGGGGACCTCCACAGCAAATTTGTGGCGTTGTAATGGAAACCTGATGTAAAACTGTGTATGTCAAGACTGAAGGACCTGTGAGCTTCTTTTGGCCAATAAGGGTCATGAGACCATGTGTGATCAGTTAGGCTATGAGTGAAGGACCTGTGAGCTTCTTTTGGATAATGCAGGTCATGTGGTGATGCCATATTTGCATTTTTGGGGAATATCTCAAGAACGGTATGTCCTGGAGAGCTGAGAACTTCACGAAAACCTTCCCAGACACCCGATGTACCTATTTGCCACATATATGGTGTCTTCTGGCGTCTGGATGCCTATAGAGGACAGACAGATTGTGGGAGCCAAACCTTCTGATCATCAGTGGTCACCTTCTGGCTGACCATCTTACTTGTATGGGGGTGGAGCGCTTCCCGGTTCTTCCCTGACTGCAGATTTCAACATCCTGAGTGTGCATGTGGTGGCATGGGAAAAGATGGCGGCTCGCTGGCAACTGTGTAATGTGTAACTTAAACCTGTGACCCCATGCTTGTCAACGTTTGAGCTGGTAAATTTGTGTTGGAACACCCCAACCCACCCGTTAATGTGCGGGGCTTGCATTATCCCCGCCCATCTTTTGCCCCAGGACAGCCCGAATTTTCTAGGAGTCCCTGCAAATTTGGGACAGTTGGATGGAAACTATGGTGCGCAAATTTGGCGCATCTTCTTACAGTTTGTGCGTCGCGTCAGAGGATCAGAGTGACCTTACAGCGTTTTTGGACCATCACCACAGCGGAAATATGACCAAAGTCTTGGACCCTCCATAATAGGGGGGGTAATTAAGTATCAAGCGGCGGCCATTTTGAAGAATGAGGATGTCACACTTAGATGGATGATGGACGTGGTCTCCCAACCCCCAGGACCTCCATATCACTTAGTAGCGGAAGTGTACTGTATATTAGCATTTATCAGGACCTCTCAAGGACCCTCCTGCCTCCGTCTTGACCAGGGGTCACTGTGAGAAGTCTCTTTCAGACACGGTGCCCGTACTGATGGATCCTGTGTGGACAGAAGACTGGCACCCCGCGCCGGGCACAGACGTTCATAGCGATTGTTTGGGATGCGGCAAAGAATGGGAACTGTAGTAGGAAGGAAGGGAGTTTTTCTGTCTTGTACGCGGGGCTCTGCGGCCCGGCCGGGGGAATAACATCATCTGTGAACAGTTTTAGCCTATTCTGGATGACACCAGCTAGTAGGTCAGCGACTATGGTGGGGGGGGGCATGACTAAACATAGGCCGGGATCCCGTTTGAAGATGGCAGGCCTGTAATTTTCTGGTTACTCTGTGGTTACGTTAGCAGAAACACACACCACAATGACATGTTTGGTGGCCGCGTCCACAGCTCCGCTTTCCTACTTTCACGGTATGAGGAAGGAAAACACCGGTCCTGGTAAACATGATGGATAGCGCATGTATGAAAGTCAACTGGCGACCAGTCGCCCTGTTGCTTTTAATTAATTGGTTGTCATGGGCAACAATTTTTTTTTTGTATATGCTTTATAAAGCACATTCGAAGAAAAAAAAAATGTTGTCCCTGGCAACCGGAGTCTTTGAAGGATATCAACAAATGGGCCTTGGGTATGAACGTGGAGTGGTTTCCCTTGCTACCAATCAATCTCGGCTTTTATTTATTTTTTGGGCGGAGTTGATAGGCAAATGAAATATGATTGGTGTTGGTTGCTATGGGAAACCGGGCCTATTGAACCTGCTGCTGAAAAAAAGGCAAGGAATTTCCCATAGCAACCAAGTAGATTGAAGATTGTGGTGTTATAGGATGTGATTGGTTGCAATAAGTCTTATGTCTCAGGAAAAGATAGCCTTGTTGCCTATAGCAACAGGGATCTGACTGGTTGCTATGGACAGCCTTTTCATTTCTTTACATGTATAGGTTGCTATGGGCAACCAGGCCTGTTGAGCCTCAATAATAATAACTGACCGAAGGCGAGAGGTTTCCCATATAGCCAGCAACCTGATTGTAGATTGCATTGTTCATCGATTGGTTGCTGTGGACAATTCCTCTAATTTGTCAGCATTTTTTTATGGCTTGAGGTACAGTGGCCCAGATTTACGAATGTGTCAGCGCCAAAGTTTTGTCTGAAGTGGGGCAAATTGGCGGACCTGGAGTTTCTACACCTTTTTCTCCGATTGTAATCGGGAATTGCCGTTCATGCAGTTTTCTGATATATTTGTAGCAGTCTTATGTGCCACTTTTGAGACTACTGTTCGTTAGAAGTTTCTCACCGTTTTTCACCAGCTCCCTGTGTCTCCATGGTAACAGACAACGAGCTAGCCCTGCGTAGTCAGTTTTGTAGTCCTACTCGCTTCTTCCTAACGTGCAGCTGGTACAGGGGACAAATGGAAGGGAATGTGACCGCAGCATCAGACTGCACGGGGTTGGTCGTCTTTTATCATGTGGAGACACATTGACTTGCAGACCTAAAACGGGAGAAGTAAAAATAAAAAATTAGGCACATCACAACAACCTTCCCCCACTCCCCCTCCCCGATGCCAACCCGATGATCAACTGAGAAACCCCTGCGGTTCTTGACCACTTTCAGGTCCTGAGCATACCCCACTGTGTAACGCCCATGTGGAACGAGGTTGTCAGGATTATTCTAGATGTATTTCGAGGGACGTTACATTAGTTTTTGTGTAATAGTAAACTGTATGCTACGTCGGGGAGCGCACGTGGCGCCAGGTACAGAGGCGTTTCCGTAATCCATGAGCTCAGGTTTCCATAACTTGTCCCTTCTTAAAGTTGTTCCCTAAGGCAAAGGTAGTCGCTAAGTGTCGTAATTGCCTCTAAGAACTTAAGACGCTGAAATTAGTAAAGCTCCCCCCCCCCCCCCCCCCCTTAGGCCCACAGATCATAAGACGCCAGACAAGAACAGGTTGTGTGGCACAGAAAGAGCGTGTCCCCTTCAAGAGGAAAAAAAACTCCCTTTTATAGTAGTCCTCTTCTGTGTCTGTTTCTGAGAAAGCTGGGTGACAATCAATAGGGCTGTCCTCCAAGTGGACAGTGGTGGTCACCATTGGGATTAAGCCATGTTCACACGTAGGATTTTGAATGGAGCTAAACCGCCAATGGACACCCAACTGCGGCTTCCAGTGGCGCACGTCCTGACTCCGTGCCAACAAAGGACACGCCCAGTTGCAGCTTTAAATCGCCAGGAGCGCAATAGGACAGAACACTACATGTTTTGGCGCATTCCGTATTACGGATTCAATGTGGTTTCCATTCAACAAATCAAATATATATATCTAAGAAAAAAAAATCTAATAATAAAAACTTAAGACTAGATCTGAGTGCTGATGTTTCACCTCTGCTATTTTGTTTCTGCATGTGTTCCTCTACTCCGCAGCTGTGCGCGCGGATTCCGGCCTCGCCGCCGCTTTCCCCCGTTCCCTGTCATTTCCCATGTCTCTGGATTTACCGCATGCTTGCTGAGTTGTGCTCGCCTAGATGCGTACGGCTTTATCTGTCCGGACACGGAGCTCCCCGCTTCCAGGGTCTGACATTTGCTGCAAGTCGGAGAACAGACGCGCTGTCACAGCTAGTATTATCTGCACGCTCCATGGGCCTGTGAGCCTGGAGGTGCAGGAGCGTGGCCTGGAAACGCGCTGTGTGCGGAGAGCGACAAGTTTTAGTTTACATTGTTCGTATTGTCCAAAAAATTATCAGAATCATTCTTGTAGATAGGAGCAGTATTATAGTAGTTATATTCTTGTACATAGGAGGCAGTATTATAGTAGTTATATTCTTGTACATAGGAGCAGTATTATAGCAGTTATATTCTTGTACATAGGAGCAGTATTATAGTAGTTATATTCTTGTACATAGGAGCGGTATTATAGTAGTTATATTCTTGTACATAGGAGGCAGTATTATAGTGGTTATATTCTTGTACATAGGAGGCAGTATTATAGTAGTTATATTCTTGTACATAGGAGGCAGTATTATAGTAGTTATATTCCTGTACATAGGAGGCAGTATTATAGTAGTCATTATTGTACATAGGAGGCAGTATTATAGTAGTAATATTTTTGTACATAGGAGGCAGTATTATAGTAGTTATATTCTTGTACATAGGAGGCAGTATTATAGTAGTTATATTCTTGTATATAGGAGGCAGTATTATAGTAGTCATTATTGTACATAGGAGGCAGTATTATAGTAGTAATATTTTTGTACATAGGAGGCAGTATTATAGTGGTTATATTCTTGTACATAGGAGGCAGTATTATAGTAGTTATATTCTTGTATATAGGAGGCAGTATTATAGTAGTCATTATTGTACATAGGAGGCAGTATTATAGTAGTAATATTTTTGTACATAGGAGGCAGTATTATAGTAGTTATATTCTTGTACATAGGAGCAGTATTATAGTAGTTATATCCTTGTACATAGGAGGCAGTATTATAGTAGTTATATCCTTGTACATAGGAGGCAGTATTATAGTAGTTATATTCTTGTACATAGGAGGCAGTATTATAGTAGTTATATTCTTGTACATAGGAGCAGTATTATAGTAGTTATATTCTTGTACATAGGAGCAGTATTTATAGTAGTTATATTCTTGTACATAGGAGCAGTATTATAGTAGTTATGTTCTTGTACATAGGAGGCAGTATTATCGAAATGACTTAAAGGGAACCTGTCACATGGATTTTGTCTATAGAGCTGAGGACATGGGTTCCTAGATCGCCGCTAGCACATCCGCAATACCCAGTCCCCATAGCTCTGTGTGCTTTTATTGTGTAAAAAAAACGATTTAAGGCTACTTTCACACTATCGTTCGGGGCTCCGCTTGTGAGTTCCGTTTGAAGGTTCTCACAAGCGGCCCCGAACGGATCCTAATACATATGCAAATTAACCTGAGATGAGTCCTGTCCCTGACTCCTCTCACGTACAGGACTCATTTCAGGTTAATTTGCATATGTATAAAATCGTTTTTTTTACACAATAAAAGCACACAGAGCTATGGGGACTGGGTATTGCGGATGTGCTAGCTGCCATCTAGCAACCCATGTCCTCAGCTCTGTACACAAAATCCTGGTGACAGGTTCCCTTTAATAATTTGTCTTTACATTTCTTTTCACAAATGATCAGATTATATAAAACAGTTTTGACTGGTTTTCCTTTTCTTAGTTACCACCACTGTTTGCATACTGGGGCATGCTGAGACTTGTAGTGTCACCAGTCACTGCCTGCCTGAAGTGGTTAACCATATCTTTCTGCTTGATTACCGGCAGTCAGGACGGTTGCCAGACGTCTCTCTTTCTGCAAGATGTCTTTATCCAGTAATTACATAACCGCCGCTGTGCTGTTATGATGATCATATTGGAGCTGGTTGTTACCCACTTCCTCACCCACTCTCCAGTTATATACCCAGGCTTGATGCCAGCATGCTGACCACTAACCCCAGCATGCAGCGTGTGCTTTGCCTGTGCTGTTGGTTCGCTACTTGCTATTCCGTGTTTTATACACTTAGTCTCGCCGCCGCGGCCTTCTGACGGAAAGATGACTATAGTATAATGTATAGCTGGTAGATTGATTAATACAAATGAAGCTCAAATACCTACACCCTGTTGCAAAAGTCCTAGCACCGTCTCCTTTATGATGACTGATTGCCTAATGCTACACCATGTTGATTCATTTTTCCGTCACATTATACACTGCTCGTTTCCATGGGTATGACGACCCCGCCATCCAGCAGCGGCGGTCGTGTTTGCACAATATAGAAAAAAGCACCAGTTTATGTGAGCTCCCATGGTCCCGCCCACCAGAGAGGCTGGCGCTTTTTTCCTATAGTGTGCAAGCACGACCACCACTGATGGATTGCAGGGTGGTCGTAACTATGGAAACGACCGGTGTATAATGTGATGGGAAAAATGAATCCAACCAGCAAAGGAGGCAATATGGACAATCTCAATACATTAGACAGTGCTTTGAAATAACTTTCTCTACATGATAAATGCCATTTGCTGAAGTGAGTCGACCCTTTTAATTTTACTGAGTAGAATGCCGTAACTTCAGTTGAGACTGACACACATGAAGATCAGTAGGGGAAAGGCGTTGGGGATGAAGAGTCTTGTTGCCATACATATGTATTCAGATCCTGGAGCAAGTCTAGAATGTGTAGGCCCAATTGCAAAAGTTTTGGCTCCCCTTCTTCTTCTTTTTGGTTGCTAATTGTCGATTTTACATCTTTTTCTGCTAATTTTTGACACTGAAATTCCTAGGCCTGAGGAGGGAATGGCTTGGAGGTGCACAGGAAAGCTGACTGCCCCTGACAGCGGCCATGCTTCCATGTTGTGGGCGGTGTGTTACCCCCTCCCAGGTGCAGCAGTGATGGAGGGTAACACGTCCTAGACCTCATGTCCCTCTCGTTTGGAGAATTCGCCGTGGAAAATCTGTGCAGACGGCAGAGGAAGTATTTCATGTGCGAACACTTGTCCGGGGCTGGGGAGCAGATGCTGGCGGGAGGCATGAAAAGCCTCAGTGTGCGCCGGCAGCTGAATGTCTGGATGTGATGAGACGCCGCATGGTGATCATTCCTCTGGATATAGCGCAGTCTCCCACCGCCGGGCCTCTATACAGCCCCGGGAGTGAGAACTACAACTCCCAGCAGGCTGTTGCGTGTCTTTGTACGGGTTATTGTCACATTTCACTTGCTCCACGGATATAGAAGTGACGCCCCCCCCCCCCTTATCTTTTGTTGTATTTATGACCCCACAATACCCGTAAAAAAATATGTAGTTCTGTACCTGGCACGCCCGTCTGCCCGCACGCCCTTCCTGGCTTTGAGCAGTATTCTTCCAGGTCACATTATTTTTGTACTGCATTAGCGGGTAGAGGAGAGAGAGAGAGAGAGAGAGAGCTGGAAGTGGATGAAGAGGAAACCATCAGAAAGCAGGCACTTGAGTATCAGTCGTTTTTAGAATGGACGAGATGTAGGGATTTTCCGCCGCACATTTCGCCCTCTGCATCGCTGAAGAGTAAAATTCCCCACATAAATTGTCTGCGGGTTTGAACACCGCACTACAGGTCAACTTCCGCTTCCGCTTAGTAGGCCCAAGGGCGCATTCACACGACCGGGGTTTGGTTCCGCAAAAAGGTGCGGACCCATTGACGTAAATGGGGCCGCAAAAGATGCGGACGGCACACCGTGTGCTATCCGCATCCGTAAGTCAGTTCTGTGGCCCCGCAAAAATTTGCGGACAAGAATAGGCATTTCTATAATGGGCCGCCCGTTCCACGATTCGCGGACTGCAAAACGAGCCCTAAAGGGCTCATGCACACGACCGTATGCATGTTGCGGTCTATAAAACACGGATCCGCAAAAGATAAGGATGACATCCGTGTGTCACCCGTATTGAATCATTTTGTGGTACGGACATCCGGAAACGGAATGCACACAGTCCTTCCCGTTTTTTGTTTTTGCGGACCGATTGAAGTGAATGGTTCTGCATGTGGGCTGCAAAGAAAACTGAATGGAAATGGGAAAAAAAAATAAGTTGGTAAGAGCCTTGGGCCTTAGGGCCTGACCTCTCTATCCCCCCCCCCCCCTCGCACAGGAAGCCGCCCGCATCCTCGCTGGTCCCAATCAATATTCCTTTGCCATGTAAATTAGATTAGGGCCTTTCATATTTATAAGCAGCGGCTCCGGAGGTTCCTGCACAGATCTACTGCGTCCTCTGCCAGATGTTTAACCCTGGCGTACCACACACGAAAGGCTTAGATACACAGCAGCCGCAGACCTGGTGAAATATTGCTTAATGGAATTTACTAGTCGTACATGATGGGGACTGTAGTCATGTAGGGTCCTCTGAGACCGTATCGCATGTGCCAGCTTCGGATACGATCACATTTGACAGGCTTGGATTAATGAGCTCAGCGAGCTGTATCACACGGGATGGTTTGGGGTACACTGGGTCAGCTGACTGTATCACGTATTAGTGTCTTAGATACACTGGTCTGTATCACACATATGGGATTAGATGCACCAGCTCAGCTGACTGTATCATGCACGATGGGCTTGGATACTCTGGTTCAGCTGACTGTATTCTATATCATAGTCTTAGATACACCTAGAATATATGACATGTTACAGGCTTGGATACACCAGCTCAACTGACCATGTCACACGTGATGGGCTTGGATACAGCTGAGTGTATCGCATATGATGAGCTTGGATCTACTGGCTTACTGATAGTATCAAATACTCCTAAATAGTTTCACACAAACAGGCTTAGATACACCAGCTCACGAGCACCTCGACCCTGTAGGTTTTCTGCAGCAGACTGTATGGTGGGCTTGGATACATAGGATCTGCAACTGTATCACACATGATAGGCTTAGATATAGAGGCTCAGCAGACTGTATCACATATGATGGGCTTGGCTACACAGGCTCAGCAGACTGTATCAAATATATGCTTATATATGGGATCTCTGCAGACTGTATCCCACATCACATGAGCTTAGATATTGGAGCCCAGCAGACCGTATCACACATGATAGGCTTGGATACACAGGTTTAGCAGACCGTATCACACCGGGGCTTAGATATAGGTGCTCAGCAGACTGTATCACACATGATGGGCTTAGAGACTGTATCTCACTTGAGAAGCTTAGATTCTCCGGCTCAGCAGCACAGTGGCCATTAAAGGGTGGCGGCTGGGGACGTACAATGTTCCTATCCCTTTAAGAACACAGAACATTTCTTGGAAAGGTGCCGCTGAGTGGATCGTGACTAACGGAACGTTTTACGCCTCCAGATTAGTAACGTGGAACAAGTGATATACACAGCGCAGAGTGTCCATGTATTGCCTCCAGACTGAGAGATTTTACCTGCGCTGACACACTGTAGCAAATCCTCAGGACAGATTTCCTCTTCTGATATGTTTAGCTCACAGAATGTTGTCTGCACTGATGCATTGTAACAAAACCTCAGCTGTGTGAACAGAACTAGGTCAGTCTATTTCTGTTCGCTGACAGCTAGCAAACGTATTCCTTTATTTGGCTCCCACAGGGTTGCTTAGACTGTAAACAGTTGTAGCAAACCCTCAGCTGTGAGAAGTTTTAGGCCTGTACGGTATTTCAGACTCAATCATGGCGGCTTTTCTCCAGATTGCCCCTTGACAACCTATTTTAATGTGTTGTGGTTGCCGGTTGCCATGGAAACGCTGTGACTCACGCGTTGGGCCTCGAATCGAATAGTGAAGCAGCCTCACTGAAAAATGTCCTTGTTGCCCATAGCAACCAAATAGAGCGCACGTTTCAGTGAAATTGAAACTGAACTCTGGTTGCCGTGGGCAACAAGGACTTTTTGTTTTGATGCGTGAAACTTTATTTGTGTCTATGCTGACGTGGTGTCCGTGTGATTGGGGGATGTTGGTGGCATCTTCATTCAGGCTGATAGGCCCTGCGGCATCCATGAATCATCTCCCGGTGGACACTGACAGGGATTGCTCCTCTGTCCAGTCATTGTAGGATGTTATTCACTTCCCCCTCCTCGGGATGACGGGGCCGGAGCTGAGGAAAGCCCTGGTAGATGAGGCAGCCTGATTCACAGCGTGGGGCTGTAGGTGTCCATTATCGCATGGAGATGGCTCCTGTCATTACTGCAGGAAGTAAGTGCCCCCTCCGGTCACTGGAGGTCAGTGGCCTTGATTGAGGTCCCCGCTGACCACCTGGAAATATTCCTGGGGAAAGAATGCGTATGAATGGCGGAGGTGCGGTGGAACAGAAGAGGGATTGAGGCCGCGGCATCTAAAAATATTTACAGGTCCGGAAACGACATGTAGACCGGGGAAGTGGAAAGTAAGATGTGTAAGGTAAAAAAAATATCATTTCTGCATGGATGTTGTGGATTGAAAAAATGTATAGTAATATCTAAAAATATCGAATAATTATATAGTAAGGCCTCTTTCACACGGGCGAGATTTCCGCGCAGGTGTAGTGCGTGAGGTGAACGCATTGCACCCGCACTGAATCCGGACCCAATCATTTCTATAGGGCTGTGCACATGAGCGGTGATTTTCACGCATCACTTGTGCGTTGTGTGAAAATCGCAGCAAGCTCTATTTTGTGCGTTTTTCACGCAACACAGGCCCCATAGAAGTGAATGGGGCTATGTGAAAATGGCAAGCAAGTGCGATTTTTCTCGCATGGTTGCTAGGAGATGATCGGGATGGGGACCCGATCATTATTATTTTCCCTTAGAACATTGTTATAAGGGAAAAAAAATAGCATTCTGAATACTTAGTAAAATAGCGCTGCAGGGGTTAAATTTTTTTAATCTTTTTTTTAACTCCCCTTAAAGGGAGTCTGTCAGCAGATTTACCCCTTTTTAACAGTTGCCATTATGCTGTAGCCGCAAAACAGACGATTAACACAGTACCTTGATACGCTTTGGTGGACTTTTAAATCTGCCAAAAACGAACTTTGATGAGGGCTCGCAAGTGCCCAGGGCGGAGTCCACCGTGTTGGAGCCCAGGCAGCTCTGCCTCTTCGGCTCTTATCCCCGCCCAGCCTCCTCCTCTGCTCGCCTATCTGTTGTCTCTCCCCCTCAGCGAGATCCCGCGCCGATGCGATAACTTCCTTGGCCGGGGCATGCGCACTGCAATGCCCATTGCTGACACGGCATCGCAGTAGCTTATGCGCATGCCCCGACCAAGGAAGTCATCGCGTCGGCGCGGGATCTCGCTGAGGGGGAGAGACAACAGATAGGCGAGCAGAGGAGGAGGCTGGGCGGGGATAAGAGCCGAAGAGGCAGAGCTGCCTGGGCTCCAACACGGTGGACTCCGCCCTGGGCACTTGCGAGCCCTCATCAAAGTTCGTTTTTGGCAGATTTAAAAGTCCACCAAAGCGTATCAAGGTACTGTGTTAATCGTCTGTTTTGCGGCTACAGCATAATGGCAACTGTTAAAAAGGGGTAAATCTGCTGACAGACTCCCTTTAATCCACTTGCCCGGCTTCTCTTCTTTCTTCTTTGCTGTGCAGGAGGAAAAGGACCTGTGGTAACATCACTGCGCTCATCACATGGTCCGTCACATGATCCATCACCACAGGTCCTTTTCCTCCTGCACAGCAAAGAAGAAGAAAGAAGAGAAGCCGGGCTGCGCGAACAAGTGCATTAAGGTGAGTAAAATTAATTTTTTTAAACCCCTTCAGCCCTATTTTACTAAGCATTCTGTATTATTTTCCCTTTATAACCATGTTATAAGGGAAAATAATACAATCTACACAACACCGAACCCAAACCCGAACTTCTGTGAAGAACACCAAACATGCAGATTTTTCTCATGCACGTGCAAAGCGCATTAAAATGTTTTGCACTCGTGCGTAAAAATCTTGCATTTTCCCGCAACGCACCCCCATCTTTTCCAGCCCAAATCCATGACGCCCTTGTGAAAGAGGCCTAATTCATATAATTTTTTTGCTGCATTCGTCTTTGCTCGCCCCTTTTCCCTTTCCCCACTGACTGTCCAGGATTTCGATACTGATGGCTTATCCTTGAGTAGACCATTGATATACGTTGTGTAGTGGACAGAGCCGGTGACTGTAGCAGTGCTGCTCCTATTAAAGTGAATATGAGCGGTGCTGCAGTTACCAGCTCCGTCCACTACACAAAGTGTGGCGCTGTGTAGTTACAGCACCAGATCTACTTATCAGCAGGAGTGCGAGATTTTAGACCCCTGTCCATCTGATATTTCGATGGCCTATCCTTAGGATAAACCAACAGTGCCAAAATCCCGGACAACCCCTTAAACGGGTACTTTCAGAAAAGTTGGCAAAACTCCACCACAGACTTTGCAGCAAACCTGTGGCAACAACACAACCGTGAGATTGCTGCAGATTTCACACAAATCCAAATTGCCTTACGGCTCCTCTGGGGCGGTCACCCAGCTCTCCTGGTATCCTGATGGGGCTCTCTGCACCAGTCTCTCAGGAGTCGTTACTTTACGGAATTGCTTTTCGAGCAGTTTCCTGTTCTTCTCCTTCGTGGCCCATCACAAGCACCGTAGTTTAGATAGCTGTGCAGTTACTCATCATGTAATGGACCTGCCTTCTCCTCTTCCCACCGTGCTCAGCTGGCGTTGTGCCCACGTAGGAGTAGTCTCTGGCGGTGTGCTCACAGAGATACGCGGGCTGCGCTGCTCCGTCCCTGACCCTGCCTATACACATGTGCAGGAGCGGCCATATTCTGGAGGAGGTTGCAGCATATTCCAGGTATTAAAGGGGACAGGTCACCGCAGCCAAAAAATGCTAAGATTTAATTTTCTATTGGTAGAAGGTCTGGACTGCAGGCGGCCATTTCAGCCCTCTGACTATTCTTCAGTGCCGCCATCCTGTTGTGATGTTTACAGTATGCGGTTTAGCTTGGTCTTGCTAACATATGCAAGGCCTCTGCTGAACGAGACGGTTATATACTGTTTAGCGTTAATTGTGCCTTTCCAGATGTGTACACTGCCCACACCATAGGCAGTAATGCAGCCCATACCATCAGGCTTCTATACTGTGCGCTGATAACAAGCTGGATGGTCCCTCTCCTCTCGAGTCCGCAGTACACGGCAACCATGGTTTTTTAAAAATAATTTCAAATTTTGATGCATTTGACCACAGATCATTTCTCATTTTGCCTCAGTCCATTTTTAGTGATCTTTGGCCCAGAGAAGGCGGCACCGTTTCTGGCTTGTGCTCACACATGGCTGCCGCTTTACATCATACAGCTTTAAAGGGGCTCTCTAACTTTGGCATATAGCATTTATTATTACCAGGCAATTACTAATGTATTGTAATTCTCTATATTGCCTCCTTTGCTGGCTGGATTCATTTTTCCATCACATTATACACTCCTCGTTTCTATGGTTACGTCCACCCTGCAATCCATCAGCGGTGGCCGTGCCTACACACTATAGGAAAAAGCACTCCCACTGTCCCGGCCGCCAGAGAGGCCACCACTTTTTCCTACAGTGTGCAAGAATGACCACCGCTGATGGATTGCAGGGTGGTCGTAAACCATGGAAACGAGTAGCATATAATGTGATGGAAAAATGAATCCAGCCAGCAAAAGAAGCAATATGGACAATCACAATACATTAGTAAGTGCATTGTATTAACTTTTTGTACATAATAAATGCCATTTACTGAAGTGAGAGGACCCCTTTAACTTGCTTTTATGTGTTGCACGGTGTTCACAGACAACAGTTTCTGGAAGTGTTCCTGAGCCCCTGCAGTGATTTCCAGCCTGTTTAAAGGGGTTGTCTCATCATGGACAATCGCTAGTATATGCCCCCATTGTCTTATAGTTGCGGGTCCGCACCTATATCGAGAACGGAGCCTCGCAAGGTAGTGGCTGGAGGACTCCGGTCCGGCCACCACCAAGCCTGCTCCCCATAGAAGTGAAAAGGAGCGTACCGCGCATGCGCGGCCCCCGCTCCTATTCATTTCTATGAGGCCGGCGGAAGTAGCCTGGACAACACTCTGCTATTTTCACCGGCCCCATAGAAAATGAATGGAGGGCTTCTGCGCATGTACCTTTTACACAGCGTCCCTCTCAACTTGTACTGGATTTGGGGTTGTATATACCATGTACATCAGTGGCACACTGTGCTGATAGTTTGCTACAATGTATCAGTGCAGGTAGAATGTGTCTCTGGAGTCCGCGCTGTTTAGCTGAGGAGGCATGGCCCTGACTGGATGCAGAGGCTTGAGGTTGTCAGACAGAATGGGGGTCATTTGTTATGGCCGTCTGGCGTGAAATGAGTCCAAAGAGCGACTATTTTAACGCCCCTGCGACAGTACATTTTTACACCATGCTGGGGCCGGCCCGGACTACTTTACTACTTCAGGTGAAAGGGTAGACGAAACACTAGGCCAGCATGGGGCATAGACGGCTATGTATGCATATATAGGGCCTGGTTTATGACAAGGCGTATATTATATGCAATATAATATAGATATATGGCAGTGCAGGGGGCACAAAAATAGCCGCTCTATTCACAGACAGAAAGCAGAGATCTGCACCGCATTAACCCTCAAAATATATTAGTGTGCGAAACGATTAATTGTGTAATGATTCAGCTTTACAACCTCAGCTCTGCTACATATATTACAACTTTGAGGCCTGCATATAACAGCACCCCGCAGCATAGTGCTGCCCCCCCCCCCCCCCCCCCCGATATTTTCTCACCCTTGGTTGCCCCTGGATCCCGCACTGGTGGTCCCATCACGTACAGGTGGTCTGTAGGAGTACGGCAGCTGGGAGATATGACGCTTTCGCTGCAGCGACTGCCAATATTCCTGGAACACGGGCCCTTGTCTGTTCCCCGCCGCGCTCGGCGTCTTCCTGTTAACGCTTCAGTAGTGGGGGGATCGGGGGTGATATCATGTATCGTGTGAGATCCGCTGCATGTTATGTTGCTGTTGAATTTGGGAAATATTACCGCCACACAGTGCACAGCCTAGTCGTGTCTACTAGTTAACCCTATACTGTATCTTTCTGAATATAAGACGCCCCACAGGAAAACCGAAAGGGGTGAAAGGTGAGCCGGAGGGGTGAAAGGTCACCGACAACCGGGTTTGTTAATCTTAGAGCAGGAATCGGCAACCTTCTGCACTCCAGCTGCTGTGAAACTACAACTCCCAGCATGCAAACATGCTCTGCTGCTCTTCTAACCCCCACAGAAGTGAATGAAGCATTCTGGGAGTTGTAGTTTCTGAACAGCTGGAGAGCCGGAGGTTGCTGATCCCTACCTTAGTGTCACGAGACGGATAGCAGTGGAGCATGTCCTCATTACACGCACAGCTCTGCGGCGCCCACGTTGTACGCGCTCACAGCTCTGCGGCGCACACGTTGTACACGCGCACAGCTCACAGTCCCGTCCATGTTCTGAAGGTTCAGCCTCCATCCTGCTGGCAGTGGTCACATAGACCGGGGTCAGGCAGGGTGCAGATGTATGGGTGCTCTGCAGGACCATGACTGAAGCAGTCGGGGAGGTCTGGCACTGTCTTATAGTCCAAAAAATACGGTAATATTAGTTTTTTTTAATCCAGGGGCTGCTCTGTAGTACTAAGGAGGTAGATTGCTGCGGCAGAAACCTTCACATCTGTCAGCAATACAGACCATAGCTCCGCCCCTTGACCAAAACCCCGCCCCATCCATAAACGTGATCTACTAGTGGGGAGAACAGTAAACAATTGTGATGTGGCCTTTTTGAGTCTTTTGTGAGTTTTGGTGATTCATGTCTCTTTAGATAAATAAGATTTATTTATTTTCTTATTGATAGTATCCCTTTAAATGTCTCAACGTTACCTGTCATTTTTCTGAATCTCAGGACGGTGAGTGTTTTTGTATGGACTCCTTCAAAAATTGTATTCCTCGCCATTGCTGGCCCGTCGCCTTCAGAGCCTTTGTTTAGTCTGTGTGCAAATCCCAGAAAAGGAAAGGAAGCTTCAAAGAATCAGATGTATCTCCAGATGGATCAGGAGGTGGTCACACTGGTAATGGGGCGAGCGCTCAGCCCTCCTCGTTTCCTGCTGGTTTAGGCAAGACAAAATCTCATTCTCAGGCCCATATGATAGACATTTGAAGATTTGTAGGGGTATTTGGAGTTTCCCTTGGCAGCCGTACCCGCCCCCCACCCGACCGATCACTTCTCCAAGTCACGGAAAGATGTAAACAGGATCCCAGTTATCGCCATCCCCTGATGTATCCCATTCATTTCTACTGTATACTGCAATCCTCTGTAGTTCAGGACTGTATCACCTGAACTACTATAATACTGCTCCTATGTACAAGAATATAACTGCTATAATACTGCTCCTATATACAAGAATATAACTACTATAATACTACCTGCTATGTACAAGAATATAACTACTATAATACTGCTCCTATGTACAAGAATATAACTACTATAATACTGCTCCTATGTACAAGAATATAACTGCTATAATACTGCTCCTATATACAAGAATATAACTACTATAATACTGCTCCTATGTACAAGAATATAACTACTATAATACTGCCTCCTATGTACAAGAATATAACTACTATAATACTGCTCCTATGTACAAGAATATAACTACTATAATACTGCCTCCTATGTACAAGAATATAACTACTATAATACTGCCTCCTATGTACAAGAATATATCTACTATAATACTGCTCCTATGTACAAGAATATAACTACTATAATACTGCTCCTCTGTACAAGAATATAACTACTATAATACTGCTCCTATGTACAAGAATATAACTACTATAATACTGCTCCTATGTACAAGAATATAACTACTATAATACTGCTCCTATGTACAAGAATATAACTACTATAGTACTGCTCCTATGTACAAGAATATAGCTAGTATAATACTGCCTCCTATGTACAAGGATATAACTACTATAATACTGCTCCTGTGTACAAGAATATAACTACTATAGTACTGCCCCTATGTACAAGAATATAGCTAGTATAGTGCTCTTTCTAACCCATCTTCTACTAGTCACAGATTGAAGGATCTGATTGGCGGCGGTTCGTTACCTTTTATGATACCGTCTTTTGGTGCTGCGTGGTTAACCCCGCGCTCGTCCTTGTTTTTCTCGTCTATTGACACTGTTATGGTTTCCACACCCACGCTCCTCTCCTTCCTCTCTAGAAGTCCTTGGCTCTGTGTGCAGACAATAAGCAGATTGTTAGCCCGGACTGGCGTGATCGCTGTCAATGATGGGAAAGTGCACGGCTACTCTGTGTAATACGGTTCACTCTCTGTCATCCGCTCCCTTTCCTTCACAATTTCATCACTGACTCTTCAAAAAGAAAAAAAAAAATTCCTTTTGGTGCTGACGCCCAACCGCATCTTCCCCTATGTAATGTCTGTGTGATTGAGCAGTGCCCAAAGACCTGGGATCTAGGAGGGCTCCCTGGACGCCCATGCTGCAGGGATGAACTAGCAGCATCTGGTTCCTCTGCTTCTTAGCTGTGGAGCGTCTCCATGGTAACAGACTACAAACAAACTCTGTGCAGTCAGATCCTACACTTCATCTGTCTTCTACTTCTTGGAAACGTACATTTGGTAGATTAGCTAGAAGTAGGGTGCAGATACTGTGTCAGGGGATATCGCGACGGGATCAGACTACACAGGTTTGTTTGTAGTCTGTTACCATGGAGACGCATACGCCTGCCTAGTTTACTGGTACATGTAGATTGTGAATTGGGTGCAGAAACCGCACTGGAAATCTGCAGCACATCCATGAAGGTTGAATTCGTCCTGAAAGGTGTTGGCCAGGATTAGAGAAAAGACTCTGCTTTCTTCTCCCCCGAGAAGTAGCGCCACACTTTGTCCATTGGCTGTATCTGGTACTGCAGCGTATTTTCGTTCTATTAAATGGAGATGGACTGCAATACCGGACACAGAACATGGATAAGTCTAGCGCTATTTCTGGGGAAAAAAAATTAAAAATCCTGGTACACGCCTTTAAAATGGGTTCCAACCTTTATAATAAAAACTGTAAAAAAAAAAATTCAATTTTTACGCCCAGAAATTTATATTTTGGAATTCTATTTTAGGCGAGGAATGTCATGTAGGGGACCTTGGATATGCTACTCTCTTGTCCCCACCCTTCATTTGTGCCAGCATAGAACAAGATCTGTGTCTGACAGACTGGTTGCTAGAGACACCATGCTTAACAACCACAGTAATGTCAGTAGTCGTTAGGCAGCAGATCACTAGTAACTAGCGTCTTCATCTCTAAAAGAGGTTTTCTGGTAAAAAAAAAAACAGCAGCATGGCCTCTGTTTCATACTTAACTGCTCCAAGCCGCTCCAGTCCTCCATGCTGCCTCCGCTCTCCCCATCTACCAGTCCTCCATGCTGCCTCCGCTCTCCCCATCTTCCAGTCCTCCATGCTGCCTCCGCTCTCCCCATCTTCCAGTCCTCCATGCTGCCTCCGCTCTCCCCATCTACCAGTCCTCCATGCTGCCTCCGCTCTCCCCATCTACCAGTCCTCCATGCTGCCTCCGCTCTCCCCATCTACCAGTCCTCCATGCTGCCTCCGCTCTCCCCATCTACCAGTCCTCCATGCTGCCTCCGCTCTCCCCATCTACCAGTCCTCCATGCTGCCTCCGCTCTCCCCATCTACCAGTCCTCCATGCTGCCTCCGCTCTCCCCATCTACCAGTCCTCCATGCTGCCTCCGCTCTCCCCATCTACCAGTCCTCCATGCTGCCTCCGCTCTCCCCATCTACCAGTCCTCCATGCTGCCTCCGCTCTCCCCATCTACCAGTCCTCCATGCTGCCTCCGCTCTCCCCATCTACCAGTCCTCCATGCTGCCTCCGCTCTCCCCATCTACCAGTCCTCCATGCTGCCTCCGCTCTCCCCATCTACCAGTCCTCCATGCTGCCTCCGCTCTCCCCATCTACCAGTCCTCCATGCTGCCTCCGCTCTCCCCATCTACCAGTCCTCCATGCTGCCTCCGCTCTCCCCATCTACCAGTCCTCCATGCTGCCTCCGCTCTCCCCATCTACCAGTCCTCCATACATCTAGCTGGCTATGGACATGGTCGCATGGACCGTTCCAACCGATGACTGGCTTTGGCGGTGATGTGGCCACAAGCAGCATGTCACCGCTGTAGCCAATCATTGGCTGGAACAATGCATGTGACCATATCCATAGACAGCCGGATGTAAACCGTGCAGGGACCAGAAGACGGGGAGAGCAGAGGCAGCATGGAGGACTGGAGCGGTATGGAGCAGGTAAGCATTAATCTTCTGTTTTAGGGGCTGTGCTGCAGGATCTTGTTAAAATAATAATTTTTACCGCAAAACCCAATTAAAGGGTAGGAAAACCTTCAGGGTACTCTTTTTTTGGTATGATTGCATTTTACTCATTTTGGGCTCAAGTCATTTTTTCAATTGGTGTTTCTTAAAAAAAAAAAATCAGCAGTTTTTGCGATACATTCATTTAAAAATCTGTCTATTTGCAGACTGTCCCTCCTGAGTTCTTTCACCTGACTGCTCATGTGATGCCTCATTAACACTCGCTTAAGCCATCTTCTTATCAGTTTGATAAGTGTTTAGCTATAACATGAGGTCAGGAGATCAGAGGTAAGGGCTACACATGAGACGTCAGCTGACGGAACTCAGGAGGGACAGTCTACAAGTAGACTGATTTTTAACTGCATGTATCACAAAAACTGCGAAAAATGTTCATTAGAGCCCAATTAAACATTTTCAATAATTGCAATAGTAAAAAGATACTGCCCCAAAGGTGCCTTTTCAAGGCTTCCTCTCACTTCAGTAAGTGGCATTTATCATGTAGAGAACGTTAATACAAGGCACTTACTAATGTATTATTATCCATATTGCTTCCTTTGCTGGCTAGATAAATTTTTCCATCTTATTATACACTGTTCGTTTCCATGGTTACAGACCACCTTGCAATCCATCAGTGGTGGTCGTGCTTGCACACTATAGGAAAAAGCACCAGCCTATGTGTACTCCCACGGTCCCGGCCACCAGAGAGGCTGACGCTTTTTCCTAGTGTGCAAGCACGACCACCACTGATGGAATGCAGGGAGGTCTGTAACCATGGAAACGAGCAGTGTATAATGTGATGGAAAAATGAATCCAGCCAGCAAAGGAAGCAATATGGACAATCACAATACATTAGTAAGTGTCTTGTATTAACTTCCTCTACATGATAAATGCCACTTACTGAAGTGAGAGGACCCCTTTAAGCTGACCGTACACATTAGATTAATGTCGGCCGAACCCATTGACTGACCCACCGTGTAATATTTCTGTGGGCCTCCCGAATCGCCACCAGTCGCACGTGTCAAGCCAGAGAATGATCAGGCCTGGCGGCGGCATTCTTCTCATTCAGGACATGTGCCTGATTGGCCGAGCATGCATGTGTCATGAGAGATGGCCTTGGCCATCTGAAGTGTAGCCCCTCCTCAGTCATACTTGGTACTGCTGTGACGGTGGGTATAATTGGCCCTCTCGTGTCATCGCCCCAGATCCCTGGAGCTCCTCAAAAGGAAAATTTGATGAATTTGCGTACGAGGTGCAGTATGGATCCCATAGTGTTGTTTCATTGCTGCTGTAGACGAGCAGTCATCATTTCTGCCATCTGTCCCCTACTTCTTCTTAGCCTGTCTGAGTGCGTGGAAGGTCAGGGGTTAACTATCTTTTTCGGTTTTTGTTTTCAGTTAAATAGACAGAGTAACGGAGCTTCCGGCTTGTTAACCGCCGGCCGCACATTTCCTGGCAGTTAACGCACATGGCACTGCCACTTGGGATGTACTCTTCATTGCTCCTTGGTTTATCCTCTGTGACTAGAGGTCTCTTCTGTGGTCACAGCACGAAGACAAGTCCGTAACAAGGAGAGAACCGGACGTGACTTGCATCCCCCATGTAATAATAAGTCTGGAGCATCGATTCTTATGACTCCATGTTGTCATTCCTCTATTATTCCTTCTTGAAGTTACTAATGAATTGCCAGCAGTCTATAGAGGTCCAGGTGGGTGCTAGCGGCTGGGTGAGCGTCCCTGCACAGTCTGACCCTATCCTATCAGTGCTGCCAATGCTAGACTGTGCAGGGACACACATCCAGTTGGTAACGGCCAGATGAACCTTTATTGCAAACTGCTGAAAATCAGTTTGTGAACTTCTAGCAGGAATAATAGAGGAATGGCACATCGTTGTTATATGGAAACATTCTCCTGAATTTGTGTTACATGAGGTTACTCAGACAGACATGTCAGGGGAGGTGACAGATTAACTTTACTGTACTTACAGAAGCTTTTCACCCATATACTGATCCTTGGAGGAGCGCGTTGTGGGGCTTATTTTCAGTCCTTGCCGAGTAATGCAGCAAACTGCCGAAAGGAATATGGAAGAGGAAGTCCTTTCTGGTGAATATTATGGGGTCATTTAAGTCTACTTTCACACTGGCGTTTTGGCTTTCCGTTTGTGAGATCTGTTCTAATGCATTCTGAATGGAAAAGGATCCGCTCAGAATGCGTCCGTTCAGTCTCCATTCTGCTTTAGAGACGGACACCAAAACACTGCTTGGTGTCCGTCTGATGAAACTGAGCCAAAGGGATCCGTCCTGGCACACAATGTAAGTCAATGGGGACGGATCCGTTTTCACTGACACAATATGGCACAATAAAAAACGGATCCGTCCTCCATTGACTTTCCATGGTGTTCAAAACGTCTTGGCAATGTTAAAGATAATACAAACGGATCCGTTCTGAAGGGATGTAGACGGCTGTATTATCTGAACGGATCCGTCCATGATGGATGCGCACAAAACGCAAGTGTGAAAGTAGCCTAAAATCTATTTTTAGTATTTAACCCCTATGTACAGGTATAAAACTACTATAATACTGCTCCTATATATAAGAATATAACTACTATAATACTGCTCCTATATATAAGAATATAACTACTATAATACTGCTCCTATGTAGAAGAATATAACTACTATAATACTGCTCCTATGTACAACAGTATAACTGCTATAATACTGCCTCCTATGTACAAGAATATAACTGCTATAATACTGCCTCCTATGAACAAGAATATAACTACTATAATACTGCCTCCTATGTACAAGAATATAACTACTATAATACTGCCTCCTATGTACAACAATATAACTACTATAATACTGCCCCCCTATGTACAAGAATATAACTACTATAATACTGCCCCCCTATGTACAAGAATATAACTACTATAATACTGCCTCCTATGTACAAGAATATAACTACTATAATACTGCCTCCTATGTACAACAATATAACTACTATAATACTGCTCCTATGTACAAGAATATAACTACTATAATACTGCTCCTATGTACAAGAATATAACTACTATAATACTGCTCCTATGTACAAGAATATAACTACTATAATACTGCCTCCTATGAACAAGAATATAACTACTATAATACTGCCTCCTATGTACAAGTATATAACTACTATAATACTGCTGCTATGTACAGGAATATAACTACTATAATACTGCCTCCTATGTACAAGAATATAAATACTATAATACTGCCTCCTATGTACAAGAATATAAATACTATAATACTGCCTCCTATGTACAACAATATAACTACTATAATACTGCCCCCCTATGTACAAGAATATAACTACTATAATACTGCCTCCTATGTACAACAATATAACTACTATAATACTGCCCCCCTATGTACAAGAATATAACTACTATAATACCGTTCCTATGTACAAGAATATAACTACTATAATACTGCTCTTATGTACAAGAATATAACTACTATAATACTGCCTCCTATGTACAGGAATATAACTACTATAATACTGCTCCTATGTACAAGAATATAACTACTATAATACTGCCTCCTATGTACAAGAATATAACTACTATAATACTGCTCCTATGTACAAGAATATAACTACTATAATACTGCTCCTATGTACAAGAATATAACTACTATAATGCTGCCTCCTATGTATATGGGATAATAATTAAACATGTTTTTCTAGTTGTCACTGTAGCAGGTATGATAGTTTTAGGTTGGGCAGTGTATATTTTCCATCGTGTATAATGCCGCCACCTCCTGATGTTGCTTTGAACCTCCTGTCTACCTCATTTCCCAGAGGTGCCATCTTTGATGAAAGCTAAATCTGTAACGGTGCAGTAGCCGTGGGCTCAGGGGTCCGGCGCTTGTCACCATCCGGCTCTGTGACCTCGTTCCATGAATTAGTGACACCGCTCCAGTATGACTAATTGATTGCTTTATCTACCCCACCGCTCCGATCCCTCAGCCCCGATCTCTGGCTCTGTCACCAAATTCTGTATAAAAGGCATTGAAGAAAAAAATGAATGAAATTGATGGGATGTTAGAGGAAATTTAGTTGCTCTAGATCTAGACCCTATTCCAGGAGCCCCTGAATGATGCCCGTTGCCATATCTCCTGAATTGTGGCGGTATAATGTCCTGGTCCTAGCCTCGTACCGCCTGTACCTACGGTATATACGCTGTATAGGTATCTGTTTGAAGTGATTTCCTTTCATATATCTTGCTCCCAGAATAGCTGCAGGCGGATGTGGCCCCCGTCCAGCTGCGGCCAGAGCTGCATTGGGTTTTGAATAGCGACATTATTACATTATGAATCGCTGTTTCCTGCAGAGGATCTCATTGTGTTTGATGCTGTCCAGTTCATGCCTCTCCCTCCGAGAAGCCGCAGCCCGCCCATCCATCCTCTCTAGTCTTTGTGGGCCTATATGGATCCTCGGACACATCGCCATCTGGCAGATTACGGCGTGTAGTTAGTATGGGGAGTATCGGAATAGAGGGCGGGAGGGGGAAGATGGCTCAGCCTGCTAACAAGGGGACAGTGACATCACTAAGCGTGGAGCCAGTGGACAAGGGGGCAGTGACATCACTAAGCATGGAGCCAGTGGACAAGGGGGCAGTGACATCACTAAGCGTGGAGCCAGTGGACAGGGGGGCAGTGACATCACTAAGCGTGGAGCCAGTGGACAGGGGGGCAGTGACATCACTAAGCGTGGAGCCAGTGGACAGGGGGGCAGTGACATCACTAAGCGTGGAGCCAGTGGACAAGGGGCAGTGACATCACTAAGCATGGAGCCAGTGGACAAGGGGGCAGTGACATCACTAAGCGTGGAGCCAGTGGACAGGGGGGCAGTGACCTCACTAAGCGTGGAGCCAGTGGACAGGGGGGCAGTGACCTCACTAAGCGTGGAGCCAGTGGACAAGGGGGCAGTGACATCACTAAGCGTGGAGCCAGTGGACAGGGGGACAGTGACATCACTAAGCGTGGAGCCAGTGGACAGGGGGACAGTGACATAATTGCCAATATAGCCTATGAATTAAGAAGAGGCTGATGGTCTCACTGTGCAGACTTTGATATAAGGAGGCCGATGACATCACCGATTATGCAAGTAGATAACAATAGAACAATGACATCACTGATTATGCAACGTAGTAAATAACAGAGGACAGCGAATGACCTCACTGATTGTTCTCGTGTTATTTACTACTTTGCAGACTGACATCACTAATTGTGCAGTCTATGAAATAATGAAAGGACATTGACATCACTGATTTTGCAGGGGCTGATGACATCACTGACAGTGCAACCTCTGAATTAAGAAAGACTATGACATCACTGTTTGTCCAACCTGTATTTTAGCTATATGTTAGCCGGAGGTTGATGACATAAATGACTGCCGAAGCCGTGACCTCACTAGGTACACAGCCTATTAAATACCCAGGGTGAAATGACATCACTAACCATGCAGCCTGTTACATAGCAAAGGGGCAATGACCTCACTAACTGTGCAGCCAATTAAATACCTGGGGCAGTAACATTACTACTTGTGCAGTTCATAAAATGACAAGGAGAACGGTGATCTGGTTTAACCATGCAGCCTATTCAGTATCGAGGGACTGATGACATCACTGTGTGCAGTTTATGCATTACCAAGGGCAGAGTGACCTCATTAACCAGTCAGCCAGTTAACAGGTAGATATAATTGGCACTGCTGCTGCCTATGAATTTTAACAAGGGAACAATGACATCACGAACCATGCAACCTATTAAAAAGGGGATAATGACATCACTTGCTAACAAATAACAGGCTAATGAGGTAACAGTCTATCAATCAACAAGGGGAAGATGACATCACTGACAGTGCACTCCGTGACATAACTAACTGTGCAGCCAATCAATTGACAAGGGGAGGATGACATCACTTACAGCTCAGCCTATGAGTTAACAAGGAGCTGATGACATCACTGCTGCTCTTCCTAGGACAGTCTGGATGCTGTTGCTGTGCTGTGTCCCCTGCCTATAGGAACTGGAACCCAGCTTTCCCAGGCACGGATACACTTTAGAGGACACACTGCAGCCATTGGCCCATCTCGCCTTTGGCACGCGCTCCCTCTGCTAGCGTCAGTGAATTGATCTTTTTGGATCCTGAATGAGAAGCGTTTTTCAGCCTTTGTCTTAGATTGAATTCTAGGACTGAGATGACTAATTACCAGGAGGTAAAATCTATACCTCCCCTTGTCTCGCCACGTGGCCCCGTTCCAGCACTGGCATCCCTGCCAGGGATCTGCACCCGCTCTCTACAAAAGGTGCTTTATTGGGAAATTAAGCAATAATGTGGACGCTAAACTAATCTCCGCATTAACCCCGTCATCACCAAGGGTGGCAGCCAACATTCTGGCGTTGTTATGGGGGTAGGTGCCCTGACTGGCACTGTTGAGGTAATGAGGCATGGGCAGAGGCAGTGAGGTTTTGCTACTTCCTCTAATTTACTTTGTGTTCCGATTTTAATATCTCTGCTTGCTGTCTATGAATGAATCCAGAGGCCTGAAATCTGTACATATCTAATGAGCCTCACAGCTGAGGGTTTGTTACAGTGGAATCAAATCTAAACAAAGCAGGATTAATGCATTTTATCTGAACTGATACATTGTAACGGACTACCAGCCCCTGGAGCGAGAACTGACTTGATGGTGTATTTGTTACAGAACTGCAGCAGTGTGAGCAAGGCTAGGCAAAAGGATGCCCTTTCGGCGATGCTTCCGTGCACTGAAAGCAAGCAGAGATTTTGAAAAGGACCAGGGCTTATCATGGCAAATAAATTACACGTTTGCAGAATTTTACTTTTTATATAGATTTTTACTTTTTATATAGATTTGAAAAACATGGCTGCTTTCTTTAAAAAAAACAGCGCCACCCCTGTCCATGGGTCGTATCTGGTATTGCCGTTCGATGCCATTAGAGTCAATAGGGCAGAGCTGCAATACCACACACAGCCTGTGGACGGGGTTGGTGCTGTTTTTGGAAGAAGGCAGCCATGTTGTTCTAATCCTGGACAACCCCTTTAAGGAAGTGACGAGTTCCACTATTATTGCTGTATCCCGGTGAATTCCGCGTTGCTCTCTGTTATCAGCCATTTCGGTTTGGGTCGGGGTTTACGGTCGTGTTCTTCAGGGGGATGAGTTAGAGGAAGTCCAGGTCCTCTCCAGGGACGTGTGTGACTAATCCCACCTCGGCTGCACTGTTATGAGGTGCCAGCTCTTTAAGCATTTCCCGTGTCCTGGCAGAGAAGGGCATGTCAGCAGGCATGTGGATAGAAAGTGGCACAGCGGGGTAGGGCGTGACCTGCAGGGTGCGCGGGGCGGCCAGGATGTGAGAGCTGGTTATAAATAGAGCGCTGCGGAATTCCTGCTCGGAAATCCAGGCTCTACCTCTGACACGACGCAGACCCCCGGCTCTGTCGGGCTATGAAGCACAGTTGCAGAAAATGACGTCTGTACACACCGTGGAATCTGTACCGCTCTCTGATGATGTCATCGGCTTATAATAGTGCGGCAGTGATGGAAGAGGAGCGGCTGAGGTGTGGGGCAGAGTTTATGGCTTTCCTGTCAGTCATCCCATTGATGTATGGTATAGTTAACCGCTCCCCGTTCTAAAGTGGCTGATAACGAAGAGTCGTACATGAGTTATGATGGAGGTGAAGGTTACTGTCCCTTTAAATTGACTGTGTTAACAAGGGGGTAGTGACATCACTCACTGTGCAGCCTATTAAATAACAAGGGGGCAGTGACATCACTCACTGTGCAGCCTATTAAATAACAAGGGGGCAGTGACATCACTCACTGTGCAGCCTATTAAATAACAAGGGGGCAGTGACATCACTCACTGTGCAGCCTATTAAATAACAAGGGGGCAGTGACATCACTCACTGTGCAGCCTATTAAATAACAAGGGGGCAGTGACATCACTCACTGTGCAGCCTGGTAAATAACAGGGGGGAAGTGACATCACTCACTGTGCAGCCTATTAAATAACAAGGGGGCAGTGACATCACTCACTGTGCAGCCTATTAAATAACAAGGGGGCAGTGACATCACTCACTGTGCAGCCTGTTAAATAACAAGGGGGCAGTGACATCACTCACTGTGCAGCCCATTTGAGAACAATATCACTGAACATGCAATGTATTAAATCAAAGGGGAAGCAATGAAGTCCCTAACTGTGCAGCCTATTACATAACACGGGAGCAATGACATCACTGATTGCATCCTAATAAATGACCAGGTGGACACTGACATTGTTGCCTGTGAATTAGTAAGCGGCTGATGACATCACTGACGGTGCAGTCTGTGATATAACCAGCGGTCGATAGTATAAGTAACTGGGCAGCCTATCAATTAACAGGGGAGATGGCATCACTTACTACACAGCCAGTTAGTTGACAAGTAGCTTATGATATCACTAGAAGGAATTAGTGACATCATCAGAGAGCAGTACAGAGCGTGCCAGTGCAGTACTTCATTTCACCTGTGGTGGCGCTCAACAGTAATTAAACCCAGATTCACCTGCAGATCACCACTGACCAGTGATGGTTCCAACGATGGGGGAATCCTTTTGCTCACTTTATCATTTGGGATGGCGGGGGGGGGGGGGGTTTCCAGAGCATACAACCCCCTGTAATGTTGCACCCTATAATGCTCATGTTCACCCTTTCTATAGTTTACACCGTAAGATGGTTTTTAGTGCTGTATAGAAAATGTCAGGCGTTCGTGGAGTATGGGGGAATAGGTTTATTCTTCCTAAAGAAGTACTGCATTTTACCACTAGATTTCTTTCTTCTTCATTGGTGCGCCCTCTTGGCCTGATTAGATTGAACCGTACTGCAACTTTAGCTGTAATTTTGGCACCAGTTCCTTTTTGTAGGGTGACATAAAAAGCCCTTGCTGGGTGCGCTCCTCTCCTGAAGAAGGAACCCCTGGGATGACTCTGAAGCAGGACTGGCCGACCTGCGGCTCTCCAGCTGTATTCCCACTATGCCCTGCTGTAGGCTGATAGCTGAAGGCTGTCTGAGCATGCTGGGAGTTGTAGTTTTGCAACAGCTGGGGAGCCGCAGGTTGGCCATCCCTGCTCTGAAGGGTCGTCACGTGACTGAAGCGGTGCGAGCCCCTTCCTACCGTTTCCCGATACTGGCTGGAGGTTTTCCTGAAAGCCAGGAATGAGTCATGTGACCTTTTTGTTTTCTCTTTGAATCGGAGACAAAAAGTGAGCTGTTGGCTTCCTCTTTAAAGAAAGTGGACGTGGGCCCGTTCCAAAATCCCACCCGTCATCCCACGTATGGCAGAGCTTGTGTTTGATGGTTAACCCTTGACTTCTTGGGCAGGTAAAGATGGACTAGGGGGTCAGAGTGAATGCCAAAAATGTGTGACCCATTTCAGAACCTGATACTTGTATCAGAAAGTGTGAATGAGGAGCCCCACCTTATGTTACTATCCTAACCCTATGCAAAGGGCAGTATGGACCTACACAGTACGCCTACGCCCCTTCATATCCAAAAACGAGGGGGAAGGGGGGACAGCAGGGGCTTAAAGGACTTGTCCCCTCTGCAAGGAAAGAGGGTATGGCCGACCATAATGTTTGGCCAACAGCTCTCTCCCCCAATCCCTCCATACACATGCATGATCTGCCGGGCTGAGCATGCCTGTATCCTGATGGGGGAGGGGAGATAATCTGGCTGCGGCCTATGTCCCTGAGGGTAAAGGATTGGGCATATTGTAATCCAACTGCTCCATCCTTATCTAATCCACATCTGTTGTGGGAGGAAGTCGGAAGGCTGGTCCCACCTGAATCGGTGGGTTTGGCGGCCATTTTATGGTGGGGTCCTTAGATTATTATTTATTTTTTTTCCCTTTTAAGGACCTCCTAAATTTGAGGACCTGTTAAGTGTGTATTTTAGCAAATCTTTGTGTTCTTTATGAAATCACTTACCTCATTTTTCCTTAGCATTCAATGTTGTGATGTCCCTCTGTTATTCCTCCTAGAAATCGGTCAATTATTTGACAGCTGGGCGTTACTAGATGGGTTGTGTCATTGTCCAGTCAGCACTGAAACACCCCATGGTAATAATGAAATAGGAGGAATAACAGAGGAGCAGCACATTGAAGACTTAGTAGAAAAGATGCTCCTGAATTATTTTATGGGTAACAGAAGTATTTTCGAAGAAGGACATTAGGAGGCGCAGGACTCATGCTCTTCTTTCTTGCAGGTGAGAACAGCACGGGGTTCCTACAGATGATTCTTTATGGAATACAGCTTGTGAGGACTGACGGCTGACCGGACTCTTCTCATACGGTAAGGCCACGGTTACGTGGAACCTCCAGTATCTTTGATTGGAATGCAAGAACTTTGAGCAGTTGAGTTTGGGACTAATTTTGAAAGTTTTTGCCCCCTCAGTAGTCTACTGATGTGATTCTCCTAGATGTTAGGTTTCTGGCCGGTCTGATATATTCAGGGTCCGTGAATAACTGCCAGGGGTGACAAGGATGTGACCAGGTGGATTATTTTTGCCCAGATGTCTGTGGTCACTCCTTCAAGACGAAGATCACAATACCTACCTTATTTAGTGGCCAGGGTGGCCGGAGTGATGAGGTGGCTGGCTATTTGTCGTTACTGGGGAAAGCGGTGCAATCAAAGCTTTTGTGACACTTTTATCTGGAGCAGTGAGAATATGAAGCTGTATTCTGCTAGTTTCTGCTCCAGGAGGAGCTTCACTGTGAAGTGCTCCCTGCTCTGAGTGACAGCTGCAGTGGTCTCCTGGTTGGATGCTACAGCTGTCACACAGAGGGGAGGGGCTGTGAAGCAGCTCAATGCCGGGAGCACTTCACAGTAAAGCTCCGCCTCCTGGGCACTTGCAGGAGCAGAATCTGGCAGAACAAAGCGTCATATTCTCACTACTCCTGGGTAAGAAAAGCTCCACAAAAGGTGAGTTTGTCCAGCTCTCCCTGCCTAGTGCCTGTCAGCGATTTTAACATGGTCAAACTGCTGGCAGGTTCCTTTTCCTATCTACTGAATAGAGGACAGGTATCCAATCAATGAGACCTGCACCGATCACTAAAATGGGACTCCTGTGTCGCTCTCGTATGAATGCAGTTGTGCGCGAGCATGCACTCTGTCCCATGCATGAGACTGCCACAGAGAAGCAGAGTACAGCTATCTCTGGAAGACCCATGGGGGTGAATCAAGGGGCAGCGTGTGTGCTCAACCGCCCCTCCCTTCTTAGAACAACCTCTTTAAGGGATTGTACAGGATTAGAAAATCATGGCTGCTTTCTTAAAAAAAAAAAAAATTAAAAAAAATGGTCCAGGTGTTGGTATGCTAGCTCATCTGTATTGAAGTCAATGGGACAAGCTGCAGTACTGCACACAACCTATAGAGAGGTGTGGCGCTATTATTTGAGGAAAGCAGACGTTTTTTTTATCTAATCTTGCACAACCACTGTTAAATCAATTCACTTTAAACTCCTTTTCATATACACTATTCTGGATTAGTAGAGGGGGTCATCTCTTCTGGATACTCATCTCATGGCCACGTAGAAGAGTTGTTACAAAGAGTGTCTCTTGTACTGGAGGACCGGTCCTGTCCTGCATTACACACACAACCCATTTATATGAATGGACATGATGTAATGCTTCATTTCCCCTGTGGTGGCGCTGCAGGAGAATTGAACACTTACTGCCAGGTTTCCTCACAGATTACAGGTGATTGCTGGGAGGGCGTTTTGTGATCTTCTTATCAAGAGATTCTTCTAGCAGCTAGATTGTCCAAAGCGCAGAAGCCTTTTAAGGAGGTTCCTTGATATTGGGCATTGAGTTGGCTCTCTACGAAATCCCTTTAACAGGTGCTGGGACTTACTGAGAAGGTTACCGAATGACGTTACTGGTGGTGGTGGTGGGGGGGGGGATGTAATTTTGGGGAGATATCTACTGGGAAACGTAATGGTTGATGTCCCGAAGAAAAGAATGGTGATGTTTTTGGATGTTGGGTCTACTGGGAAGAATCATGGCCTTTCATTGCTCTTCTGTGATGGTTCGGTCAATGAGTTATGAGATCATGACTTAAGACTGCCATGACTTTTTTCTGGTGTGTGGTGACCGGCTATGCACCAAATAATATTGGACTCATTTACATTCAGTTTACATCAATGTATGAGTGTGGATATGACGTGTTATCCTGGTGATGTTTGTTACACCCATGTTCTGTCAAACTAACACTGCCCCTTTAAGGATGTCTACTAGACATCCAGTGCATGTAGCCTAACCCACTGTGGACCAGTTTGCTACATTGACACATAAGAGCCAGTGTAGGTGACTAGTAATGTGTATTCCACATCACTTGACTGGAATGTGTGTTCTTGGGTGTATGTTGACCCCATGGCGGTTCCCTCAGAGGCTGCATGTAAATCATAAAACGTATTGACATTCCTGAAAGATGCTGTATATGTATGCATGCTTTTTTTTATTTTTTAAAGGCATTTTACAGGACTAGAAAAACACCACTCCTTTCTTACAAAAACAATGCCACGCCTGTCCATGGGTGTATCTAGTAATGCAGCTCGGCTCCAGTGTAAATGGAGCTGAACTGCAAAGCCCCATATAACCTGGACAGGTGTGGAGCTGTTTTTGGAAGAAAGCAGACATGTTTTTCTTAGAGCTCATGCACACGAACGTGTGCCAGCCATGCCTGTGTTTCGGCCAGCAAACAGCGGGTTCGCAATGTACGGGCACTGGCCATGTGCGCATAGTAGCACGGATGCAGACCCATTCACTTGAATGGGTCCACAATCGGGAAGGTGCGGTGGGGAGCCGAGGCACGATTCGGAAGCCTACAGGAAGCACTATGGAGTGTTTTTGCATTTCAAGTGAATGGGTCAGCATCCACAAGCGGCGGGCACACAGCCGGTGCCCGTGCTTTGCGGACCGCACTTTGCAGTCCACAGCACGGCCGGCAACGTGTGCATGAGCCCTAATGCTGTATAACCCCTTTATAGCCTAACTTTGTCTTTTGCAATTGAACAATGACCGACCGACCACATGAGGTTAACCACTGAAGGTGGCAGACGTGTCTGGTTGCCCACACCATAAAAATAAAAAAACACTTGCGGTATGGGAATAAAATTGCAAGCTGGTTCTATGGGGTTGTTTTAGTAGTGGAAAAACGCCAGACCGAAATCATGCGAGTAGGGGACCTTACACTTTGTATCTTAAAGGGCTTTTAGGGCTGGAGAGGTTTCATCAGATCACAGTATGCCCTATTTATTATTGTTAGTTTTTTTTGGTATTTGTCGCCTCCTCCCCCTCCCCCAATGACAACGTGTGTGCGCTCGTGTTTTTTCCCTTGTGGTGCTGTGATGTGGTTTCCGAGAGAAATTCCTTAGAACTGCCTTTTCATACCAAAAAAGCAGTAAGAGCTAATAAAATCTATTCTAAGGTCACTAAGCCTCCGCCGTTCCCAATATATCTTCACTTTTGCACCCTTGGGATTGTCGTATTATGTCAGTCGATTTATGCAACTCTCTTCCGTCATGCATCTTGGTTGGGTAACTACCAAAAATGGCTTTCTCAATGCTCACATTTCCAAGTCGTGCTCCCCATACTACAGTGTGTCAGTTTTCACTGCGTTCTGGCATTCTATTCATGAACCAGGAAGCTGAGGCTGAACAGAACTGTAGGCGTATTGCAGGTTTCATGGGTTGGAGAATCCCCTTCAGATGTTTGTTCCTTTGTTCGGCTCCCTTCATTTATATTCCTCTCACCTCGTCATTTGGTGTGCTCTCTGGAGTGTGCCGCAGCCCTATTACCGCTCCTCATCTCGTCGGCCGAGAGCTGCTCGTCACGGAAGGCATTCTTGGACGCGCCTGAGCTCATTCTGATGACATTTCCAGCATTTTTTTTCCCTCTCTGTGTTTGGATCTTTATTTGGAAATTTTTGCATGAAAAGGAATTTCAAGGCGGATTTTTAGAAGGATTTTATGTGTTTTATTACTACGATTATTATTATTAAGAATAATAATAATAATTATTATTATTTATTCATTTTTAATCTATTTTTTCATCTATGAATTTTTCATGGTGGTCCAAAAAGTTAATTTGTGTCCATGTTATGGACTTCTCCTGTGCCACCAAATGGTGCCTATGTAAGGTCCACCTCCTAAGAGCAGGGCTTCTATGGGAGATTGTCTCCAGAATATGGTTTGTGATGTTTTTAGGCAATTTTTTGTCATGATATAGAATTGTGTGGATGTTGTGTTACAGTGTATTAAAGATGGATTCTGGTTAAAATAAGGTATCTGCTGAATTTGGGGGGGGGGGGGGGGGGTCTGACTGATGGGTAACCCGCTAATCAGGAAAACAGGGGTCTCATGTCTCCTTTAGAAAAGAGCTCTTGGTAGAACATGTCCACTGCCACTTGGTTCCATAGGAAACTATAGGAATAGGGGTGGGGGGCTTCAGTGGTGGAGACATTTCCATAGGTTCTTCCAGAGTAGTAGGCTGAGAATACCACTTTTAGAAGACCTAGTAGACTCTTCCCGGCAGGGCCTTTGCTTGCATCTTATGAAGTAGACATCGTCGTGTTGCCTGCATTTCATAAACATGCCACAACTTGAGCCGTATAGCTTTCTGTATGTGTATCTTGTGCATAACGAAACCACAAGACTGGCGGCTACCTGGGAGGCACACCACAGGAGTATCGAAAGGCAGAACATCAACTACAACCTTTCAAGAAGCTTACTCAGTCTATAATGCCGCTGGGAGTTTCTGGATACAACTAGGAGGTGAAGACCTCTAGGTGATGGAAGTTCCCTGGGTGGTGGAGACTTCCTATAATCCCACCCAGGGTATACCCTCTACTCATGGTCTCCTCTGTCAATTGGAGATGGGCAGGCTGGTAAGGAGGGCAGAAACCCTGAAGGGTAGGGACAAACTGATTACCAACTTAGTGCTCGGTGGCCATGGAGGTAGGGTTGCTCTTTGGCAGGCCAGAACCTATGTTTAGTTGCTGTCTCTGGACCTCCTGATAAACTTTCTCTTCATTTGAGATGAAGAATATGTTCCAGCAGAGACCATGGAGTGTTAGACTGAGAGATTACCATCTTGGTGCTTGGCAGTCATGGTGGTAGAGTTGATCTTTGGCACGCCAGGACTTATATGGAGTTTGTTTCTGGACCTCCTAATAAACTTTTTCTCTTCATCGGAGATGAAAAAGTTGAGGCTTTAGAAAATATCTGCCGTGGATCAGGCCATTATCTACTAAGAGTAGGGTATAGGTCAGGCATGCTCAACCTGCGACCCTCCAGCTGTTGTAAAACTACAACTCCCACAATGCCCAGCTGTAGGCTCTTCGGGCATGCTGGTAGTTGTAGTTTTGCAACAGCTGGAGGACTGCAGGTTGAGCATGCCTGGTTTAGGTCATCTGTGGTTCTGGGTCTGATTGCTCTGCCTCTGTTTTCGGGGTCTGCTCATGGGTGAGGGCTAACAAGTCCTGAAAAATCTGTAGTTGAAGAATCCATGTTCCTCTTGGCAGTACATCAGGCCACGCCACCAAATGATAGGTGTTTTTTGTTTTTTTTTTTAGTTTTTTTTTTTTCTCCACATGACTGGTTGTGATGTGTTTTCTCTGATACCTCTCGTGGTTTGGACGCTGACGGGGGTATACATAATTTAAGGGCGCGTGGTCTAAATTTAGGATCCTTTTAGCATCTCGGTCACCATGTGCTCCTCTCAGCCTCTGATTTGTAGTAATGACCCAATTTTTTTAAATTAGTTTTTTCTTTTGGTGGGGGATCCAGAAAGGAAGACATGGTGTTTGCCTCTCTTGGTTTCTTCAGGGAGGATTGATGTTATTTTCTTCTCGGCTCAGTGGGTAAGTGACACCAAAATAATCCTGCGGTTTGCTTTTAGCTTTGTTTAAATACATTTTTATTATACTTTTTCTTTTAGTAAAATTTCTCTGAGTTTTTTCTACACTTATCTTCTATCCAAAGGACTGAGGATGTGCCTGACTGGTGGAGGTCCAAACGTTGGGACTCACGCCAATCACGAGACGGAGTGTCTCCCAGAGCAGAGTATATCAGCAGTGGACTTTTAAAACCACAACTCCATTCCGATCGGCGACCTCAGGAGGCTTTCTGTTGGCGCATGGCCAAGGGTTGGATTTTCCATTTCAAATTTTGCCACAGTTCTGCGTTAGTCCCTCGTTTGGCACCTCCATTAATTTACCAGAGCAGGAATCGGCCACATGTAGTGTCTCTTGCTCTGGAGGACCCGCCATTTCCTTCCATTAACATCAACAGCCCATTGATTTGAGTGGGAATGTGCGCAATGCTTCATTTCTCCTGTGGTGGCGCTGCAGGGGAATTGTACACTTGCAACATAGAACAATAGCATGCCTATTTTACTGTTACCGACCCTTTAAGGGATGAAATTACGCAATTTTTGAAAAATCTAGATTTCTTATGGTTCTGATTTAAGTACATTTGACGTGTTGAAGTGTGCAAGACCTGATAGGAGAGGTCGGTAAATCGGAGCTTTCACGCCATTTATCCGATTTTGCCGGCCTCCGGAGCTTTCTCCATTGTGACGTGTCCTCGGTTGCTCTCCGCCTAATATTATCCCCTTAGATGATGGGATTTCAGCGTTTGATCTGTCTGACCTCCAGCCGCCGCTTCTTATTTTCTGCTTATCCTTTCACTGTCTCGCACTCGGAAGATTATGTTTGTGCTGCTGGGGAATTTCGTGTAAAGCCGTGTTCTCGGTGACATCCGGAGGAACAACAGCGTCCGCGCGTATAGCAGCCATATGGAGGGGGGGGGGGGGGTGCCGCAGCACCTCGTCCCCGTAGGGTTTCTAGACTTTTGTGGCAGATTTAATCCATGATTGCTCTACTTTTCTTTACACGCATGCAAAGAAAACTCAACTCCAATCACATCCAAAGTTAAATTCGGCTGTCACCATGAGAGCAGCGCACAGTGGGATCTGAAATGGGTAACAATTAGGTCACAAGTCCGTAAAATCTCCAGATTGACATTTCATGTAGAATCTTCGCTTTTGCTTTGGATGTGATTAGAGGATAGGACAGGACACAACTGTAACGTTGTTTAGAATAAGGGCTCATTCACATGAACATACTTTTTTTGTTAGTGTCTGTTATAGGGCTGAAACGATTACTCAAATTAATCTATTAACTCGACACAAAAAAAATCCTCGAATCGATGATTCGTTTGTGTCATGTGACCACAGAGTGAGAGTGAAGAGCTTGCTATTACTCACGCTCCGTGGTCACCCGCCTGCTCGCACAATGCTGCTCTGGGTCTTGACGTACACACATTTTAGTTCACTGGCACTGCGGCGAGGAGGGGCAGTGGGGGGAGCTGGTGGCACTGGGAGGGGGAGCAACTGATGACATGGGGGAGCTGATGGCACTGGGGTGGGGGGAGAGCTGGTGGCTCTGGGGTGGGGGGAGAGCTGGTGGCTCTGGGGTGGGGGGAGAGCTGGTGGCTCTGGGGTGGGGGGAGAGCTGGTGGCTCTGGGGTGGGGGAGAGCTGGTGGCTCTGGGGTGGGGAGAGCTGGTGGCTCTGGGGTGGCGGAGAGCTGGTGGCTCTGGGGTGGCGGAGAGCTGGTGGCTCTGGGGTGGGGGAGAGCTGGTGGCTCTGGGGTGGCGGAGAGCTGGTGGCTCTGGGGTGGCGGAGAGCTGGTGGCTCTGGGGTGGCGGAGAGCTGGTGGCTCTGGGGTGGGGGAGAGCTGGTGGCTATGGGGTGGCGGAGAGCTGGTGGCTCTGGGGGTGGGGGAGAGCTGGTGGCTCTGGGGTGGGGAGAGCTGGTGGCTCTGGGGTGGGGGAGAGCTGGTGGCACTGGGGTGGGGGAGAGCTGGTGGCTCTGGGGTGGGGGAGAGCTGGTGGCTCTGGGGTGGGGGAGAGCTGGTGGCTCTGGGGTGGGGGAGAGCTGGTGGCTCTGGGGTGGGGGAGAGCTGGTGGCTCTGGGGGGAAATGAACTTGGGCTGATGGCAGGGGGCTGAGTTTTTTTATAAAGGAAAACAGTCTATTAATTCATTTTTTCTTATTAGATTACTTGATTAATCGTAAACAATAGTCGGTAGAATACTCTATTTCTAAAATATTGTTTACTGCAGCCCTAGTCTGTTAAGTTGTTTTTTTTTTTGTGGCCTGTATGCGGAACCATTTATTTCAATTGGGCCATAAAAAAAACGGATACGACTCCGTGTGCATTCCATGTCCTCATGTCTATTCCGTCCTATTCTTGTCAGTTTTGCGGACAAGGACAGGCATTGTTACAATGGATCCGCAAAAACAAAAAAAAAGAAAGAAAAAAATGCAACACGGATATGTTTTTTTTTTCCGGTACCCTGTTTTGTGGACCGCAAACTACATCCGGTCGTGTGCATGAGCCCTAAACCTAATCCGACATTTATTTTACAGAAATACAAGGCCGGCAATACGATTCCTGGCGTGGATCCACATGGGATTGGGGATTACCCCGATTTGTCAATCGCAGCTTTTCCGTGTGGAAGCCGCGAAAAAATAACGAGCATCCTTACGTTAAAGGTTTCGGCGTGGATTTTCGTGCTGAAATCTATACACAACCCGCCTCGTAAGTGCTGGGAAAATGGTAGATTATCCTCTCTGACGGGTCCCATCGCCCTATATTCGCACTCATCCCTGCGGCCCCCTCCTAATTATCCTTACCCGGACTTTCTAATTAGCATCGTTCCCCAAGAGGCTCCCACCTTCTCCGCTACAATTGGGTCACGTTGCCCCTCGATAAATTGGAACGGATTGTTAGTCGCCAAGCGCCGGGGCGATTATAGAGAGAACCGTATCGGTGAGGGGCAAGAAGGGAAGCTGAACATGATGCTTTCTGATAGGACGACTCGGAGCACTCGATTGCTTGAGATTTGGCAGGTGAGTAAATTACCAGACCACCTCTTCTACCCTAGACCACCAGGGAACAAAATATCAATCTTATGTATTCACCCTAGACCACCAGGCATTCACTCAGCATTTTATCCTAGACCATTGGTAAAATATTACCCTAGACCACAAGACTAACTGTGTTATACCCCAGACCACCAGAGAGCAAATTAATAATAATGTCCCCTACATATCCTAGACCACCAGGGAGCATAGTAGTAATCTTATGGATACATCCAGAGGATAGGAGACTCCCAATTGTATCCTAGACCATTGGTAAAATATTACCCTAGACCACAAGACTAACTGTGTTATACCCCAGACCACCAGAGAGCAAAATAATAATAATGTCCCCTACATATCCTAGACCACCGGGGAGCAAAGTAGTAATCTTATGGATACATCCAGAGGATAGGAGAACTATCAGATAATCGGAGCTGCTGATCGCACATACACGCTGCCGTTCCATTCATTTCTATGCGAATTCCGGAGATAGGCGGGTACAGTGCTCACCTTTAACTCTATGCTACCCTAGACCACCAGGGAACAGAATATTAACCTCCTTTATAAACCCTAGATGATCACAAGTCATTAACCCTCTGTTCTACCCTAGCCACCACGAAACAAAATGTTACCCTGGTTTATGTGCCCTACACCATCCGGGGACAAGCTGTAGTGAGCCATAAACTCCCATTCATCACCTAGACCACCAGGGATACGCTGGTTGAGGATACAATTTATTGAATTCTGGGAGCCGCATGCTCGTTCACTAAATAAAACCGGGTGTATAAATCTATATCCTCCCGCCAAGCACCCCCCCACCTCTCAGTAAAGGCAAGAGGGCCCCCTCTAAAAAACAAAACAAAAACGTATTACTATTGTGTGTGAGAAGTACAAGTACTTGTCCCTCATTGCTTCCACCAACCCGTCTTATGTTCTCCTTCACTACTTGGCACTTGGTTGTTGTTACTCTTGTGCTTTGCGCCATGACCGTCACCATGGCAACTGGGGTCCGTTTTATAATGCCCGTAATGGCTGAAGTGAGCGCAGGATGGAAGAATTACAGTTCTGCTCCCCCCCCCCCCCCCATCTCATCAACTTTTTGTCATGAATATTTTTGTACATGTTCTGCCATTCAGAGCGACATCCGGTCATGTGATTCAAAGATGGCTGACGTGGTCACCATAATTAGGAGTTTTTGTTTTTATTTTACTAAATATTTTATTTTAACTTCAATTGTAATGTTCGTTTTTACAATATTTTCTCTTTCTCCTGACCATGTCGTACGACCTGAGGTACTTTAAAGGGGTTTATGCTTTCAATTTGCCATGTATGTCTTGTTCTTCTATTGCTCCTATCTCCTGTTCTGGGCTGTGGTCACATGACCATGTCCATGCAGCTCTTTCTTGTTTCCTGTGATGTCATGTTCATGGGCGGGGCAATGATAGACACTCCCCTATGTAACTAGCTGGGTGGGAGGAGCTATGAACTAGCGTGACCTTGTCAGGGGCGGTGCCAGAGCTGTGGCAGAGGAAGAAGTGCATCATGGGTTTGGTTGGATACAATAACAGGAAGTTATTGGTTTACATGGTGATAACCGGTCAGTACACGAGACAACTAGATAAGCATAGGTTAATTACCGTCATAATCCCGGACCCCCGAGGATCTCGTCTTCGATTTCCTCCCTCAGTATTACATCATATTCTCCTTCCGTTATGGTGTTGCGGTAATGCCGGCAGCTTTATCCAATCGTCTGTCGCCGCTGAGCTGCCTGACAGGGCAGGGGTTAATAGGTTTACTGCGTTTTGGCTGCGATTCTGTCCTTCCCTGCAGGTAATTCTCGGCTGTTTGGCTTTGTTCGTGTATTTTTTTTTTTTTTCTTTGTCTGGCTTTGTCAGTTGCCACGGCAACCTGTCCTACGCACCAATTTGGCTGCGTTCAAAATACCGAAAGTTTGTTAGGAGGCAGAGGTATACTTGTCACTGTACTTCTATCTCTGCGCAACGGGGAAAAACAGTCATCTGAAATACGCAAAAAAAAAACACGTCCTTTAATTTTAAAAAATTGTTGTAATAGAACGGTTCCGTTTGGTCCTGAAAAAATAAAAATTAAAAAAATAAAAACTTTCGCCGTGAGCGAATCATCCTGTTGCAGAAATGCAGCAGATTTCGCCCCTTCGGTGTACAGAGAGTAAAATCTACCGTCAGTCCGCAGCACAATCTGCGACTAATGCGGGTTCTGATGTGAAATCGCTGCGGCAGGAATATACCGTCTGGGCTTACCTGTCGGTGTATGCATCAACTCCAGTCGCTTCCAGATCAACTGAATTTGAATAAACTGTTATGTTGCTGTGTGAGCACGGCGCTCATACCGCCATATGGTGCACAAAATCAGTTGTCCCTATGGGCGACCGTTTCTTTAACCAGTTTTAAAGTGAAAATGACGCGGCTGTGAAGGTTTTGATTTGTCACTACATCCTATCTACAGCGCCTGTGCAGTACTATTGGTCTCCATGGTTACAGACTACAAACACGCTGTACACAGAGTCAATTCTGGGTGTTTTTTTTTTTTTTTTTTGCGGCCCCATTAAAATGAATGGTTCCGCATACGGACCTTAAAAAAAGATAAAAAATAAAAACGGACATGGACAAAAAATACATTCGTGTGCATGATCCTGTGCCCAGCTCAAGCCCACGCTCTGCCTTTGTGTCAGTCTTCACTGTAGTTCTGACATTCTATTCCTCCCCTCTGCTAAAGAGAAGATAATGAAGAGAGACAGAAAAATCTCCCCCAGCTCTTCCTATAAAGAAATCATCTTGTGTTCCCCATCTCCTCCGCACTACCCCGTGTCAGGCTGCAGCAGGAGCCTCCCCATCTGCTCAGCACTACCCCGTGTCAGGCTGCAGCAGGAGCCTCCGCACTACCCCGTGTCAGGCTGCAGCAGGAGCCTCCCCATCTGCTCAGCACTACCCCGTGTCAGGCTGCAGCAGGAGCCTCCCCATCTGCTCAGCACTACGCCGTGTCAGGCTGCAGCAGGAGCCTCCCCCATCTGCTCAGCACTACCCCGTGTCAGGCTGCAGCAGGAGCCTCCCCATCTGCTCAGCACTACCCCGTGTCAGGCTGCAGCAGGAGCCTCCCCATCTGCTCAGCACTACCCCGTGTCAGGCTGCAGCAGGAGCCTCCCCATCTCCTCCACACTACCCCGTGTCAGGTTGCAGCAGGAGCCTCGCCATCTCCTCCGCACTACCCCGTGTCAGGCTGCAGCAGGAGCCTCCCCATCTCCTCACTACCCCGTGTCAGGCAGCAGGAGCCTCCCATCTCTCCGCACTACCCCGTGTCAGGCTGCAGCAGGAGCCTCCCATCTCCTCCACTACCCTGTCAGGCTGCAGCAGGAGCCTCCCCATCTCCTCCGCACTACCCCGTGTCAGGCTGCAGCAGGAGCCTCCCCATCTCCTCCGCACTACCCCGTGTCAGGCTGCAGCAGGAGCCTCCCATCTCCTTCGCACTACCCCGTGTCAGGCTGCAGCAGGAGCCTCCCATCTCCTTTGCACTACCCCGTGTCAGGCTGCAGCAGGAGCCTCCCCATCTCCTCCGCACTATCCCGTGTCGGGCTGCAGCAGGAGCCTCCCCATCTGCTCCGCACTACCCCGTGTCAGGCTGCAGCAGGAGCCTCGCCATCTCCTCCGCACTACCCCGTGTCAGGCTGCAGCAGGAGCTTCCCCATCTCCTCAGCCCAGAATGGACCAGATCATCAGTATATTAAAGGGGGATTCCCACCTTAGGCATTTATTGGCACATCCATGCATGTTCTACCTGCCGTGTCTGCTGCTCTCGCCGGTGTCCTTTTTTGTCATCCGTATTCCACTGACTCTTCTAGGCTGAAAATTAAACTCTCCTATCAGTGGTCCATGAAAAATCACTGACGCAGCACGGATGACCCATAGATTATGATGTGCGTGATGGCTCCGTAAGCACTTACACAAATAGGGCACGCTTCTGTGGTGTAACGCTGGACCACGGATGTGTGAACTCGCACAGTAAAAGGCTATAGGTACGTGTGCGGTTTGTGGCGACGTCTGTGATTCACTGAAGTGTGAACAAGGCTTCATGCGCCCGACAGTAGCCGTTTTGCGGTCCACAAACCGCGGTGACGTCTGCCTCATATAACCGCCACAACCGTATATATTTTGTGGTCCGCAAATTGCCGATCCTCGGAATATGGATACCGCCTGTCTTGCATGGGCTTTTTTGGGGGGGACTCCTTGACTTGGGACCGTGGACTTCAGTGGGTTTTGCGGACATGTTTTATCTTTTTTGCAGAACGGACATACGGATGGAGAAAGTTCCAAAAAGATTTAACATGTCCTATACTCTGCTGCAAAGTGCAGACCGTGAAGTCAACAGGTCCGCCAAAAAAATGTGGAGGCAAAACGGACCGCAGAATACATACAATCGTGTGCACGAGGCCCTGGGCCTAACCTGGTGGAAGGTCTCTATCGGCTTCGCACAATTTGACTATTTTTCTTAGGTTTTGCAAAAAAGATTTCTGTCAACTATGTGGCTTGTCCTACAGTATGTTTGAGAACGTTGCAGTTCTCCTGCAGACGGCAGCAGGTTTTTCACCAGATTTCCCTGTATTTTACTGTTCCTTACGATGTAAGAAGCATCTAATGTTTTAGATTTAAGGCTGAACGTCTCATAATGCAGATAACCTAGGTTGGCTTCCTGAAGGCTCGCTGCCTCTTGTTGAGGAGGTCTGTCAGCCTTGTGGCCCCCCCACTCCGGGAAAAAAAAATGAGCACAGACTAATGAATCTGAATTAAACAGGGAAATGAGGACAGGAGCATTTCTCCAGTAGGGTTCCTTCATCTCTGTTACCTGAGAAGAATTAATCATTGCAATTAACCATCCAGCGTGTCCTCACACTGAGCATCTTCTATATGAACTTCTATCGAGGTTAGCTTGGCCAGATTCCCAAGTTTTCGCCCCGTATCAAGGACATTCCAGCCAAATAGAATTATGACATAGTTACAGTGAAACGCTCAGAAGTTCCTTTCTAATTAAAGTTCTCTTGATGGAAGCCATCAATGAAGGTGACCATGTCTTCCCAGACATGACGCCTCACAAATGGGGACATCTCCTGGAAGATCTAGCAAATCTATATATATTTTTTTAGGTTATCTGGTCTGAGGTCTGTATCTTTTAGGCAGTTCTTTCTGGTTTCTACATTTTTAGAATCTTCTGGGGTCTGTAACCTACACTTGACTGAGGTGACCTTCCTTTAAGGAATGTCACCTCAGTCAAGTGTCCGTTCCAAACATCGGAAATAGAAGTGTGAATGATAGGCAAATTAAGCTACAAAGTGCCCAACGGGACGAGACTATCTGAGCCCAAGCTGGATTTAGATATTTAGATTTGGTTTGGGTATACTCCTAAGGGCTTTGTCTAAGTGGCCCCTTCCCCGCTTACACAGTGATCTGGTCTCCGCAGCAGGGGAACCACCAGGCAGGTACCTCTCGGAGTAGTCTGTGTCCAAGTGACTGAAGAGACACTGGTTATGGGGCACTGAGGGAACAGGCAAAACCATAGGTAGGGAAAGGCCAAAGTCAGGGCAGGCAGAGTTTGTGCAATCCGTTAAACAGGCTAAGGTCAGGTCGGGCAGCTCATGGTCAAAACAGAGATCAGATAGCAAATTGTCAAATCTGGGAAACAGACTGTGCATGGGTAGATGAACTTAACTGGTACGCCTTTGCAGGAACCTAGCGTAGTAGAACCTATTTTGCGCAGGTGTTGGCTGGGGAAGATTAGGGTGCCTGCATGCTGGCTATTTTGGAACCAGATGCGCCCTATGATGGAGAGGCAGTTGCCTTCAAGGAGCATGCCACAACCTGTGTGGAGGGAACAAGCAGAGCTACTCCGGCGACCTGGCCCACCCGGAAGGAGAACAGAGACGCCTGTAAGTCCTAGCCATCGAAGCAGGTGAGCAGAGCAGCACAAAGGGGGCATGGACCACCGCCATGACATATATTCAAGTAATGTGCACCGATTTGACATTTTCAAGTCACAAGTTTCCAAAAGAGAAGGTGGTCAACCCTTGGCATGGTTGTCCATTCTGCAAGATCTTCCGACCACGTTCCAAAAACATAGTGGTAAAATAAAAAGCTGGCTTTGAAATCGGCCCCTTGAGGGACAGTAGAGGACGGATGTGGGTGATTGCAGTTGGTGCACAACCCCGTCGAAAATAATGTCCCTATGTAAACGTTGGTCAACAATTGGTTTTAGTGTATCTGTGCAATTAACAAGTAATTCCTATACCCACAATTCCGAACTTTCTACGTATGTCCAGATGTCCTACAAGACGTACACAATCCCTGTTCTTAATCTCTAGCGTCCCCTTATCTCAGCGGGATCAGCCCCCTGGGGTGTTCCATGTATTTTGCTTCAGGATAAGTAAAAATTACTTCTAATCCTCTTGTCCGGGGCCGATCATGGGATCAGTGACTACACGGATTTCCCTTATATTAAATTTGTCACAATGAATGTACGTGCCGGAACCTCTGCACCCGCCCGAGGGGGGGCAAATCTTTAGGAAGACTTGTCCTTAATTAAATATAGATTTATTTTCTATAAATCCCGTTTTAAGTTTCTTTGTTGCCTCCTTTATGGGATTATTAAAGGGTTGTTAAAGAGAGCCGTCATTCTTAACCCATTCATAGCATTTCCAGTCCTTTTCCAGGCATTATAACAATCTTGTTTTTTTTTTTTTTGTTTAGTTTTTCCTTCCAATTCTTTTGTATGGACGGTTCCTGGTATTGCAACTGAGACCAATTCATTGTATTTAGGCTAGGCTGCAGTACCACTCATCGCCCGTAGACATAAGTGGCGCAATTTCCAGGGAAAAAAGCAGTCCCTCCTGTAATATAGTACAACGCACCTTTTAGTTCACACGTGATGAGCGTCGCCCGCATCTATCACCCCATAGTTGACCTTGTGGGGGGGGGGGGTTCTGTCCCCTTCTACAATTTCAGGCATTTCCTGTAAAAGTTCATTTTCTTCATCGCAGATGTCTGTGAAGGGCAGAGCCGGGAGCTGCTTCCACTGATTACGATATCGCAGTGATGGCTCTGCCGGAGCCGGGCGACGCGAGCAGATATGTTTCTAGGGTGTGATGTAGATGTGAGCAGGGCGTGGATCAGCAGCTTGTCCGCTAGCAGTGAGCACAATCTGTAATGGGAATCAGTGTGATGTAATGCTGGGACCGCTAACCAGAGCCAGCGAGGCCTGCCAATAGAAACAGACCGCACAGAGGAAGACCGCGTTACATCGTGTTCCCGAAGAAAGGGGTAATAAAGGAGTATTTCTACAATCTGCTGCTCAACTCAAATCAACTAAATAGTTTGATCTGATTTCACTTAACGTTAATGTGATGCTGCCCCCCCGTGTGCATCAATGTAATACTGCCCCCCCGTGTGCATCAATGTAATACTGCCCCCCCGTGTGCATCAATGTAATACTGCCCCCCCGTGTGCATCAATGTAATACTGCCCCCCCGTGTGCATCAATGTAATACTGCCCCCCGTGTGCATCAATGTAATACTGCCCCCCCGTGTGCATCAATGTAATACTGCCCCCCCGTGTGCATCAATGTAATACTGCCCCCCCGTGTGCATCAATGTAATACTGCCCCCCCCCGTGTGCATCAATGTAATACTGCCCCCCGTGTGCATCAATGTAATACTGCCCCCCCCGTGTGCATAAATGTAATACTGCCCCCCCCCGTGTGCATCAATGTAATACCGGTGCCCCCCCCTGGTGCATAAATGTAAGACGCCCCCCCCCCGTGTGCATAAATGTAATACTTGCCCCCCCCCCTGTGTCATCAATTAATACTGCCCCCCCCGTGGTTGCATAATGTTAATACTGCCGTCCCCCGTGTGCATAAATTAATACTGCCCGCAACCACCCCGTTTGCATAAATGTAATACTAACTGCCCCCCCCCCGTGTGCATCAATGTAAACTTGCCCCCCCGTGTGCATCATGTAATACTGCCCCCCCCGTGTGCATCAATGTAATCTGCCCCCCCTTGTGCTCATGTAAATCGCCCCCCCGTGTGCATCAATGTTAATACTGCCCCCGTGTGCATCAGATGTAATACTGCCCGCCCCCCGTTTGCATCAATGTAATACTGCCCCCCCCGTGGCAATCAAGTAATACTGCCCCCCCCGTGTGCATCAATGTAATACTGCCCCCCCCGTTTGCATAATTTATACTGGGGGCCCCCCCCCCTGTGCTAAATGTAATACTTGCCCCCCCCTTGTGCTAATTAATACTGCCCCCCCCCCCCCGTTTGCATAAATGTAATACTTGCCCCCCCCCGTGTGCATAAATGTAATACTGCCCCCCCCCCGTGTGCATAAATGTAATACTGCCCCCCCCGTGTGCATAAATGTAATACTGCCCCCCCCCGTGTGCATCAATGTAATACTGCCCCCCCCCCCGTGTGCATCAATGTAATACTGCCCCCCCCCGTGTGCATCAATGTAATACTGCCCCCCCCCGTGTGCATCAATGTAATACTGCCCCGCCCCCCGTGTGCATCAATGTAATACTGCCCCCCCCGTGTGCATCAATGTAATACTGCCCCCCCGTGTGCATCAATGTAATACGGCCCCCCCCCCGGTGTGCATCAATGTAATACTGCCCCCCCCCCCGGTGTGCATCAATGTAATACTGCCCCCCCCCCGTGTGCATCAATGTAATACTGCCCCCCCACCGTGTGCATCAATGTAATACTGCCCCCCCCCCGTGTGCATCAATGTAATACGGCCCCCCCCCGTGTGCATAAATGTAATACTGCCCCCCCGTGTGCATCAATGTAATACTGCCCCCCCGTGTGCATCAATGTAATACTGCCCCCCCCCGTGTGCATCAATGTAATACTGGCCCCCCGTGTGCATCAATGTAATACTGCGCCCCCCCCGGTTGCATCAATGTAATACTGCCCCCCCGTGTGCATCAATGTAATACTGCCCCCCCCCCCGTGTGCATCAATGTAATACTGGGCCCCCCCCCCCCCCCGTGTGCATCAATGTAATACTGCCCCCCCCGTGTGCATCAATGTAATACTGCCCCCCCCCGTGTGCATCAATGTAATACTACTGCCCCCCCCGTGTGCATCAATGTAATACTGCCCCCCCCGTGTGCATCAATGTAATACTGCCCCCCCCCCGTGTGCATAAATGTAATACTGCCCCCCCCCCCGTGTGCATAAATGTAATACTTGCCCCCCCCCCGTGTGCATAAATGTAATACTGCCCCCCCCCCCGTGTGGCATAATGTAATACTGCCCCCCCCGTGTGCATAAATGTATACTGCCCCCCCCGTGTGCATCAATGTAATACTGCCCCCCCCGTGTGCATCAATGTAATACTGCCCCCCCGTGTGCATCAAGGTAATATACTGCCCCCCCCCGTGTGCATCAATGTAATACTGCCCCCCCCGTGTGCATCAATGTAATACTGCCCCCCCGTGTGCATAAATGTAATACTGCCCCCCCGTGTGCATAAATGTAATACTGCCCCCCCCGTGTGCATAAATGTAATACTGCCCCCCCGTGTGCAATAAATGTAATACTGCCCCCCCCGTGTGCATAAATGTAATACTGCCCCCCGTGTGCATAAATGTAATACTTGCCCCCCCGTGTGCATAAATGTAATACTGCCCCCCCCGTGTGCATAAATGTAATACTGCCCCCCCCGTGTGCATAATGTAATACTGCCCCCCCCGTGTGCATAAATGTAATACTGCCCCCCCGTTTCATCAATGTTACTACTGCCCCCCCCGTGTGCATCAATGTAATACTGCCCCCCCCCCCCCGTGTGCATCAATGTAATACTGCCCCCCCCCCCCCCGTGTGCATCAATGTAATACTGCCCCCCCCCCCGTGTGCATCAATGTAATACTGCCCCCCCCCCCGTGTGCATCAATGTAATACTGCCCCCCCCCCCGTGTGCATCAATGTAATACTGCCCCCCCCCGTGTGCATCATGTAATACTGCCCCCCCGTGTGCATCAATGTAATACTGCCCCCCCGTGTGCATCAATGTAATTACTGCCCCCCCGTGTGCATCAATGTAATACTGCCCCCCCCGTGTGCATAAATGTAATACTGCCCCCCCCGTGTGCATCAATGTAATACTGCCCCCCCCCGTGTGCATCAATGTAATACTGCCCCCCCCCCCGTGTGCATCAATGTATACTGCCCCCCCCCCGTGTGCATCAATGTAATACTGCCCCCCCCCCGTGTGCATCAATGTAATACTGCCACCCCCCGTGTGCATCAATGTAATACTGCCCCCCCCCCCGTGTGCATCAATGTAATACTGCCCCCCCCGTGTGCATCATGTAATACTGCCCCCCCGTGTGCATCAATGTAATACTGCCCCCCCGTGTGCATCAATGTAATACTGCCCCCCCCCCCCCCCCCGGTGTGCATCAATGTAATACTGCCCCCCCCCCCGTGTGCATCAATGTGATACTGCCCCCCCCGTGTGCATCAATGTAATACTGCCCCCCCCCGTGTGCATAAATGTAATACTGCCCCCCCGTGTGCATAAATGTAATACTGCCCCCCCCCGTGTGCATAAATGTAATACTGCCCCCCCCCCGTGTGCATAAATGTAATACTGCCCCCCCCCCCGTGTGCATAAATGTAATACTGCCCCCCCCCCCGTGTGCAATAAATGTAATACTGCCCCCCCCCGTGGCATCAATGTAATACCTGCCCCCCCGTGTGCATCAATGTAATACTGCCCCCCCCCGTGGTGCATCAATGTAATACTGCCCCCCCCCCCGTGTGCATCAATGTATACTGCCCCCCCCCCCGTGTGCAATCAATGTAATACTGCCCCCCCCGTGTGCATAAATTGTATGCTTGCCCCCCCCGTGTGCAAAAATGTAATACTGCCCCCCCGTGTGCATAAATGTAATACTGCCCCCCCCCGTGTGCATAAATGTAATACTGCCCCCCCCGTGTGCATAATGTATACTCTGCCCCCCCCGTGTGCATAAATTAATACTGCCCCCCCCCGTGTGCATCAATGTAATACTGCCCCCCCCCCCCCGGTTGCATCAATGTAATACTGCCCCCCCCCGTGTGCATCAATGTAATACCTGGCCCCCCCCCCCCGTGTGCATCAATGTAATACTGCCCCCCCCGTGTGCATCAATGTAATACTGCCCCCCCGTGTGCATCAATGTAATACTGCCCCCCCCCCCCCCCGGTGTGCATCAATGTAATACTGCCCCCCCCCCCCCCCCCCCGGTGTGCATCAATGTAATACTGCCCCCCCCCCGTGTGCATCAATGTAATACTGCCCCCCCCCGTGTGCATCAATGTAATACTGCCCCCCCCCGTGTGCATAAATGTAATACTGCCCCCCCGTGTGCATCAATGTAATACTGCCCCCCCGTGTGCATCAATGTAATACTGCCCCCCGCCGTGTGCATCAATGTAATACTGCCCCCCCCCGTGTGCATCAATGTAATATGGCCCCCGTGTGCATCAATGTAATACTGCGCCCCCCCCCGTGTGCATCAATGTAATACTGCCCCCCCGTGCATCAATGTAATACTGCCCCCCCCCCGTGTGCATCAATGTAATACTGCCCCCCCCCGTGTGCATCAATGTAATACTGCCCCCCCCGTGGCATCAATGTAATACTGCCCCCCCCGTGTGCATCAATGTATACTGCCCCCCCCCGTGTGCATAAATGTAATACTCTGCCCCCCCCCCTGTGCATAATGTAATACTGCCCCCCCCCCCGTGGTGCATAAATGTATACTGCCCCCCCCCGTGTGCATCAATGTAATACTGCCCCCCCCGTGTGCATCAATGTATCTGCCCCCCCCGTGTGCATCAATGTAATACTGCCCCCCCGTGTGCATCAATGTAATACTGCCCCCCCGTGTGCATCAATGTAATACTGCCCCCCCCGTGTGCATCAATGTAATACTGCCCCCCCCGTGTGCATAAATGTAATACTGCCCCCACGGTGGCATAATGTAATACTGCCCCCCCCGTGTGCATAAATGTAATACTGCCCCCCCCTGTGTGCATAAATGTTAATACTGCCCCCCCCGTGTGCATCAATGTAATACTGCCCCCCCCGTGTGCATCAATGTAATACTGCCCCCCCCCGTGTGCATCAATGTATACTGCCACCACCACGTGTGCATCACTGTAAACTGCCCCCCCGTGTGCATCAATGTAATACTGCCCCCCCCACCCCCCCAGTGTGCATCAATGTAATACTGCCCCCCCCCCCCCGGTGTGCATCAATGTAATACTGCCCCCCCCCCCGTGTGCATCAATGTAATACTGCCCCCCCCCGTGTGCATCAATGTAATACTGGCCCCCCGTGTGCATCAATGTAATACTGGCCCCCCGTGTGCATCAATGTAATACTGCCCCCCCGTGTGCATCAATGTAATACTGCCCCCCCCCGTGTGCATCAATGTAATACTGCCCCCCCCCGTGTGCATCAATGTAATACTGCCCCCCCCCCGTGTGCATCAATACTGCCACCCCCCACCCCCCCCCCCCCCCCCCCCCCGTGTGCATCGGTGTAATACTGCCCCCGGAATACAAGAATCTAACTGCTATAGTGCTGCCTCCTACAGTTGTGTTCAAAATAATAGCAGTGAGTTTAAAAAAGTGAATAAAGCTCCAAATCCTTCTAATAGCTTTTATTTCCATCCACACAAATGCATTGGAAACACTACACATTCTATTCCAAATAAAACATGAAGAAAAATATATCAAATTTGTGTTGTTGCTCTAAAAAAATTTAAGAAAAGTGAATATTTGACTGTTCAAAAAAATAGCAGTGTTTGTATTCTTCTTTACAAACTCAGACACTCACTATATAAACTGAGAAATGTTTGAAGATTTAGCTTTTCCTCTGAATCCCGTCACTAATACTTAGTTGTATGACCGCTGTCTCTGAGAACTGCTGGACGTCTGTGCTGCTCGGAGTCACCACCTTCTGCCCCTGTGGACAGGTTCTCCAGCCCAGGATGATTGGACTACATTCCACTGTTCTTCTCTATTTCTTGGTTTTGCCTCAGAAACGGCATTTTTGATGTCACCCCACAAGTTTTCTATTGGATTAAGATCCGGGGATTGGGCCGGCCGCTCCATAACGTCAATCTTGTTGGTCTGGAACCAAGATGTTGCCCGTTTACTGGTGTGTTTGGGGTCGTTGTCTTGTTGGAAGACCCATTTCAAGGGCATTTCCTCTTCAGCATAAGGCAGCATAACCTCTTCCAGTATTCTGATGTATTCACACTGATCCATGATCCCTGGTCTGCGATAAATAGGCCCCACACCGTAGTCTGAGAACATCCCCATATCATGATGCTGGTCCACCATGCTTCCCTGTCTTCACAGTGCACTGTGGCTGGAATTCAGTGTTTGGGGGTCGTCTGACAAACTGTCTCCGGCCACTAGGCCCAAAAAGAACAATCTTACTTCCATCAGTCCACAGAATGTCTCTTTAGACCGTCAATGTGCTCTGTGGCAGATTGTAACCTCTTCAGCGCATGTCTTTATTCTAACAGTGGGACTTTGCGGGGGCTTCTTGCAGATCGCTCGGCTTCACAGAGGCGTCTTCTACTTGTAACAGGACTCACAGGGAACTTTACACCTTCTTTCATCTTCCTGGAGCCGATTGTTGAGTCCTTGCCATTTTGGCTATTCTTCTATTCATTCGAATGGTAGTTTTTCGCTTTCTTCCACATCTATCAGGTTTTGGTTGCCATTTTAAAGCATTTGTGATCATTTTAGCTGAGCAGCCTATCACTTTCTGCACTTCTTTATATGTTTTCCCCTTTCCAATCAACTTTTTAATCAAGGTACGCTGTTCTTCTGAACAATGTCTGGAACGACCCATTTTCCTCAGAATTTCAGAGAGAAATGCACTGTAACCAGCAAGTACAACATTCGCTGCCATCCTTCCTTAAATGAGGGCAATAATTGCCACCTGTTTTTCAAAGAATGAATGACCTCACTCATTGAACTCCACACTGCTATTATTTTGAACATGTCCCTTGATTTAATTACACAGAATGAGCAGCATGCATGTCATGACTGTTGCGTCTGTTGGGTTTCTATTACTCTACTACACCTGCTGGTAAATCATTTGCCATGTAGAAATATCATTTCTACCAAAAACAGCGATTGATCAGGTTAGTGATGTCTGACTGCTATTATTTTGAACTCAACTGTATTTACAAGAATATAACTACTATAATACTGCCTCCTATGTACAAGAATATAACTACTATAATACTGCCTCCTATGTACAAGAATATAACTACTATAATACTGCTCCTATGTACAAGAATATAACTACTATAATACTGCTCCTATGTACAAGAATATAACTACTATAATACTGCTCCTATGTACAAGAATATAACTACTATAATACTGCTCCTATGTACAAGAATATAACTACTATAATACTGCTCCTATATACAAGAATATAACTACTATAATACTGCTCCTATATACAAGAATATAACTACTATAATACTGCCTCCTATGTACAAGAATATAACTACTATAATACTGCCTCCTATGTACAAGAATATAACTACTATAATACTGCCTCCTATGTACAAGAATATAACTACTATAATACTGCCTCCTATGTACAGAATATAACTACTATAATACTGCCTCCTATGTACAAGAATATAACTACTATAATACTGCTCCTATGTACAGAATATAACTACTATAATACTGCTCCTATGTACAAGAATATAACTACTATAATACTGCTCCTATGTACAAGAATATAACTACTATAATACTGCTCCTATGTACAAGAATATAACTACTATAATACTGCTCCTATGTACAAGAATATAACTACTATATACTGCTCCTATATACAAGAATATAACTACTATAATACTGCCTCCTATGTACAAGAATATAACTACTATAATACTGCCTCCTATGTACAAGAATATAACTACTATAATACTGCCTCCTATGTACCAAGAATATAAACTACTATAATACTGCCTCCTATGTACAAGAATATAACTACTATAATACTGCCTCCTATGTACAAGAATAGAAACTACTATAATACTGCCTCCTATGTACAAGAATATAACTACTATAATACTGCTCCTATGTACAAGAATATAACTACTATATACTGCCTCCTATGTACAAGATATAACTACTATTAATACGCTCCTATGTACAAGGAATATAACTAATATAATACTGCTCCTATGTACAAGAATATAACTACTATAATACTGCTCCTATGTACAAGAATATAACTACTATAATACTGCCTCCTATGTACAAGAATATAACTACTATAATACTGCCCTCCTATGTACAATAATATAACTACTATAATACTGCTACTATGTACAAGAATATAACTACTATAATACTGCCTCCTATGTACAAGAATATAACTGCTATAATACTGCCTCCTATGTACAAGAATATAACTACTAAATAACTGCCTCCTATGTAAAATAATATAACTACTATAATACTGCTCCTATGTACAAGAATATAACTACTATAATACTGCCTCCTATGTACAAGAATATAACTACTATAATACTGCCTCCTATGTACAAGAATATAACTACTATAATACTGCCTCCTATGTACAAGAATATAACTACTATAATACTGCCTCCTATGTACAAGAATATAACTACTATAATACTGCTCCTATGTACAAGGATATAACTACTATAATACTGCCCCTATGTACAAGAATATAACTGCTTTAATACTGCTCCTATGTACAAGAATATAACTACTATAATACTGCTCCTATGTAACAGAATATATATGTAATGTTTCCGCCCGCAGCATATGATGTCGTGTCCCTTGCGGTATCGCGGTTTGTTGCTTTGTATATAAGTGTATCTTGATGTGCGGTGGCGCAGTGCAGTGGTTTGCAGTATATTTTTGTTTTTTACTAGATATCTCTCCAGTACTGAACATTACATATAATAGGAAAACCGTCTCTTTCTTCAGTACAGTTTGCGGTGGTTTCCACAGTTATCTGCTCTCCGTGGCGTCGCCGGAGCCTCCGCTGTGTTGACATTCAGGCCACATCTACAGAAAATGCGTTTTCTACTCATTGAATATAATTTTTTATTTTTTTATTTTTTTTTAACACTTGGGCAAAAATGAAGAAAAAAAAAGTAAAGGGACGTCGAAGGCTGAAATATTTAATTAAGAAAAATAATCCGCTTTACTGGAGCAGAGCGTTGCCATGGTAACTGGGATTTAAGTTGTGATAGCGCTGCCCTTCACTGCAGAGCTGGACTTCCTGCTCCATACATGGAGATTACCGGCGCGCTGCCTCCCCCTGCTGGGCACGGCGATGACTGCAAGGGTCCATTCATAAGGAAATACATGTATAGCTGCATCGATTCATTCAGAGGTTGTGACTCCCACAGGTGGATGATGGGAGTACAGGAGGGGGTGTAGCGTAATGACGCTTGTTTTTTCTTTCTTCGAAGTCTTAAAGGGACAGTAACCCCACGGCATATTCTTTGCCTAGAACAGAAACCTAGCCTGTAGCATTTCCATGATGATATTTGAATCAATCCTCATTCATTGACAGCAAGCAGAACTCTACAAAACTGCTTCAGCTTTATTTTTGTAGAATCCTGTTTGCTGTCAGTGAATGGGAACATTCTTCTTTGCATCCAATGACCTGCTATTACTCGCAGCTGGAGGTTTGTCACAGTTGTCTCCAGCCTAGATCATACTCTGTGATTTAAATATTTAATCAGCTCAAATTGCTCCCCTGTTTGTTACAATGTATCGGTGCAGGTAAAGCGTACCACTCCGGACTCCCCATCGATGGCGTCACTGGGGGTCTCTGAGCATCCATTTGGGTAGTGAAAAATTAAAGGAATTGTTGAGAATTAGATGAACCTCTTTTAAAACGGCGCCACACGCGCCTGCAGCTTGTGTGCGGTATTGCAGCTCCATCCCATTCACTGCAGTCCGTTAACAGACGCGGGCGCTATTTTTTAAAGAAATAAACCGCAGGAATGACGGTAGACTGGCATTTAATATGGCGTAAATTTAAAATCCTGCATGAATCAAAATTAGCCCCACCCCCTACCCATTAACCCCACCCACTTTTTTTTTTTTGTCAAGAGCCGCGAAAAAAGGAATAAGTCCCATATTTTTATTTATTTTTTATTTTATTTTTTCGCATCTGTGGCTTGCCGCAGTATTTTGCAATTGAAAACGTACAATTCACACAATGAATTACCCCACCCTCATTTTTCAGTTTCTGACTGGACCCTTTGAAAAGGGATCCTCAGGGGTCCACGGCTCTGATTCTGTCATTTTCCAGTATTTTCCTGCAGTCATATAAATGTAGGACGCAGCAGCCGCCATTATTATGTGAGGTCTGTATTCTATATGTCATACTGCAGAGGTTTCCTGAGTCCTCTCCATTCAGCAGCAGAGCAGTGCCATCTAGTGGCGGATCAGGAGAAGTGTGGACATGGGAGACTAGAATACTAGCGTCCCTAGAATAAGAATTCTATTATGTCGATCCATGGGATTTATTGGACACAAAGGGGGAGGTATAGCAAAACATACATTTACCTTGCCGATCTTTATATCCTCTGTGCTACTGGAGGATGCACTTAATTTATAATGAATCACACTCCGCATCATAAAATAAGTGCATCCTCCTGGAGTCCATGAGACTAGCTCGTAGCTGGCTTAGATTTCCATCATTTACACCAGAAAACCTACATACAACAATATAAGTACTGTAATACTGCTATCATATGTACGGAAATAGAACTACTATAATACTGATCTTATGTACAAGTATATAATTACTGTAATACTGCTCTATGTAAAGAAAATAACTACTATAATACTGCCTCCTATATACAAGAATATAACTACTAGAATACTGCCTCCTATGTACAAGAATATAACTACTATAATACTGCCTCCTATGTACAAGAATATAACTACTATAATACTGCTCCTATGTACAAGAATATAACTACTATAATACTGCTCCTATGTACAAGAATATAACTACTATAATACTGCTCCTATGTACAAGAATATAACTGCTATAATACTGCTCCTATGTACAAGAATATAACTACTATAATACTGCTCCTATGTACAAGAATATATCTACTATAATACTGCTCCTACATACAAGAATATAACTACTGTAATACTGCTCCTATGTACAAGAATGCAACTACTATAATACTGCTCCTATGTACAAGAATATAACTACTATAATACTGCTCCTATGTACAAGAATATAACTACTATAATACTGCTCCTATGTACAAGAATATAACTACTATAATACTGCTCCTATGTACAAGAATATAACTACTATAATACTGCTCCTGTGTACAAGAATATGACTACTATAATACTGCTCCTGTGTACAAGAATATAACTACTATAATACTGCCCCTATGTACAAGAATATAACTACTATAATACTGCACCTATGTACAAGAATGCAACTACTATAATACTGCTCCTATGTACAAGAATGCAACTACTATAATACTGCTCCTATGTACAAGAATGCAACTACTATAATACCGCCTGTACATTTCTAGTTTGAATTCTGTACCCATATTAGATGTGACAGGATTGAGATGCGTACAAGCCCCTCTTGTGCTGACATCCCCCAGTAGGGTCTGCCCGGCTCCTGTGAGATTTTCAATCGCCCCTCTGACATCTTTGTAAGGTGCCTGCAATTTGCTGGTCCCTCGGCAGTGTAATCACTGGGAGGAATAAATGAGTCTCCCACAGACGCAGAGAATGGGGCCGTCATTCCCACAATCAGCAGCCATTATTCTAATATTCACGCCATGGTTTCTTAGTTGATCAGATGTTGTCGGGTACACAATACAAGGCGTCTTGGAGACTGCGGCTCTCCTGTACCATGTGACTCATTTACATATAAATGAGATTTATTACTTCAGAGAAAATGATTCTTCCTGGAGAATAGCATCCACCGTTACAGTGTCAAGCACATTCATCTGCATAAATTAGGCTTTTGTTTCAAAAGGTTCAGATTAGACTCAAAAGAGATTAACAGTGTATTATTACACCCACCGCTCAAAGAATCACCGCTACACCGAACCAGGAGCAAGCTCACTGCAAGGGGACGGAAACGGCAGTGTTTCTATTTGAAAAAACCACCATAGACCCCTCAGTATTAATCATAGGAGGCAGTATTATAGTAGTTATATTCTTGTACATAGGAGCAGTATTATAGTAGTTATATTCTTGTACATAGGAGCAGTATTATAGTAGTTTTATTCTTGTACATAGGAGGCAGTATTATAGTAGTTATATTCTTGTACATAGGAGGCAGTATTATAGTAGTTATATTCTTGTACATAGGAGCAGTATTATAGTAGTTATATTCTTGTACATAGGAGGCAGTATTATAGTAGTTATATTCTTGTACATAGGAGGCAGTATTATAGTAGTTATATTCTTATACACAGGAGCAGTATTATAGTAGTTATATTCTTGTACATAGGAGCAGTATTATAGTAGTTATATTCTTGTACATAGGAGCAGTATTATAGTAGTTATATTCTTGTACATAGGAGGCAGTATTATAGTAGTTATATTCCTGTACATAGGAGCAGTATTATAGTAGTTATATTCTTGTACATAGGAGCAGTATTATAGTAGTTATATTCTTGTACATAGGAGCAGTATTATAGTAGTTATATTCTTGTACATAGGAGCAGTATTATAGTAGTTATACTCTTGTACATAGGGGGCAGTATTATAGTAGTTATATTCTTGTACATAGGAGCAGTATTATAGTAGTTATATTCTTGTACATAGGAGGCAGTATTATAGTAGTTATATTCCTGTACATAGGAGCAGTATTATAGTAGTTATATTCTTGTACATAGGAGCAGTATTATAGTAGTTATATTCTTGTACATAGGAGCAGTATTATAGTAGTTATATTCTTGTACATAGGAGCAGTATTATAGTAGTTATATTCTTGTACATAGGAGCAGTATTATAGTAGTTATATTCTTGTACATAGGAGGCAGTATTATAGTAGTTATATTCTTGTACATAGGAGCGGTATTATAGTAGTTATATTCCTGTACATAGGAGCAGTATTATACTAGTTATATTCTTGTACATAGGAGCAGTATTATACTAGTTATATTCTTGTACATAGGAGGCAGTATTATAGTAGTTATATTCTTGTACATAGGAGGCAGTATTATAGTAGTTATATTATTGTACATAGGAGCAGTATTATAGTAGTTATATTCTTGTACATAGGAGGCAGTATTATAGTAGTTATATTCCTGTACATAGGAGCAGTATTATAGTAGTTATATTCTTGTACATAGGAGGCAGTATTATAGTAGTTATATTCTTGTACATAGGAGGCAGTATTATAGTAGTTATATTCTTGTACATAGGAGGCAGTATTATAGTAGTTATATTATTGTACATAGGAGCAGTATTATAGTAGTTATATTCTTGTACATAGGAGGCAGTATTATAGTAGTTATATTCCTGTACATAGGAGCAGTATTATAGTAGTTATATTCTTGTACATAGGAGGCAGTATTATAGTAGTTATATTCTTGTACATAGGAGGCAGTATTATAGTAGTTATATTCTTGTACATGTGTTTTTTAGCGGTCCCATTGACTTGAATGGGTCCGCGAACCGTTTTCCGCGAAAATAATAGGACAGGTTATATTTTTTTTGACTGAGGCGGATGAAAAACGGTGCATTAGCCGAGTTTTCAACGGACCCATTGAAAGTTAATGGGTCCGCAGAAAATCACGTAAAAAACTGCACAACGGACACGGAATAAAACAACGGTCGTGTGCATGAGGCCTAATAGACAGGGAAATCCTCATCACACCTGTCCCTGTCAATCAAAATGGAAAGGGCGCAGCACTTGCAGAGAGATCAGAGCTTCTAGGTGTAACAGCAACGCCCCCGTTGCTCCTAGAGGCTCATTTGCATATACTAAATCATAATTTTTCTCAGCAATGCGGGCACATATGAACATGGGACCAATACAGATGTCTTCAGCTGCCAAGCGCACATGTAATGGGTCAGCCAGTGTCATAGGTACAAAACTGCTGACAGATGCCCTTTTAAGGAGCTCCTCTGCTTGCAGTTCTTCACGCGGTTCCTCTCCCATTCTGTCACCATATTCTGGGACACCATGTTAACATGTTACTATCCTTATATATATACATGTTCATACCTGACATGTATGTAAGTGGTCAGTAGTGCTTAGCCCTAGAGATTCCCTTTAAGCTGACCCTCAAGTCAGTCATCTGTGGTCTGTATCTGCAGGACTTGGTTGGAGGCCTCCAGTGTTCATCTTTCCCTCTTGTATGTTTTGCAGAGTATCATGACTTCCTGGCATGTCCTCCTCCTGCTGGTCTGCTCCGTGGCCTGCATGGTGGCTGAGAACTTCACCCTCGGTGAGTAGCGAACACTGCCGTCATTTTGGGTTCTACCTAATCCCCAAATGTCCAGAACTTGACGGAGCCTCCTTTTCAAAGACCTGCAACCAACAGAGAAGGAATGGCATGCCTGAGCAAGAGTTGACTTTTCATGTTGATCGCTCATCTGAGTTTATCCTGGTAGAGTTGATCTAAAGTATTATGCCTCCAACAGAACATATTTTACTAGGAAACTATCAGCAAGCTGCTGTTGACAGATCTGTTGGGTGCAATATGATGCCCTGCAGTGAATGACCTGTGGGTCTCCACCCTGGCTCATGAGCTAAGCATGTTACTCGAGCTGTATTTAGAATAAAAGAAAGACCCTCTAAAATCTCAAAGATCTGTCAGCAGCAACTATCCTTCTTGCTGACTGTTTCCTTGCACAGAGCATGTTGCATTCACAGCCAGTAATGGTATAAGATGGAGATTCTGGACTGGTGAATAGAAGTGGGATATCGCCACCTCTAAACACTGTGAGCTGGGTATCTGCATAGAAGGAAACTCACATGGTACCTGCTGGTCGGCCTCTGAGTACCTGCTCCTTCTCGAAGGAGGACCTGAGGCTATGGATACGACGCAGCAAATATTTGACCCTGCTTGACTGAAGCTTCTAGCCTGGAGGTGACAGGGGTCGGCGTTCAGCCCAGTGGAATATTTCCCCGTCATGTAAATGCTGAGGAAGTATGGGACTTAAAGGAGCCGCATCGTTTAACGCAATTCACAAAATGTTGGATTAATATATTTAATTCGGGTGGTACCATCCCTCCTTATGGAGATCGCTTTAATTGGCGTGAGGACTCTTATAGGCCATACATTCTCCTCTGGGATTCTGGGAAGAAAGGGATGCAAATGAGCTCCTAACCAGCTCTGTCTCTGTCACCAGATGTAACGCAGCTTTCCTAGAAGTCAGTGTTCAACCCTTTAAACAGGCCTTGAGACATGACTCTGATATTAAATAAGCCAGCATCTCATCTGCAGACAGCTGTTTCGATTGCCCCTTGTTACTTTTATACTTTCTTCGAGAGGAGCATGTATGGCCTATAAAAGTCCTCACACCGATTTAAGGCGCTCTCCGTAAGGACATAGTACCCCCGAAATCCTGACCTCAGCCTCTCACCTAGTTAAGCCAGTACTATCTGCTCTGGACAAAGGCCGAGGTTGCCAAGAGCTCATTTGCATATCTTCTTTCTAGATTTCATCCTAAACTCTAAATTAAAATGTCACCTTTTATATCATGACTGTCCACTCTACAGTCTTAGGGGAACAAGTCGTGTGCCAGTTCACCCCTCTGATTTGAAGCCACCAATGTTTAATTGAAAGCGGGATACAGAGCTCCAATCTGCTGCCGAGATGAAGTTAAAAGAATTCTCACTTCCATGGACCACCACTAGAGGGAGCTCCTTGCAAGTTGTTTTAACCCCTTTGCCACCTCCACCGTATATGTATGGTGGAAGCTGGCACCATGGGCGTGGAAGCTGACAGATTTCTGCTGTTTAAAACAGCAGACACCTGTGGCTGATCGCACACATTTAAATGTGGCCACAGCGCACCCGTAACAGCGTTCCCCGGCTGAGATCGGGGAACCTGTTACATTATAGTAAAAGAAAACCCATTAAAAAGTGTCAGAATTGGGTTTCCACCCCATTTAGAATTTGTTTCACACTACATTGTATGAGACCATAAATGGTGCCAATAGAAAGTACAATTTGTCCCGCAAAAAATAAGCCATCATAAGGCCATGTGAATGGAAAAAGAAAAAAGTGATGACTCTGCGAAGGCGGGGAGTGAAAAATAAAAGCTCAAAAAACTGAAAATCTCAATGTCCTCTAAGTGTCAACGTTCTGTATGAATGGTATGTAGTGAGCTCCCTCTAGTGGTGGCTGCAGGAAGTTAGGTTTTATTATTAGTTCTGTAGCTGTGCTGGGTGTTTAGAGGTCTGTATGACAGTATCGAAGCTCCGACCGCTATTAAGATGTAAGAAAATATTCTGCACAGAATTTTTAGCTGCTTAGGCTGAAAAACTAAAAACAAATGGGGTTGAAAAGGGAACACAAAGAAGGAAGGAGTATCCTGAACATCTCCCTTCTATCAGCCATGCCCAGCTGCTGCTGTCTGCTAGAGGTCAATGGACGCCCCCCCGATGGGGACCAGCAAAATATAGAGGATTCGTCCAACCCTTTTAAACAATTTCTCAGATCAGTTGTGTTGCATTTTTCGGTTCATTTATTCCATTCTTCTTTTTTCCTTAGTTACCCCCACTGCAGACCTTCTGAATGCTACGTCCAGCGCCACGCAACAGATCCCCCGGGTGCTGCCGAGCACAGGCAGCGGTGCCAGCCCTGATGGTACAAACCCTAAGTTGGACCCCTTCATCGCTACAACCACTGCCGCAATCATCGTCGCCCCTACCTCCAATGTTACCCACAACATCCCCACCATCAACGACACAGACTCCAGTAACCACACAGTGTTTGATAATGTCACTGCTCATGCCACCACCGTCAGCCCCGTCAGTGGAACAAGCACTCCAGTCATCCCCATCATTGATGAAAGAACAACTTTGGAGAACATCCCAGAATCAAGTCCAACCTGGAAATTCTCAACCGATGAAGGCTTCACAGCCACAGGTAACAACTGGAAAGTGTAATGATTTCCTGCAGTTACATCCTGTATTATACCCCAGAGCTGCACTCACTATTCTGCTGGTGGAGTCACTGTGTACATACATTACATTACTTATCCTGTAATGATCCTAAGTTACATCCTGTATTATACTCCAGAGCTGCACTCACTATTCTGCTGGTGCAGTCACCGTGTACATTACATTACTTATCCTGTACTGATTCTGAGTTACATCCTGTATTATACTCCAGAGCTGCACTCACTATTCTGCTGGTGGAGTCACTGTGTACATACATTACATTACTTATCCTGTACTGATCCGGAGTTAGATCCTGTATTATACTCCAGAGCTGCACTCATTATTCTGCTGGTGGAGTCACTGTGTACATACATTACATTACTTATCCTGTACTGATCCTGAGTTAGATCCTGTATTATACTCCAGAGCTGCACTCACTATTCTGCTGGTGGAGTCACTGTGTACATACATTACATTACTTATCCTGTACTGATCCTGAGTTACATCCTGTATTATACTCCAGAGCTGCACTCACTATTCTGCTGGTGGAGTTACTGTGTACATACATTACATTACTTATCCTGTACTGATCCTCAGTTACATCCTGTATTATACCCCAGAGCTGCACTCACTATTCTGCTGGTGCAGTCACTGTGTACATACATTACATTACTTATCCTGTACTGATCCTGAGTTACATCCTGTATTATACTCCAGAGCTGCACTCACTATTCTGCTGGAGGAGTCACTGTGTACATACATTACATTACTTATCCTGTACTGATCCTGAGTTACATCCTGTATTATACTCCAGAGCAGCACTCACTATTCTGCTGGTGCAGTCACTGTGTACATACATTACATTACTGAGTAACACCCCACTCCACCTCCTTCCCCGGTTCCCGGTATATGAGCTCCCGGCCCCTATAGATGAGTGACTTCTGTGTGTGGTTGGTATTAGTTTGTGTTGTGAACCGTCAGATATTTGCCATTATCTGTCCCAATATCTGATTGTTCCTTTCTTGCAATTTCTTTTCTCAGGCTCCCCGGAGGAAGAAGGTCAAGGTAAGTCCCAATTAGTTAAAGAAGCAGGCAGTGTGAATGGCTCTGCAAGGGGGGCATTTTCTTGGTTCCCTTTAAAATACAGCGTGTTATAGAGCAGGGGGAGCTGAGCAGATTGATATATAGTTTTATGGGAAAAGATTCAGTAAAACTTGTAATTTACCCATTTAAACTCCTGCTGATTCTGGGCTTTGGAGTCCAGGAGGCGGAGCTATCAGTGATTGACAGCCTTCCCTCTGACTGTGCATACACAGCTGTCAGTCACCGATAGCTCCGCCTCCTGGACGCCAAAGCCCAGAATCAGCAGGAGTTTAAATGGGTAAATTACAAGTTAGGCCTCATGCACAAGAATGTATCTGTTTTACGTTCTGCAAATTACAGATCCACAATATACGGATGCTTTTTTGTTTTTTTTTGCAGTCCCATAGACTTCAGGTGGTTCGCATTTTTGGGATATATTTAATCTTTTTGCAGAACGGACACACGGGTGTAGAAGGCACACAGATGTTGTGAGATTTCCGCATCCGTATGTCCGTTCTGCAAAAATGATAGAACATGGCCACAAAATGTGGACCACGGACCCATCGAAGTCAGTGGGTCAAGAAAAAAAATGCTGATGCAACAAGGACAGTATCTGTATTTTTTGCGGATCCTAAATTTGAGGACTGCAAAATGCATATTGGTGCATGCCTGAGGCCTAATACTGTACCTTTTCCCGTGAAACTAAATATCTGCCTACTCGGCTCTTCCTGCTCTATAATACGCTGCCCGCAGCTGAGACGCCATGTTCAACGTGACTGGTTCCCTTTAACTGAAATCAAAAGAGCTTCAAAATCCAGTGCTGATGAGTTTCCTGATATTTAGTCAGTGATCAGATCACCATTGCACTGTTGCAGAGCTCCACACCCCTTGCATAGACTCAGTAATAGGTTAACATTCTGCCTACCTGCAGTCACCGCTAGGGGGAGCTTGTGAGCTGATTGCGTACTGTAATAAGACAGTATACATTAAGCTCCTGAGCTCCCTCTGGTGGTGTCTTCAGGTAGCTAGCACAGTATTTTGGACCTAAAAGTGACAACTAGATTCAGTTTATGGTGAAAGCAGAGGAGTTGGGTCTAAGAAGATGGGGTAGACAAGGAGGCCATTGTGTCTGCCATGTTTATACCACACGTCCTAGTCTGTTTATGGACATTTTTTCTTGTTTCAGATGAGACCCCCATTATAGCCGTCATGGTGGCGCTGTCATCTCTCCTCGTCATCGTCTTCATCATCATAGTGCTGTATATGCTGCGGTAAGTGTTGGCGTTTTTATGATGTATCACCTGTAGGCCAGTGACCTGACCCAATGGTCCAGTGGTGGACCCCAAGATCTTAGTCCAGGGGTCATCTCTTATTACTCGCATCACAATTCTTTGTCACACACACAGCTCCAGATAGTTTGCCTATCATAAAACTCTTTCTGCTGGCAGCCACCACCAGGGGGAGCTCACCGTTTATACAGCTACTGTTCCATTTTGTTGCAGCTGTAAAATCTCTGTGCAGTGAGCACCCCCTAGTGGTAGATACAAGAAAGCTAAGTCTGAGGAGGAAGCAAGAAGAGCAGTTTGGTGTTGGCCTCCCTCTTACCCCAGGCTTCGTAGCTGTCATGTGCTCTGTCTTTCTAAAAAATATTAGATGTAAATTCATGTAAGAAGCAGCCAGAAAATGATTGACTTCACAGGCGGCTGCGCCTCCCGACCTTGTAAATGTCCTTTAATTTGACAGAGGATCAGATTTTCTTTTCTCCCCTTGAAATCTATGTTGCCATCTGTAATTCTCCGGGTCTGACTCACTAAAGGTTTATCTAATGTCTCCCACTAATTACATTTCTGCTTCTTTTGTATCAGTCAGAGCAGCAGAAAGCACAGAAGCTGCATGTTTCTATTGTAATTCAGCTTAAAGGGGACCTGGCATTGCTTAACTTGTACAGCTAGCGAGTTATATCCTGTATTATACTCCAGAGCTGCACTCACTATTCTGCTGGTGGAGTCACTGTGTACACACATTACATTACTTATCCTGTACTGATCCTGAGTTACATCCTGCATTATACTCCAGAGCTGCACTCACTATTCTGCTGGTGCAGTCACTGTGTACATACATTGCATTACTTATCCTGTACTGATCCTGAGTTATATCCTGCATTATACTCCAGAGCTGCACTCACTATTCTGCTGGAGGAGTCACTGTGTACATACATTACATTACTTATTCTTTACTGATCCTGAGTTACATACTGTATTATACTCCAGAGCTGCACTCACTATTCTGCTGGTGGAGTCACTGTGTACATACATTACTTATCCTGTACTGATCCTGAGTTACATCCTGTATTATACTCCAGAGCTGCACTCACTATTCTGCTGGTGGAGTCACTGTGTACATACATTACATTACTTATTCTTTACTGATCCTGAGTTACATACTGTATTATACTCCAGAGCTGCACTCACTATTCTGCTGGTGGAGTCACTGTGTACACACATTACTTATCCTGTACTGATCCTGAGTTACAGCCTGTATTATACTCCAGAGCTGCACTCACTATTCTGCTGGTGCAGTCACTGTGTACATACATTACATTACTTATCCTGTACTGATCCCCAGTTACATCCTGCATTATACTCCAGAGCTGCACTCACTATTCTAGCACTCCGATGGAAATCCATCATCAAGGTGTCTGTTATCTCCTGGGAAGATGATGCAAGGTTCTGGTATAGTGTGAATACAGCGCAGTCTGCCCTGCCACCTAGTGTCCAGTGCAGAGTATAACATCTGTATCACTTTAGAATTTTACGACTTTTTGCAATATTTCTTTGAGCCAAATATTTATGTGATAATTTTTTTTTCTTTTAGGTTTAAAAAATATAAACAAGCGGGAAGTCACTCCAATTCTTTCCGGCTGTCGAATGGCAGGGCTGATGACATGGGTAAGTAATGTGTTAATGTTCATCATGTTGGTCATTCTGTCTTCATAAGGCAGAGTGGGCATGCTCAGTACAGGGGGGGAGGGGGTGGGGGGGTCCATGGCCACCAAATGTTGATTATGAGCATATCCGATGTGCTGCGGGGTGCCGTTATCGTTGGCACTTTTAGTTTTGGGGTTTTGTAAATGTTTCATTGTTTGGCAGAACCTCAGAGCATGCCGCTGTTGGCCAGATCTCCAAGCACCAACCGCAAGTACCCGCCTCTTCCCGTCGAGAAGCTGGAGGAGGAGATAAACCGCAGGATGGCCGACGACAACAAGCTCTTCCGGGAAGAGTTCAATGTGAGTGTTTGGGATTACATCTGATTGGTGCGGATCCCAGTGATCAGACAAAATCTACTGCCCCTTTAAATGTAACATCTGCTGCACCCACTGGGGGACTCCTGCAAACCGCTGAATTTTTCAGCAGTCGCCAGGCAAGTAATTTTTCACATTCGCTGGCCTAATAAGACATGGAGGTTACTGACGAAGCGTGCACATCTTATCTTTTTTACCAAAGCATCCCCCCTTATACTGCAGGTGTGGCCCCTGTAATCAGAGGAAGTCCACATAAAGTGGCCGCACCGCACCATGTGAGCACCTTCATTACAGATCGTGTATATGTGGCTATCAGCCAACACGTGAAATAATCTCTGGCCAGCACCACATTCCACTTCCTTTATAAATGTGGGGTATGAACCGATAGTATTTGCCATCATTCGTACCCCATTCTTTTTCTGTCTATTTTTACATTGCTGAGGATTTGCTGCCATCTAGTGGACTTCCTTAGGTACAGCAACTACTTCTCAAAGCCAGTCTGTCACCACATCCCCCTTCGGGACTTTTACATCTATATTGTTTTAGTTTTTTTTTTACTAATTTTCCACATTAAAACCATTTTTATTTTTTGACATTTTTACTTTTCCCACTATGGGATCTCTGATAGCAAAACTCCTGTCCCTCACAACCTCTGTTAACCACGAAGATGCCAAGATCTTTATTGACTACACCAAGATGTGCAGAGAGTTGTAGTGCCGTGTTGGATGTCCCCTATTACATTAATGCTATCATCTGGATAGGTCATCAGTATCTGATCGGTGGGGGTCCTACCCGGGACCGCTGCTGATCAGCTGTTCGAGAAGGCATCGGGACTCACAGTAGCACCGTGGCCTTCTCTCAGCTTTCCCTAGGCCATGTGACATCACGTTTATCAGTCACGTGGTCTAGAGCGCATAGAAGTGAATTGGGCTGAGCTGCGACCGGTCACTATACAATGTACGGCGCTGTGACTGGTAAGCTGAGGAGGTAGCGGTGCTACTGCGAGCACCAGTGTCCTATCAAACAGCTGATCGGCCGGGGTCCCTGATTTCAAACCACCACTGGACACAGGATAGGTCATCAATATAAAAGTCCTGGAAAACCCCTTTAAAGAGCCTCGGTCAGCATGATTAACCCTATTAAACAAGGCATGCTCTCTGGTAGGGTTGATCATGCTGATACCTTTCTTTTATATGTGCGTTTATATTTATATCTGCGTTTTTTATTCATATGCGAATAAGTATGTTGGAGCACCAGGAGGTGGGGCTGAATCCTTGGAGCACTGCATGTGTAACACCTCTGTGGAGTGAGGACAGAGCTGTGTGCTAGCATGTACATATAGAAACTATTCACTGTAGCCTTTCCATGTTGAGAATGCAGGTTTTCTATGTTTAGAAAGCTAATGCATATTACTGGTGTAAAAATAGTGGTACAGTGGCTCACTGGTTATGGACAGAGGCGCACGGTCGTCGGCACACCCAAAGCCGTTCAGTAGATGCAGGTAAGTATGAAGGGCGCACTCACATCTGATGCTGCGCGGAACAAATGGCGATAAGTTGGTTACATGTTTAGCTTATTTATTGAAACAGCTCCTTATAGGTCGCTGAGTATCAAGTACTACACAACCTCTCAACATATGCAAGTTAAAATTTAAGCTAAATCCCCCCCAAAAACATACAAAATAAAAAATATTGAATTATATTAATCAAACATGGGTATCTATGGATATATGAACATATGATAAAAGTGGCGCTGGTTGTAGGATAAATAGTAACAAATACCGGTAAATGTAACGCTTCCTAAAAACACCAATCATAAGCAGATAGTAAATGTGTTAAAAATGCTAAGAAAAACGCATATGCATAAAGCAGATGTGTTTTTGGGGGTTTTCTTAGCATTTTTTATACATTTAATATCTGCTTATGTCCATAATTCCAAACTAGTGAGCCACTGTACCACTATTTTGATTTTCTATTACGTACACCCATCAGTCGAGCTCCTAGTAGGGAAAATATGGACATTTGGAGCTGTATGGAGGGCGAATGTAAGAAGATGGACCTTTATACACATTTGATGAACACAATATTGGTGACACTGCACCAGCTATATCCAATACAGAGGTTTTCAAAGAATTCAAGAAACTACTACACAAACAACCGAGTCACAGATGGGAAATAAAATCTCTCACTCAATATTTGGAGAGGGACCGAATACCAAAAGGGTTGACACTGATTAAAGACCCAGCACAAGATTTATATAGTGAGGAATTCATAAAGGAGTGGGACCCTTTTTTGAAAACACAATTGCGTACACTGGTACAATTAATAATAGAGACGCACACAATTGTTGGATGAAATTATGACTCTGATTGATAAATTTAGGGAAACGCCAGATAAAATTCCACAAGATGAGGATTATACTATGTGGCAAGATGGAATCTGTAGGGGATTAGACACATTGGAACGAGAAATAATATATAAAAAGACGAAAAAATTAAAACCTAACGCACAATTAGATATACTGAACACATGGTCAATAATACACAAGATTTTTCACATGATAGGGATTCAAGCAAAGAAAAAGAAAAAAATTAACATAGGAAAGAGAGAAATAAACACAAACACTAATGTAAACACTCCCCTTTCTCAGTATAATATTCCATCTACAAACCGGTATGAATCGCTTGCTACTCCTCCTTTTTTGGATCAGACTCCACCGCACCTCAGATCCAAACACAAACTAACATCTCCACGTCCTTTAGGGAGGAAACCTGGTCAGACACATCCCGCTACTCACGACTACAATTTGAGACACAGACACAACAATACACACGTGAACCAAAGAAGGGATCGGCCAATGAGATACTAACAAAGACGACAGTCGCCACCAATGGGATTATCCACCGCAAGAAACTTGGATCTCACCCAGACCACACACATACCAAGGAAGAGAAAGATACGAAGGGGTAGGAGAAGAAAGCTATTCATTCAGACAACACAAAAGATAGAACAAGAGGATAGAGTTGTTAACTTAAGTCGAGTTACACTATCAACAGACCAAAATAACTTCATAAAGAAAGGACTAAAATTTGCACCAACAGCCAATATGAATACATTTGCCACTTACATAGGTGTAGAGAAATTCATCAGAAAATTATGTCTGAAAAAATATTGTATAAAAACCCTCATCACTATCAGAACCTGGAGAATATATACATACAGAATTAAAAAATAAATCTAAAAAAATTTCCTAGAAAGGAAATCGGTCAAGAAATCGCAGCATTCCGCAAATGTTGAGCTAGATATTAGGAAACTTAAGAAGAATCCAACTATTAATAATTTAACACAAAAAAAGAAGGAATGAAACAATTACAATCAATGGAAGAGATCACAAGAAGACCTGCTGATAAAGGAGGGGCCATCGTTATTTTGTATTTTGAGGATGACGATCAAGAATGTAGACATCAACTCTCAGATAAATAAAGGTATTCTGTTAGAAAGAGTGTAAATTCTTCACGTCAACACAAGAGATTACCTGCCTTTTATTGCTTACCCAAAATCCACAAGAATCCAAATAAGCCACCTGGAAGACCAATTATTTCTGGGATTGGTTCCGTAACATCCAAGTTGTCCCAATATATTGATAATCTACAACAGTTTGTGAAATCCTCCTATATAAAAGACACTACTGATATTATCACCACACTTGAAGCATTAGAATACCAACAAAATTGGATCATAGGAACATTGGATGTAAAGTCTCTTTACCCCGTTCTAGACCATGAACAAGGCATAAATGCACTCAAAAAATACTTAGCAAATACCACACAACTAAGAAGAACAAATTAATTTTACTCTTGCAGAAGTTCATCAGATACTAACACATAACTATTTCATTTATGAATCGGAATATTATTTACAACAATAAGGGACCGCCATGGGCACCAGATTCGCCCCCAGTTATGCCAACATGGGAAGAGGATGTTGTGCAACCTTTAGGCCTCTTTCACACGGGCGTGAGTTTTTTTGCCCGGATAAGAGCCGGGTGCGTTGCAGGAAAATGCGCGATTTTTTTCTGCGCAAGTGCAAAACATTGTCATGCGTTTTGCACTCGCGTGAGAAAAATCGCGCATGTTTGGTACCCAAACCCAAACTTCTTCATAGAAGTTCGGGCTTGGGATTGATGTTCTGAAGATTGTATTATTTTCCCTTATAACATGGTTATAAGGGAAAATAATAGCATTCTGAATACAGAATGCATAGTAAACCAGCGCTAGAGGGGTTAAAAAAAATTTTAAAAAAATTTTACTCACCTTAGTCCACTTGCTCGCGAAGCTGGCATCTCCTTGTGTCTCCGCTGCTGATGAACAGGACCTGGGGTGAGCTGCTCCATTAAATACAGGTTAAGGACCTTCGATGACGTCACTCCGGTCATCACATGGTACGTCACATGATCTTTTACCATGGTGATTCACCATGGTAAAAGACCATGTGATGACCGGAGTGACGTCATCAAAGGTCCTTAACCTGTATTTAATGGAGCAGCTCACCCCAGGTCCTGTTCAGCGCAGGGGAGACACAAGGAGATGCCGGCTTCGCGAGCAAGTGGACTAAGGTGAGTTAAATTTTTTTTTATTTTTTTTTAACCCCTCTAGCGCTGGTTTACTATGCATTCTGTATTCAGAATGCTATTATTTTCCCTTATAACCATGTTATAAGGGAAAATAATAATGATCGGGTCTCCATCCCGATGGTCTCCTAGCAACCATGCGTGCAAATCGCACGGCATCCGTACTTTCTTGCGGATGCCATCCGATTTTCACACACCCCATTCACTTCTATGGGGCCTGCGTCACTTCAAAATCGGAAAATATAGAGCATGCTGCGATTTCAACTGAACGCACAAGTGATGCGTTAAAAACATCGCTCATGTGCACAGCCCCATAGAAATGAATGGGTCAGGATTTAGTGCGGGTGCCATACGTTCGCCGCACGGATCGCACCCGCACGGAAAACTCGCCCTTGTGAAAGGGGCCTTACTGGGGAAGAGCCTGATGCTCTGGAGGCGATACATTGACGATGTCCTATTTATCTGGCAAGATGCTGAAATAGCTTGAGGGTACTTTCACACTAGCGTTTTTCTTTTACGCTGGGTTCAGACCTGAGCGTTCGCGATGGAGCGCTCTGTATGCGCGATTGTACGGGCGTTTGCAATCGCGCATACAGAGACAAGCGAATGCCCATTGTCGCGCGTTCCCGCTGAAGTCTATGTACGGGAACGCGCGACAAGACGCCCCAAAGAAGCTTATGTACTTCTTGGGGCGTCGGACGTTTTACAGCGCGATCGTACGCGCTGTAAAACGCTCAGGTGAGAACCCAGCCTTACGGCATAGAGTTCCGTCCTAGGGGCTCTATACCAGGAAAAGAACTGATCAGGCATAGCCTAATGCATTCTGAATGGAGAGCAATCCGTTCAGGATGTCTTCAGTTCAGTCAGGCAAAAGATAAAACCGCAGCATGCTACGGTTTTATCTCCGGCCCAAAAAAAAAAACGGAAGACTTGCCTGAATGCCGGATTCAGCATTTTTTTTCCATAGGAATGCCGAAGTAAAGAAAAAAAAATTGCACAACAAAATGACACAATGAGACTGATCCTTCCGTATAATATTGGCAGAGATTTAATCTCAATATCCTGGATGGATGGAGCAACAATGATGTCATCAGGATAGTTTGCTGAACAACTAACCCGGCCCACAAATCTAACACGTGGGACGCCGGGGAACACGTGTCGCTCTGAAACCAGGCGATCCACCGAGATAAGGTAATATCCATCTCTGACGGGGAGTGGAATACAAAGCTGAAGCCAACAATACGGTAAAACCGAACTAATTGGGGTAGAAGAGATATAACTCTCCCGATTATATTAGACTATACGTATTGGGACCAACCATCTAACCATCGTCTGAGCACCCGGTTATTATACGTTATCTTCGCACTACCAGCGTTATTCCATCTTGGAGCAACGCCCCTATTTTTGCTATTTATAAGGAATCGGTAGTTTGATACCTCCCCTAACGCCATCTAACTGGGTGAATCGGACTCTACTTGGGACGAAATAGACACTTACCGCAATGAAGCTACTTGTATGATTTCAGCGCAATTGATCTATAATGTAATTTGTCTTTTCTATTCTTATTTTTTACTCTATGCTGTAGGTGATTCGCAAATTCGCTCTATGTCTGGGGATTTGATATTAAGTTCCCCTGAACCGCCGTGATATCCATATACTACCACTTTTTGGTAATTGGAGATACGCGAATCTTCCAAAAATAAACAAAACACGAGAAATGCATATAAAATGCAGATGCGTTTTTGAGGTTTTTCTTAGCATTTTTCATACATTTACTATCTGCTTATGTTTGGTGTTTTTTAGGAAGCGTTACATTTACCGGTATTTGTTACTATTTATCCTACAACCAGCGACACTTTTATCGTATGTTCATATATCCAGAGATACCCAAGTTTGATTAATATATTTTTATTTTGTATGTTTTTGGGGGAATTTAGGTTAAATTTTAACTTGAATATGTTGAGGTTGTGTAGTACTTGATACTCAGTGACCTATAAGGAGCTGTTTTAATTAATAAGCTAAACATGTAACCAACTTATCGCCATTTGTTCCGTGCAGCATCAGATGTGAGTGCGCCTTTCATATTACTGGTGCAAGGTTATAGTAAGTAGTGTATATGATATGTACACGCTACTAGTGTTTTTATCTCTTTTTCTGGGACACCTTCCCTTGGTTTCCTTTTGACAGATATCGCCCCCCATATCTGCTATGTCAGAGAATTCCACTAGATGGCAGCAAACTCCATGAAATTTTCTAAGGAAAATAAACATGTGAATTCCTTTTAAAGGGTTTCTACCACTTCGGTGTCACATATTTAGCTGTCAGACGCTAGCGATCCGCTAGTGTCTGCTCTGCCCAATCATCCTAATATAATTGCTTTTGGGGCAGCCGTTTTGCTAAAAAAAGAACTTATATTAATATGCTAATGAGCCTCTAGGTGCTATGGGGGCGTCATTAGCACCTAGAGGCTCCGTCTACCTTCAGAAACTGCCGCCGCCCAGCGCGTCCCTCCAGCCCGCCCATCTCCTGAATGCGATCCTCCTTGTGAGCGTATGTATTCTGCGCATGCGCAGTGAATGTCTGACCGCTTCCTTGCTCAGACATCTCCACTGCGCCTGTGCGATGACGCCATAGTGCTCCGAGGAACTGGCGCAGTGGAGATGTCTGAGCAGGGAAGCAGTCAGACATTCACTGCGCATGCGCAGAATACATACGCTCACAAGGAGGATCGCATTCAGGAGGAGATGGGCGGGCTGGAGGGACGCGCTGGGCAGCGGCAGTTTCTGAAGGTAGACGGAGCCTCTAGGTGCTAATGACGCCCCCATAGCACCTAGAGGCTCATTAGCATATTAATATAAGTTCTTTTTTTAGCAAAACGGCTGCCCCAAAAGCAATTATATTAGGATGATTGGGCAGAGCAGACACTAGCGGATCGCTAGCGTCTGACAGCTAAATATGTGACACCGAAGTGGTAGAAACCCTTTAAATATACGTCCATGGATCCTGCCTGCAATCTAATTTTGTATGTGGTCCCTCTGACAGATGTAGGGGGGGGGTCCTCCTTAAAGTTCCTACTGTATGCAAAACGTCTGTTTTCTTTTATTTATTTTCTCCAATTGTCTAGGCTCTGCCGGCCTGTCCCATCCAAGCGACCTGTGAAGCTGCCTCGAAGGAAGAGAACAAGGAGAAGAACCGATACGTGAACATCTTACCTTGTGAGTGCTCATTAGCCCTTACAAGACTGAGCCAAGTGTGGCGGCAGAATCTTCGGCGGTCGCTACTGACTGTGGCATCTGAGGGTTTAAACAGCCAAGAGGATGAAAAGTTCTGCAAATTCTAATAAATAGTTTGAATTCTTTGTGATATTCAAGTCCTCCGCTTGCTGTCAGTGATTGCAAACATTTTGCATTACACCCAAAAGCTGGAGACCTGTATAGACCTAATACTTCTCACAGCTGAGAGTTTGCTGCAGTTGTATCCAGTGTAGACATTTGTCTGCGAGCTGTACAGTCTGCTACCTTTTCATGTGCGCTGATTTCCAAAATCGGGAGAGAGATTTGTCTTTAGCTCACAGTGGATTCTCTAGGCTGGTTACGGCCAGGGCTGGTTTTCAGCCTTCGAATGGTTAACAAGAATGTTTCCATTCAGTGACGGCAAGCAGTGATCTTTATAACTGCAGAGAATACGACCCAGCCGATTGACCTCCTGTCTTTTTTATTTTTCCCATTCTAGATGATCATTCCAGACTTCACTTGAGTCCCATCGAAGGAGTCCCAGATTCCGACTACATTAACGCCTCCTTCATCAATGTAAGTCCTAGCCTGTAGTCCGACATGTCCTTAAAGGGGCTATCCATGATAAATGTAATAAAAGAGAATCAGACATCATATAGGACATGACAATCTCTTTCTAACAAAGCTAGAACCAGCCCTGTACCTCACATGGATCCAGAGATCTCCCCATTCATTGCTCTAGTTGTTATGCTAGGTTTAGTTCAGAGGACGTGTCCTTTCCGCTGCAGCTCAGGGGACATGGTCATGTTGCTGTTCTGAAAGTATTGCTCTTGCTTTAATTGCTGTTTCTTTTGGGTCTTTTATGTTTGTTCTCTGTCCTTCAGGGTTACCAAGAGAAGAACAAGTTTATAGCGGCACAGGGTGAGACTGACGTTTTCTCCCTGTTCTATATTTCTGTTAAAGGCACAGTACAGGCAAAATTAAAAACCTACTTTCTTTTTGTTTTGCCCCTTCTCCGTTTGCATGCTAATGGTTTCTAGGTCCAAAAGAGGAAACTGTGAACGATTTCTGGAGGATGATTTGGGAACAGAATACGGCCACCATCGTCATGGTGACAAACCTGAAAGAAAGGAAGGAGGTGAGGCTTGTACGCCCCCCAGTAAGTAATACTACTCGCCTCACTGGTTTCCCATTGCTCCCGTTCCCGCGGAGCGCACAGGATATCACCTCTCAGCCAATCACTGACTAAGGAGGGTCAGCACGGTGGCCTGTGATTGGCTATGTCTGCATACTTCCTGTGTGTCGGAACGGGAGCAGCAGTCAGGTGCTATTAGTGTTTTTGGTTTTTTACTATTAAGTTATTTTGCTGTTTTTTATTTCCCAAAAAAATAAAAGTTCAATATACAATTTTTTTATTTTTTTTTTAGATTTCTTGCTTGCTGTCATTGAATGGGAACTATGTTTCTTTTTAGTCAGCAGATCTCTATAGGTCTTGCTTTGATAATCCAAAATGTCTAATAGTCCAACCCCATCAGGCCCCGTTCCTGCTGGATGGAAGATATTTTGCAGTACATTATAACACACCCTTAGCTCTGTGAGGAAAGAAAAATCTTCCTATTTATTGACAGCCAGCAGAGATCCTGTTGAGCCCTTTGAGATTTCGACTCATTGGTATTGAGGGGGATTCGTTCACATAACTCCATCCACTTCCCGTTTTTCTGCTCTGCGCTAGCTTTCCTTCTGGAAACAGCGCCCCCCCTTGCTCATAGGTTGTGCCTGGTATAGCGTTTCATTCCTATTCCAGTGACTAGGGCCGAGCTGTACTACAGCCTGGGAAGAAAGGGGTCACCATTTTTGAGAGTAAAAGATGTTCTGTCCCCTCCATATTGTGCATTGATCATGTCTTGTGTTTCCCAGTGTAAATGTGCCCAGTACTGGCCGGACCAGGGCTGCTGGACCTACGGAAATATCCGGGTGTCGGTAGAAGATATGACCGTCTTGGTGGATTACACTGTGCGCAAGTTCTGCATCCAGCAGGTACTAGAACCAGTGGACTGTTATATGACGTTATGGCCGCTAGAGGGCGATGGCGTACAACACGTCTCGCTGTACAGGGCTGTAGGCCGACCTTTGTGGCTTTGTTTATTCTGCCTCTCTGGCGGGTTAAAGGGATTGTCCTATAGGACACATGGACTTCATAGAGAAGGTCCCCCACTGTAGATGCCCTTTTATTAGCCAAACCTCAAGTCTCAAGCACTGAGGAGGGCAATGTTATACGTGAAAGGCCGTCAATTTGAATGGGCACCGTGTAATACCATACTTCTCCTGCAGAGGGTGCTGCATCAGAATTGTGTAGCTACCCACAGCTTCTCTAGCAATCACAAGAAGTGATCACTGGAGGTTTTGCTAAAATGGAGAAATCCCCAGTAAAAGATCCTTCAGAGGTGATGACGATGTGTGTAAGATTAATGATCCGTCTCCTTCCAGGTCGGTGATGTCACTAATAAGAAACCTCAGCGCCTTGTCACTCAGTTCCACTTCACCAGCTGGCCTGATTTTGGGGTGCCTTTTACTCCCATAGGGATGTTAAAATTTCTAAAAAAAGTGAAAACCTGCAACCCGCAGTATGCCGGACCCATCGTTGTGCATTGCAGGTAAGAGACTGAAAATACTGCCCCCCCCCCCATCTGTGACCTAGAAAAATGCTGTGATGCCATACTAAGTTCAGTCCAAAAGAGGGCGACCTCTACAAAGTTCCCTTCCATCTGCCTTCCTCATTTGCGCTAGCTGCCAATGCCTGCCTTTCCTTGCTCCCACCCTTGTGTGCCAGCTGTTGCCACCCCTCCTCCTTGTGTGCCAGCTGTTGCCACCCCTCCTCCTTGTGTGCCAGCTGTTGCCACCCCTCCTCCTTGTGTGCCAGCTGTTGCCACCCCTCCTCCTTGTGTGCCAGCTGTTGCCACCCCTCCTCCTTGTGTGCCAGCTGTTGCCACCCCTCCTCCTTGTGTGCCAGCTGTTGCCACCCCTCCTCCTTGTGTGCCAGCTGTTGCCACCCCTCCTCCTTGTGTGCCAGCTGTTGCCACCCCCTCCTCCTTGTGTGCCAGCTGTTGCCACCCCTCCTCCTTGTGTGCCAGCTGTTGCCACCCCTCCTCCTTGTGTGCCAAGCCGTTGCCACCCCTCCTCCTTGTGTGCCAGCCGTTGCCACCCCTCCTCCTTGTGTGCCAGCCGTTGCACCCCTCCTCCTTGTGTGCCAGCCGTTGCCACCCCTCCTCCTTGTGTGCCAGCCGCTGCCACCCCTCCTCCTTGTGCGCTCGCCGCTGCCACCCCTCCTCCTTGTGCGCTCGCCGCTGCCACCCCTCCTCCTTGTGCGCCTCGGCCGCTGCCACCCCTCCTCCTTGTGCGCTCGCCGCTGCCACCCATCCTCCTTGTGCGCTCGCCGCTGCCACCCCTCCTCCTTGTGCGCTCGCCGCTGCCACCCCTCCTCCTTGTGCGCTCGCCGCTGCCACCCCTCCTCCTTGTGCGCTCGCCGCTGCCACCCCCTCCTCCTTGTGCGCTCGCCGCTGCCACCCCTCCTCCTTGTGCGCTCGCCGCTGCCACCCCTCCTCCTTGTGCGCTCGCCGCTGCCACCCCTCCTCCTTGTGCGCTCGCCGCTGCCACCCCTCCTCCTTGTGCGCTCGCCGCTGCCACCCCTCCTCCTTGTGCGCTCGCCGCTGCCACCCTCCTCCTTGTGCGCTCGCCGCTGCCACCCCTCCTCCTTGTGCGCTCGCCGCTGCCACCCCTCCTCCTTGTGCGCTCGCCGCTGCCACCCCTCCTCCTTGTGCGCTCGCCGCTGCCACCCCTCCTCCTTGTGCGCTCGCCGCTGCCACCCCTCCTCCTTGTGCGCTCGCCGCTGCCACCCCTCCTCCTTGTGCGCTCGCCGCTGCCACCCCTCCTCCTTGTGCGCTCGCCGCTGCCACCCCTCCTCCTTGTGCGCTCGCCGCTGCCACCCCTCCTCCTTGTGCGCTCGCCATATTGTCACTTTCCTAGATGCCTCCTCTGTAATCCATACTTGTAACCAGGATAGCAGGTAGGTAGCACCAGTAGTAGACCACCTTAATAATCCTATGTTTTCATGTGTTTTTAAGCGCTGGGGTGGGCCGCACCGGGACTTTCATCGTCATAGACGCCATGCTGGATATGATGAACGCAGAGAAGAAGGTGGATGTGTACGGATTTGTTGGTCGGATCCGGGCTCAGCGCTGTCAGATGGTACAAACAGACGTACGTACTGAAGACAAGATCTTCTTTGGGGGTCTCACTGCTGCTAATTATATGTGAACAATCTGATGATCGGATGTCTGATTTTATCCTGATGGGCAATCCTGTTGTTGGTGGAGTTCCCCTTTAAGAGTAGCTAATGCTGTGTGCTGGTTACTTCCATAGTGATGGATTTTCTCTATGTGTGACACAGATGCAGTACGTCTTCATCTATCAAGCGCTGCTGGAACATTTCCTGTACGGAGACACGGAGCTGGAGGTCACCTCTCTAGAAACCCATCTCCAGAAGCTGTACAACAAAATCCTGGGGACCAGCAGCAACGGCCTGGAGGAAGAGTTCAAGGTCAGAACGGATCCGTCCAGTGCTCAGGGCTGGGACCGGAGACCTAGTTTAAATCCCCATTTGTTGCCCCATCCACAAACGCTCCCTCTGTATATCCTAGTAATGCCCATTTTGTCCCAGCCCCTCTTGGTTTCATTTAGGGGTGGTAGGAAGGTATGACAACCTTGGTACTCCTGCAGTGTTTTTGTAACCGTCACATAAACCGCACCCCTTCATATGAGTGTAAAACATAATAGGATCCTTAAAGGGGAGGTCCAGCAGGGTCTGAGTCCCAGCCCCCCCTCTGCTCAGCTGTTTCGGGAAGCTGCGACCCTCTGGTGAACGCGACAGCCTCCAGGGTGCTTACTAAGCACAGCGCCGTACATTGTATAGTGGCTGTGCTTGGTATTGCAGCTGAGCCCTATTGACTTGAAGGGGGATCAGCTGCAACTAGGCCACGTGACCGATGTACGGCGCCAACACTTTCCCTGGACGAGGCCACAGAGCGCCCAGCCGCTCCTGATCTTATTGATGACCTATACTGAGCGTAGGCCATCAATATTAATTCCCGGAGAACCCCTTTAAAGAGTCAGTAAGATGGAAACCCCACCATATAGAAGCATTAATGTTTTCTTAAATACAGACACCACGTGGCAGATCTACTAAGGCTACATTCTCACAATCATATGTATTTTGCGTTTCGCAAAACCTCGGATCTGCAATATACGGATACAGTGCATCCTGCACTTTCCTCGGTCCCCATTATAGAAATGCCGCCTCTTGTCTGTAAAACAGACAGGAATAGGACATATTCTGTCATTTGTGTAACAGCCGCACGGATGCGGGCGGCACGTGGATCCGATCTGTGTGCTGGCCGCATTTCTTGCTACCTTCATAGCAATGAATGGGTCTGTGTGCGATCAGCATGGAAGGCTATGAATGTAGCCTAAGGGTCCATTCACGTGACCGGTCTGAAAAATGTGAGTCCACAAAATACGGATGACGTCAGTGCGATGTCCGTTGTTGCATCCGTTTTTGTTAATATGGATGCAACATGGCCGGCATCTGCGTTTTGCAGAAATGCAAAATACATATGGTCATGTGAATCCCGTTTCTGGCGTGAGTGATAGTAAATGTGCCAGGCGATCCGCGCCCACTCCACTGACCGTATCTATTCTGATCCTGTTTACTCATCACAGAAATTAACGTCCATTAAAATCCAGAACGACAAGATGAGGACGGGTAACCTGCCGGCCAACATGAAGAAAAACCGGGTGCTCCAGATAATTCCGTGTAAGTCTCGTAACCACTGATCTTCTGAGTATTGGGTGTTGCGGGGCCGGTTTTAGAAGGTGGCAAACTGGGCAGTTGCACAAGAATTTTGGACTAAAAGGGTGCAATTCACTTTAAGCTGGGTCAGATGCTGGTGACATGCCGCCATATCACGTCTTCTTCCGTGCAGGTGTCGGGGGAGGGGAACGACCTGTACCCCGGGAGTTCATTATACCTCTTTTTTTATTTTACTAGATGAATTCAACAGAGTCATTATTCCAGTGAAGAGAGGAGAAGAGAACACTGACTACGTGAACGCCTCCTTCATCGATGTAGGTGCCTCCTGTGGACTGTACTGTAGAGTGTATGTGAAGTATGGATGGGTGGCGGATCATGATCCAGTAGGTCCCGCCACTTACATCACCTATGGGAGATGCGTCTCCTGTCCGTGGTGGATCGTCTCTTCTTGTAGACGGTGTATATATATATGAGAACGGTGCATGCTGCTCAGCTTCTGTTGCTTTTCTGTAGAGCCAGGTTGATTGATCTCATGGGTTTACTGGTAAGTGGATACTGATGACCTATCCTGAGGCCAGGTCACCAATAACTAATCGGTGGGGTGCTGACTCCTGGTACCCCCATTCGACAGATGCCTGTGGAAGTTGTTGGGAGGCTCCATCCATTGGGTAGTGTCTGTGCTGAAGGTGAATGGTAGCCGAGCTGCAGTACCCCGCACGGCCACTACACGATGGTTGGAGTCTTCTGCAGTACAGATTCCAGCTGATTGGCGGGGGGTGCCAAGTATTGAGCTCCCAATAATCCGATATTGATAACCTATCAGCTCAACAGCACCAAGTCCTGGAAAAGTCCTTTGAAGGCTATGTACACCTTTTTGGGAGATTTTTTTTTTTCATTATTGCATTGTACTCATTTTGAGCAAACAATTGTTTTAAAATTGGTCTTTATTAAGAATATGGCATCCTTTTTTCTGTACAGAGCTGAGATGCTCTTGAAGCAGCCTTTGGATTTTCTGTCTTTTCCGTCAGACCAGCAGCTGACAGGCTCCTTATCTCGGCTCTCTGATGTTATAAAAACTCATGATAACTCCGTTCTGATCTTACTGATAGGAATGTGGTGTAAAGGGGTATTTCCATCTGAGAACAATGGCGGTGCCTACACAAAGAATGGAGCAGGGAATGTGGTGGCCGGAGGACCTCTGGTTTGGCCACCACCAAGTGCTCTCCCTATAGTACTGATTGAGAGCGCACCACGCTTGCGCGGCCACCGTTTCCATTCATTTCTATGGGGCTGACGGAAATAGCTGAGCCAGCGCTCTGCTGTTTTCGATGCTCCCATAGAAATTATTGGAGCGCGTCTGCGCATGCGTAGTGCGCCCTCCACAACTTTCAGGGCTCCGTTCTCGGTGTAGGTGTGAGTCAAAGCAGTGGGACCTGCACCTATCAGACAATGGGGGCATATCCTAGCCATATGCCCCCCCATTGTCTAAGATGGAAAAACCCCTTTAACCACTTCAACCCCCCTAGCTGAAACCCCCTTAATGACCAGGCCACTTTTTACACTTCTGCACTACACTACTTTCACCGTTTATTGCTCGGTCATGCAACTTACCACCCAAATGAATTTTACCTCCTTTTCTTCTCACTACTAGAGCTTTCATTTGGTGGTATTTCATTGCTGCTGACATTTTTACTTTGTTTGTTATTAATCGAAATTTAACGATTTTTTTTGCAAAAAAAAAATGAAATTTTTCACTTTCCGTTGTAAAACAAAACGACATCCATATATAAATTTTTCGCTAAATTTATTGTTCTACATGTCTTTGATTAAAAAAAAATGTTTGGGTAAAAGTTATAGCGTTTACAAACTATGGTACAAAAATGTGAATTTCCGCTTTTTGAAGCAGCTCTGACTTTCTGAGCACCTGTCGTGTTTCCTGAGGTTCTACAATGCCCTGACAGTAGAAAACCCCCAAAAATGACCCCATTTCGGAAAGTAGACACCCTAAGATATTCACTGATGGGCATAGTGAGTTCATAGAACTTTTTATTTTTTGTCACAAGTTAGCGGAAAATGATGATTTTTTTTTTTTCTTTTTTTTTTTTTCTTACAAAGTCTCATATTCCACTAACTTGTGACAAAAAATAAAAACTTCCATGAACTCACTATGCCCATCACGAAATACCTTGGGGTGTCTTCTTTCCGAAATGGGGTCACATGTGGGGTAGTTATACTGCCCTGGCATTTTTGGGGCCCAGATGCGTGAGAAGTAGTTTGAAATCAAAATCTGTAAAAAATGACCAGTGAAATCCGAAAGGTGCTCTTTGGAATGTGGGTCCCTTTGCCCACCTAGGCTGCGAAAAAGTGTCACACATGTGGTATCGCCGTACTCAGGAGAAGTTGGGGAATGTGTTTTGGGGTGTCATTTTACATATACTGAGTACGGCGATACCAGATGTGTGACACTTTTTTTTGCAGCCTAGATGCGCAAAGCGGCCCAAATTCCTTCTAGGAGGGCATTTTTAGACATTTGGATCCCAGACTTCTTCTCACGCTTTTGGGCCCCTAAAATGCCAGGGCAGTATAAATACCCCACATGTGACCCCATTTTGGAAAGAAGACACCCCAAGGTATTCAATGAGGGGCATGGCGAGTTCATAGAAATTTTTTTTTTTGGGCACAAGTTAGCGGAAATTGATTTATTTTTTGGTATTTTCTCACAAAGTCTCCCTTTCCACTAACTTGAGACACAAATTTCAATCTTTCATGGACTCAATATGCCCCTCACGGAATACCTTGGGGTGTCTTCTTTCCGAAATGGGGTCACATGTGGGGTATTTATACTTCCCTGGCATTTTAGGGGCCCTAAAGCGTGAGAAGTCTGGAATATAAATGTCTAAAAAATGTTACGCATTTGGATTCTGTGAGGGGTATGGTGAGTTCATGTGAGATTTTATTTTTTGACACAAGTTAGTGGAATATGAGACTTTGTAAGAAAAAAAACCAAAAAACAATTTCCGCTAACTTGGGCCAAATAAATGTCTGAATGGAGCCTGACAGGGGGGTGATCACCTATATAGACTCCCTGATCACCCCCCCTGTCATTGATCACCCCCCTGTTAGGCTCCATTCAGACATCTGTATGTGTTTTGCGGATCCGATCCATGTATCCGTGGATCTGTAAAAATCATACGGACGTCTGAATGGAGCCTTACAGGGGGGTGATCAATGACAGGGGGGTGATCAGGGGTTAATAAGGGGTTAATAAGTGACAGGGGAGTGTAGTGTAGTGGTGTTTGGTGCTACTTTCCTGAGCTGCCTGTGTCCTCTGGTGGTCGATCCAAACAAAAGGGACCACCAGAGGACCAGGTAGCAGGTATATTAGACGCTGTTATCAAAACAGCGTCTAATATACCTGTTAGGGGTTAAAAAAATCGCATCTCCAGCCTGCCAGCGAACGATCGCCGCTGGCAGGCTGGAGATCTACTCGCTTACCTTCCGTTCCTGTGTGCGCGCGTTCACAGGAAATCTCGGCTCTCGCGAGAGGACGCGTATATGCGTCCACCCAGAAGAGCAGGGCCGCCGCCAGGACGCAATCCTGCGTACGGCGGTCCTGAGGCAGTTATATAAGAGTTCATGACCTCTCAGTAGTTTAGAGATGAGGTTTATTAGATGACACAAAGTGAAAGTACCGGTCACACAGCTAGAAAAACGGTTAACCCTTTGTGACAGAACGGCTCAATATTTTTAATAAAGGCCAATAAAAAAAATGATTTTTAGCCAAAAATGAGTAACATGGAATCATGAAAAATAAAAAATTGCCCCCGAAAGTGTACATAGCCTTTAAAGGGCTTCTGTCACCCCACTAAAGTGATTTTTTTTTTTTGGGCTTCTTTTTTTAAGAAACGGCCGCATGAAAGTAAGTAACACCATTATATTCTCATATATCGCACTATAACGAATGTAACTAGCCCAAAAAAAAAAAAAATCACTTTAGTGGGGTGACAGAAGCCCTTAAAGAGAAACTTTCCGAAACTGGCATATCCTAGGTGGCAAAGGAGGCCATGGTGAATCCTTTGGGGCTCCTCCTGTCACCGACATAGATCGCTTGAAGAGTTGATACGAGTCCTGAAAAGATGACGACCTCTCCCCAGTCCTGGAATAAGGATTGCTATTGGGTGGGATAGGTCATCGTAGGTGAGGATCGGCATAGACGGGGTTAAGCGTGCTCTCTTAATCCGTTCTGCTGACCGCTCTGGTGTTAAGGCCTCCAAGCTGCATTATCTTCATATTTTTGTTTCATCCCTCCGTTCCCCTGCGGCTCAGGGCTGATTGCTGCATTGAGTAAGAATACGGGGTGCCCCATTTACGGCAGTCGAGTTGGTGATTGCCCCCTTTTCGGGGTCAGTTGTGTGCGCTTGTTCTGAGCGGGGGGCATGTTTGCTGGTTTTAAGTTGTTTACAGCTCGGAAATAGAAATGTAATGTGTTCATCAGCGCGGCTTGTAGTTCTCTGCTGGGGGCGATGGCTTCTGTGTACGCAGACAATAAGCGGGTGAGGGGCATGTCCTCTACCACTTAGAGGTGTTTGTTCTGGAATTGGTCGCAGTCCTCCATATTTATCCAAATGTGACCCCAATTCCCTATATAAATAAAGATGGGCACCCAACAGAGGTCAATTGATATTTGCTGTTTCCATAAGGATACAGCTCAGTGACTCCATCTTGGCTGCATTGTCTATTGTAGTCTGAAGTACTACTGAGAGCACCTGGAAGGGGCTTCCTGGTGCTCCGAGCGCTGGCTCGGCTATTTCCGTCGGCCCCATAGAAATGAATGGAAACGGTGGCCGCGCAAGTATGTGGCTTTTTAGAAACAGAAAACGAACAACCCCTTTAAGCTATCCATACACATTAGAGAAAGGCGCTGATTTTGGCAGCACGCACCGACCCTCTCCTATGGACGTGGGGCCCCCCAATCTGTTTGTTCTTGGGTAGAGGTGTCTGGCCCTGACTTTGTACCTTCGCCCCACTTAGGTCACATGCATGCTACACATGATTACGGATGAGCGAGTTGACTTCGGATGCTTCATCCGAAGTCAGTTTGCGTAAAACTCGTATTAGAATGTAGAATTTCCCAAACCTCAGTGACCCTTTAAATGCTTTTTCATCTCCTCTTCGTTGAATTTCTACGTTGTCATTTACCTTTTTCGCACAAGATCCCAGCGTTCACTCCTTATCCCACATTGATGTGTAATGGCGGGCCCCTGTGCTCCGCTGACTAGCGTTGTTCCATCCATTGTTCAGGTTCTTGCACCATCTATATTATTCTATTTTCGAGCGTCGGAGGTTCGCTCCCCGGGGAGCTCCCAGGCGGAGGATTAAACGATGACGGCAGTAGCATTTACCTCGTGGGGCTTTACCTTTTCCATCCTATTTGTTTATGGTAAATCGTACATTTGCTTCTATGACTATATATTAAAATGTTAGCAGAGGATTAATATCCAGAATATGAGGGGGAGGGGGGGGTCTCTGCGGTAAACTGTCTGGAAATAGTAAAGGAATGAACTCGCCGATGATTCCCCTAGAGCCATTTAATAACGCAGTCATGTGACCCGTGGACCCGCAGTCATGTGACGTCAGCGTGGCGCATTCATATTGTATATGGCCTTGAACTGAAGACCGCAGCCATGATCACAACTAAGCTGTGGCTGTAATTGATGTTGGGGGTTATAGTCCAACAAGTTTTTTATAATTGTATATTTATTATTAAGTAAACAGATGAAAATACACTTTTACAGTAGAATAATGCACAGAAGTACAAAGTAAGGGTGATGCACTGAATACATCACTTACATATTGAATGGGCATATGTAACACTTAAAGGGATTCTGTCACCAGTTTCTGACCCCCCCACTTTTAAAAATATGGTTCTGTGCATGGAACCCTTGTGATTCCTATTGTGGTCTTATAAGCTAAATCTGCAGGCTCATTTAGTTAAAAAAACGTTTTATCTAACCTGTCAGTCATCTTGTTAAGGTGCCCAGGGCGTTGCTCATGGCTTGAAGATGCCGCCCGCCGCCGCCGTTCGTGTCCAGCTCCTCCTCTGCTCTCATCAGCGCCGCCTGAAAATACTTAGATACGCCTCCGGCTCTCCCTCACTCCCCCCTCCTTCTTTTCTAAGATCCCGCGTGTGCAAAAAAATGAGGTGGGAATAGACCAATATAATCGAATCCTCCGGTGGGTCTTGGAAAAGGGCCTCGGCGCAGACGTGCTGCTCCGGACAGCTCTTCGCAGGCTCTGACTGGCTGGCGGTAGTGTTCGCGTTATCGGGAGGTTGAGTGAAGTGCCCGCGCATGCGCACTTCGCTCAATGAGGCTGAACGGAAAAGTCTGCACGGGCGCATCAGGCACAGGCCTGTGCGCACGCGCGGGATCTTAGAAAAGAAAGAGGGGGGAGTGAGGGAGAGCCGGAGGCGTATCTAAGTATTTTCAGGCGGCGCTGATGAGAGCAGAGGAGGAGCTGGGCACGAACGGCGGCGGCGGGCGGCATCTTCAAGCCATGAGCAACGCCCTGGGCACCTTAACAAGATGACTGACAGGTTAGATAAAACTTTTTTTAACTAAATGAGCCTGCAGATTTAGCTTATAAGACCACAATAGGAATCACAAGGGCTCCATGCACAGAACCATATTTTTAAAAGTGGGGGGTCAGAAACTGGTGACAGAATCCCTTTAATAATAATCAGTGATGAAGAATGGAAGACTAATCAAAAATAAAGCAATAACATGGACTAACGGAGACCGTGTCTATCTGAAATCGGTCTGAGCAAGGACTACTATGCAATGTATCTTAAACCACACACACACAAAAAAAAAAACATCAGGTTGTAGCGGGAGAGCCTTAAAGACCCAAAAGCCCGGAGCTTCTCAGCCAATAATGTCTAACCCAACAAATAACCAACAGACAAGACAAAAGACAAAGACATAATGGGGGGGAGGAGACATTCCTTTCGCATGAGATCATCAAGGTTGCCTAGTGGCCCAGTAATTATCCCATAGGTCCCATATGGTGTTGAAGAGTGCCATTTTGTCCTGAGACATAGCAGTGGAATACTCCATTGTTCGGACCTCCATCACCCTAGCATATAAATCGGAGACCCGTGGTGGTTCGGGGCTTTTCCAAGCTCGGGAGACTAGACAACGAGCTGCTGTTAGTATCAGTAGCAATAGCTTGAGTGCGTGTTTTTTAACTTGGATGGGGACCACATTTAGCAGGAAGGACATAGGATCCGGTCGGATTTCAAATCCAAAGATATCACTCAGGAGATCCTTGGCTGGCAGGGTCTCATCCGGTCCGGACCATAGCATGGAATTAGGATGTACAGGAGCCAGCCAGAGTCTTTCTACCTGCATCCAGACAGAATATGGGTGCAAGGAAGCCCAGGCTGTCCCAGTAATATTTGGACAGATTCGGGACCCCTAGACCGCCCTGGTGCCTACTAGATAGGAGGACTGACCGCGGGATTCTGTGCCACCTTCCCACCCATATGAATCTAAGTAGGTGAGATTGAGTGGATCTCAGATCCTTAAGGGGGACTTTATTCGGCAAGGTCTCAAAAAGGTACAGAAGCTTGGGCAAGATCGTCATTTTAGTCGCAGCAATACGCCCCATGAGAGCGAGTGGGAGAGGATGCCGCCTCTCTAGAAGACCCCTAATCTCTGCATATATACGTGGGAAATTAGCTTTGTAAAGCTCTCCATATCGGGGAGTGAGGTCAACACCCAAGTATCGCAGGGAATCAGTCTTCCAATGGAAAGGAAAGGTAAACCCTGAGAGAGCCCAGGGCCGTCTGAGAAATAATAAGAGGGAGGGCCTCAGTTTTATGGGTGTTGACCTTATACCCCGAGAGACGACCAAACTCCCGTAGGATGGAGTCGAGGTTAGGTAGAGAAATGTGAAGCTTGGTAAGGGTAAGGAGGATATCGTCAGCATATAGCGATAACTTAAACTCCCTGTCCTTGACCGTGACACCTCTGATGTCCAGGCAGGCCCTGATCTTGGCCGCCAGGGGTTCGACACACATGGCAAAGAGTAGGGGAGATAGGGGCAACCCTGTCTCGTTCCGTTAGCAATGCTTATGGGTCGAAATTGAGCATGAGGTAATCTGATCGTCCCCTTGGGGGAGGAGTATAGACTATGAATGGCTCTAACAAAGGGACCAGAAAGGCCGTAAGCCTCCTCACCCGAGCGAGATATGACATCTATCAAGTCAATGTTTCTTCGTGTGTTGTCGGCCCCCTGACGGCCCGGGACAAATCCCACTTGGTCTTTATATGAATCAGGGAAGGGAGGAAGACGTTTAGTCAGGTAGCTAGGGTTTTGGTGAAAATCTTAAGATCTGAGTTAAGTAGGGCAATGGGCCTATAGTTAGGGCAATCATGCGGATCTTTCCCAGGTTTCGGAATCATTGTGAGATACGAGTGAGACATTAGGGAAGGTACCGCGTTGCCAGCTAGAAAATGATTGAATAGGGTTACTAAGTGGGGGATTAGTTCAGTCTTAAAGGTCTTATAGTATTTGTACGAAAAGCCATCAGGCTCCGGGGATTTACCCTCAGGAAGATGTTCTACCACCTTCCCAATCTCCTCCGGCGTAATCGGACTATTAAGGGCGGCAAGGTCTGAAGTCGATAGGGTAGGAAGGTGACGGGATGCCAAATAAGACTGGAGTGTACTATCTCTCAGTCTCTCATCTGTGGGAAGATCGGAGGGCAAGTTATACAGGGAAGAGTAATAGGCCGAGAACCTCTCCGCTATCTCCTGGGGGTCATAGTGGATTGTACCGTCAGCCCCCCTAATAGCACTCGGGCCCGTTTGGGAACTATGATTCCTGAGTTGTCTGGCCAGAAAAGTGTGGGGCTTGTTCCCCCAAGCATAATAACGCTGTCGTGTGCAAAGTAATAACTTGCTGACACGACCTAAAGCTAGACTCTTCAATTGGGCCCTAGTATCTACAATTCGCGTCAGTGTGCAGCGTGAGGGATGAGCAGCCATCTTGTCTTCTAGTGATTGTAGGCGGGACGCTAGGGTCTTGACTAAGGCAGTCGAGTCCTTCTTTAATTTTGAGCTTATTGCAATACAATGACCCCCCATGACCGCTTTATGTGCTTCCCACAAAGGACGGACATCCCCTACAGATCCCTCATTTAGGTCAAAGTACGTTTTCAGATGTTCGCGTAGTTCTTCCCTAGTGGTAGGTTGTTTCAGGAGGGAGTCATTAAGTCTCCAGTGGCAATGGCGAACATGGCCCGACTCACTACTAATATCAACTAGTACCGGAGCATGATCTGACCAGGTGATTCGGCTCATGTCCGCTCCCTCCAGCAATCTGAGGGTCAAAATGGTACCAATAGTCCAACAAGTTAACTACTGCTTTCTATCATATGATATGACCCCTCCTATTTACAGTCTACACTAGGGGGTGCTCTAAACCGCTCTCATGCATTTCTTTTTCTTTCTTTCAGGGCTATAGACAGAAGGACTCTTACATTGCGAGCCAGGGCCCGTTACGTCACACCATGGAAGATTTCTGGAGGATGATTTGGGAGTGGAAATCCTGTTCTATCGTAATGTTGACCGAGCTGGAGGAAAGAGGACAGGTAGGGGTTAAAAATGACATCCTCTTTCCACGGATGTCCTTCTCGGAGGAGGTTAAGCACCGTTGGAGGACTTGCATTTTAGGGTTGTCTGTGAAGATTGGAGATATAACCGTTATGTAATGGAAGGTTTTGCCACTTTGTAATAATTTTCAAGATCTGTGCTTGCTGTCAAGATATGGCTATGTTCTTATTAACACCCAGAGGTTTAAAACCTCTGCTGATCATGTCCTGCTTACACTTGTGCACAGCCCATGACTAGGGATGAGCGAACTTCATATTTTGAAGGTCAGGTTGGGGTATATGCTGAATTGCGTTATGGATTCTGGATGACGGAATGCATAGCGGAATGCCTTTAGAGACAGTACCTTTCAGTCTATACAATGGTACCGTGCAGTGGTCCCCATTTGACAGAGAGATTACATAAAATAGCGGCACTTAAAGGGAACCCGTCACCGGGATTTTGTATATAGAGCTGAGGATATGGGTTGCTAGATGGCTGCTAGCACATCTGCAATATCCAGTCCCCATAGCTCTGTGTGCTTTTATTGTGTAAAAAAAAACGATTTGATACATATGCAAATTACCCTGAGATGGGTCCTGTTTCAGGGACAGGACTCATCTCAGGTTAATTTGCATATGTATCAAATCAGTTTGTTTACACAATAAAAGCACACAGAGCTATGGGGACTGGGTATTGCGGATGTGCTAGCGGCAATCTAGCAACCCATGTCCTCAGCTCTATACCCAAAATCCCGGTGACAGGTTACCTTTAAGAAATACTGTACATGTATGTATAATATTTTTACTACACTATAATAGTGCCATGTAGCATACTGCCCAGCATCACACTCAACTTATAGGTATATAATGCCGCCATATAGTCACATCCATTCCCTGTATAGTAGAGATGGTGGCACAGTGTTTTTACCATTACCCAGCCATCTGCAATGTTATTTTAGTTGTGTGCTCACCAGATTAATCATGAATGGTAATGGACCTTTTAATGATCCTCCTCCTAGGGGCGCAGTCTTGGGACCAAGAGCAGCAATTTGGAAACATTTCAAGTTACTGTAGTTCATTGTTTTTGTAATCCTTTCTTTCCATACAGGAGAAGTGTGCACAGTACTGGCCGTCAGAAGGAATCATGTCTTTTGGGGACATCACTATAGAACTGAAGAAGGAGGAGGAATGTGAGAGCTACACAGTGCGAGATCTACTGGTCACCAACACCAGGGTGAGTACTTCCCTGAAGCGTACCTAACCTTTCAACAGACTTGGCTTTAATCAGTAGTACAGTGTGTGTACATGAGAAATATCTTGTAGTTTTCTCATCTGTATGCTATGTTTAGTTTGCAGTTGGTTTTGTGGAGACTAGCTCCCATCCAATGCGCACAGAAAGTAGAGGAGAATCTGCTTCCTAACTTTGACCTGTATGGATATGAATAAAGCACTTGAGCTGAGATAGAAACTGTTTATCTGGAGCAGTCTCTTTATGTGTTATCTCCTGCCTTACTCATCTCTTGCTCACTCCTTACTTCTCCATAGACTTGTATGGGATAATGTAATCTGATCCTTCCGTGAGCAGGCAGTCAACTTGGTCTCACCAAGACTGATTTCTCATAAATTTCAGAGACAACGTTATTTTAGAAAAGTGTGGGAGAGGGAGAAATGACTCATTATTCTACGGCACGGTTTTATTTTTTTCTCTGATAAGATATATTACAAAGTTACTTATGGTCATGTCTAATATTGATTATGCAAAGTTGTGTGAAAAAGTTGGTGACCATTTTAGGGGTCATTGGGTTCCAAGCAACAGCGATAGTCATTGGAAACTAAGCATTGTCATTTAGGACCCCAGCAAAAGAACTTCACTTGTCTTTGGGGCCTTAGCATGTGGACTCTAGTTGTCTTTTGGCACCTCAGGAGGTAGACTTCACTTAGGGCCCTCAATGATGGACTCCTCTTGTCTATGGGGCCTCGGCCAGGACGACTCCTCTTGTCTATGGGGCCTCTTTTTGGGATCCCGGTTCTCATTTTAAAAGCTCTGTATGATAGATGATTTATTTTTAGGAAAACAAAGCCCGACAGATCCGACAGTTCCACTTTCACGGGTGGCCGGAGGTTGGTATCCCAACTGATGGGAAAGGCATGATCAATATCATCGCAGCTGTACAAAAACAACAACAACAATCTGGGAACCACCCGATCACTGTACACTGCAGGTGAGGAGAAATGATGCATGACTCGAAGTGGTGCCTACTAGGAAATGTCCTCTGTGAGGGTTAACACCAATGGTGTTTGTGTTCTCAGTGCTGGAGCAGGGAGGACGGGAACATTCTGCGCCCTGAGTACAGTACTGGAGAGGGTGAAAGCAGAGGGAATTCTAGACGTCTTTCAGACCGTGAAAAGCTTGAGGTTACAGCGGCCACACATGGTCCAGACACTGGTAGGTCTCTGCTTTCTTCCACCATGTTCCATTTTCTGCATAATTGAAAGTATTTCAACCAATGTTTGATAGTTCCTTGTATTCCTAACACTGGTTGAAACTACAGAAAGATATGACGTAGAAGATACTAGCTCAATTTTTTGTTGTTGTTGCCTGCTATATCGTATTAATGCGCTATCCAGAAAAACTTCAAGGGGCTGCTGACCAGTGAGAATTTAGGGAAGCACCCATGGCCGCCAGTAGTTCTTTACTAGTGTTGAGCGAACTTCTGTTTTTAATTTTGGCGTACAAGGTTCGGGTCATCTAAGAATTCCAATATGGATTCCGCTACCACGGACCATAATTTAGCAGAATCCATAATGGAACCTTGAACGTCGAGCTTGAAAACAGAAGTTCGCTCATCCCTATTCTTCACTCTTTAGTCAGTTCTGGGATTTCTTAAAGAGGTATTACAACATATGTTTGACCCTAATGGTTGGTTAGGGTTATGACTTTTCATGTCTGGTGGGCCCAAAAAACTGCCAGCCCCATTCCATGTAGAAAGATGGTTTCAGAAAATGTGTTTGAATTGAATTGTACTGGCATTTTGTAATGTAGCCACCATAAGGTACCATACTTGCATAGTGCATCGCCATCTGGTAGTGCATTATCAATACAGAGGATAGTCTGGCGGCAGTAAACTGTAACTCCATGACAGATGGCCTGGAAGCTTACAGTGGCATGCAAAAGCTTGGGCACCTCTGGTCAAAAATAATGTTACTGTGAACAGTTAAGCAAGCTGAAGATGAAATGATCTCCAAAAGTGACAAACTTAAACACACTTTTTAACATTTTAAGCAAAATCTGTGAATTGTTTTGGTTTTGTACAATTTTTGAGTGAAAAAAAAGGGAAGGAGTGCCTTACAAAAATATAGGAACCCAAGAAGATTTGAGAAATTAGATAACTTTGACTGAGGTCTCAGACCTTAAATAGACTGTTAGGGTTAAGGCTTGATCACAATCATAGTTAAGAAAGGCCAGGTGATGCAAATTTCAAAGCTTTATAAATACCGAGACTCCTCCAACCTTGTCCCAAAAAAAAAACCAGCCATGGGTTCTTCTAAGCAGCTGCCCAACATTGATAATGAAAATGTTTGAGGCCCACAAAGCAGGAGACGGCTTTAGATCGCGAAGCGTTTACAGGTTACCATATCCTCAGTTCGAAATATAATTACAGAGGGGCAGTTAGCATGTAGAGTCAGAGGTCTGGAAGATTGAGAAAAAAATTTCGAGACCGCAGAAGAAAACCTCTCCTGCATCCTCGCCACAAAATTCAGCATCAGTAGTTTGCAAAAGAACGTCTAAAGCCTGATGCATTTTAGAAACAAGTCCTGTGGACCGATGAGGAATAGAATAGAACTCTTTGGCAACAATGAGCAAAGGTATGTTTTAGAGAAAAAAGGGTACAGAATTTCATGAAAAGAACACATCTCCAACCATTAAGCATAGAGTGGATCAATTATGCTTTGGGATTGTGTTGCAGCCAATGACTCGGGGAACATTTCACGGGTAGAGGGGAGAATGGATTCAATGAAATTCCAGTAAATTCTGGAAGCACACATAACACCAACTGTAAAAAAGCTGACGTTGAAAAAGAAGATGGCTTCTACAAATGGATAATGATCCTAAACGCACCTCAAAATCCACACTAAAAAGGCACAAGCTGAAGGTTTCACCATGGACCTCACAGTCCACTGACCTGAACATCATTGAAAATCTGTGGACAGACCTCAGAAGAGCAGGGCATGCAAGACAGCCCAGAAATCTCACAGAACTTGGAAGACTTTTGCAAAGAAGAATGGATGAAATCCCTCAAAAAAAGAAAGGCTCTTGACTGGCTACAAAAAGTGTTTACAAGCTGTGATACTTGCCAAATTGGCTACTACTAGGTACTGACCATGCAGGGTGCCCAAAGTTTTGCTTTCTTATGATGAAAATGCTTAAAAGCTTTTGCTTAAAATACAAAGGGAATGTGTCCTCTTTAAAAGGGTTTTCCAAGATGGGTGTCAGTATTTGATCAGTGGGGATCCAACGCCCGGGACCCCCACCGATCAGCTGTTTGAGAAGGCCTTCTCGCAGTTTACCAAGCACATTGTATAGCGGCTGTGCTTGGTATCCTGCTCAACCCCATTCACTTCAATAGGGCTGAGCTGCTTCTAGGCAACGTGACCGATGAACGTTTTGTCACTCAGCCTAGGGAGAGCAGGGAGAAGGCCACGGTGCCACTGCCTTCTCAAACATCTGAACGGCGGGAGTCCTGGGTGTCACAGTCCCCACTGATCAGATACTGATGATCTATGCTGAGGATAGGGTATTAGTATTTAACTTTATGCCTTTTGGAGATCATTTCCTCTACAACTTGCATAACTGTTCACAGTATAACAGTCATTTTGACCAGGGGTGCCCAAACTTTTACATGCCACTGTAGATATTGGGGAGGTTGTTTTCTGGGGTCTTGTAGCTGTATTGCACTTTTTGCTGCATTTTTTAAAGAATTGAATTAAGACTCTCCCGTTTCTCTCGTGCGCAGGAGCAGTACGAGTTCTGCTACAGAGTGGTGCAAGAATACATCGACGCATTCTCAGACTACGCCAATTTCAAATGAAACCAAGAGGAGGACGCGACTGTGGCCTTTAATATTTTGTAATATTCTATTTGTTAATATCTAGATCAGTGTATATATCTTAACTGTTTTAGAGGATTGGTACAATGTGCTTTATATTAGCTGGACATTTTATATGTAGCAAAGTGATTAGTGCCGATTTAGCCATTTAGGTTTGTTTTCTTTTTTATTTGAAGACAATAGCTTGATGTTTGGATTCATTTTTTTAATTTTTTAATCCCATCCCCCCCATTCATTCATTCATTCATTTGCATTGACCCAAGCGTCATCTCTTAACGTCACAGGAAAAAGCCTTTGGAAACCATTTTATTTCAAAGAGACTTATGGGAAACACAGCAGCATGACTGTCGCATTTACTGCCGTTGCAAATGCGTTTCGGAAACTTATTCTGTAAATAATTATATAAATAGAAATTATATCATAGATTTTGTATTAAAAAAAATTAAGATAAACCTATTAGTCTTGAGATTATTGCTACTCAACTCAAAGCATTTTCGATGCTGGAGAAGCCTCCATTTATGACAGGCTCATGGGGTATGACTTGTAAGGGTTGGGGGGGGGGGGGGGGGGGTTCGGTCGCCAGTCGTAACCTAAATATGCTGCTTTGTATCACATAGGGCTAATTCTTATTGTACATTCCAGGCATTAAAGATTCCCAACCTTGTAATCAAGTCAAGTTCTGAGGAACATGGCTCCAACATCTACACACAACATAGGCAGCCATTTTGTCTGCTCTAGTTATGATGACAAGACTATAGCTTCTAGTATGTTCTTACCTAGGACAAGGTTTGAAATGCGTTAGCAGTTAATCTTGAACCTGTAGGAGGCATCGTCCTGGACATCTATCATCGACCTTCAGCGGTGGTTCCGTATCGGAACTGATGGCCATCATTCTCACGGACATTAAGCTTGCAAAATGGCTGACCTATGGCAGGGTTATGTCACTAAAATGAAGGGCTGTGATCTAGACCATGTCGGTTGAGTCAAAAAACCATCCATGAATTAACAACCCACTTTACTGGCTGAGTAACATGGCTGCCGCCACTCTTCTTGGCCAGATCTTGTATTCTAAAGATGGACTCTTTACAGTCTCCTGGCTGAATGGACAGACTTGTGGTGGAACCTAGATTCTTCATCTTTTTTGTTTCAGCCCTACGTTCCTGGTCCATTGATGTAACCCACCAGTTCTATGAACTTTCCACAAGTCGTATGCAGAACTCTAAACCAAAGGCATTCCTCATACTAATGTCATTAGAGTTAACGACATGGACTGTAAAAACTTGATGGTTCTGTTTATTACTATGGTTTGCTGGCACAAAAAAATTCCATTTAAAGGGCAACTCCAGTCATACACGCACATTCAACACATGAAGGTACATATTCTTGCCCATAGGGGGTGGTGTTACAGTAATTAGTGCTGGTGTGGGAAAGATACGCCACTTAGTTTAATACGTTTGGAAAGTGTCAACGATTTTGGTGGTCAATCACTTCCCTCACCAGGGGGCGACAAAGGCCCCTCCTTGCAAAACTGAGCTCAATCTTGAGGCGAAATCAGAGATGTAAATAACACAATTTAACCCGTTCATCACTTTATTTTATTTTTTTCCAGTTTATTAATTTTTACTGGAAGCCTTGATGTTATTAGCAATTGTAATTGGAGTTGCCCTTTAACGTGCCCCACAGTGAAGATATTTTACCTGAAAACTTTTTGTGGCACCTTATGTTTATTTTATTTTTTATTTTTTAATTGACTTAAAGTATCAGTGATGATAATAAAAAGAGAACCTGCTGCCAATGTACAGAACCATGGCTGCGGTTCCTAATGTCTGTATGCCGATTCATTGCTTTTATACAATTGACACAATCCTGCTCGTGAAACCTTTTAAAAATGACTGGCATCCAAGGTTTTATGCTGAATTGGATACAACCTGGAGAAATAGAAGAGATTTCCAATCTGTTAAGATTCTTCATTTGATCCTTGTCCAGTTTGGCATAAGTTTGCTTACATCCTGCCGAGACCGCCAAGTTGTAACTCAAACCATCGTGATTCCTATGGCTTCCTCCCATAGTGTCCTGAGCTGATTGAGCTTTTTTTAAAACCACTTTTGCTGCTTTCTCCTTGAGGGGCTCACTACAAGACGCTGTTTACTTTGCATCATATAGGGACATGTAAATAGATGGGAAAATGCAGCTTTAATCATCCACCTGAGGCCTCATGCACACAACTGTATGAAGTGGTAGTATCAGTTTTATATTACGCAGTAATGTTATCTTATGAAGGTTTCTGTACCTCCCTATGTCGCTGTGTTTTTACAGAGATCTTCCGGATACTCTTCATCTTTCATTGGTTACCATATCAGTAATTTTTTCTCCCCATACTAGAGGTTCTTCTACACACAAAATCATACAGAATTTCCCAAGTGCATCCTTCAGAGTAGGGGTTGGTGCCGAATTCTTCATAACATCATGTACATGGGCCCGAAATATATCCCTGAAAGTCCTGCAAGTGTTCTCTATGACTGCAGTAATAACTGAAGAATTGTAGTCATCACCAGTATCCTTGAGGGGAGCTTAAGATTAAAAGTACTGTACAGCAAATCTTATCAGATAACCTGACTATTTTCCAGGAGGCTAAAGAATCCCTTTAAAGGCTAAACGCCTTCAAAGGCGGTTTTTTTTTATTACTGTATTCTTCTTATTTAGGGCTACAGATCTTTTTGTTGCAATTGGTCTTTATAAAAAAAATTTTTTTTTATGTTTTTGTGATACAGGGGTTACATTTCAGTCTACAGACTGTCACTTTACTCTGTCACATATAACTCTTCTCTCTGATTTCCTTACACATTTTTTTAACCTTATTCTTATCTGTTTGGTAACAATTTAGCTATAATTTAAGGTCAGGAAATCAGGGATAAGAGCTATACATGAGACATCATCTAATGGGACAGTATGCAAATAGACTGAAATTTTAACCCCTGTATCACAAAACCTGCTGAAAATTTTTAATAAAGGCCAATAGCAAAAATGATTTTTAGCCCAAAATCATAAAAAATTTGCCCTGAATGTGTCCATAGCCTTAGTAATCAGTTGGCTGTAACCAATCCTATACCGTACGGTGAACATAGCAGCTAATAGGCTCAATGTCAGAAACACAAGCCCTTTTTTCTAAAGTAAATAAAACTGAACTGATAGCACTTACTGTATTTTTCGCTCTTTAAGATGCACTTTTTTCCCCCCTAAAGTGGGGGGGCGGGGGGGAAGTTAGTGCGTCTTATAAAGCGAACCTGCCCAGAAACATGGCTGCAGTACGGGCAGGCTGAGTGAGGACCCAGCGTGCGGCGCAGGAACCGCACTGCACATATCAAGAGGCGGGGCCTGGCCCACTGTTGAAAAAGCAGGCTGGCGGCACATTGCTGGCTGATAACCAGGAGCGCACCACCAGCAAGTGAAGCTGCGCCCTCTAGGAGAAGTGTGGGGCAGGTGGCAGCCATTGAAGCTGAATGCCACCAACCTCCATGTCTTGTCCTCTGCAGCTGGGATCCTCTTCAGTGCCAATCGGCTTAGTCCGTCTCCCGCCCGGCCACTCGCCGCTGTCGTAGGATAAGAGGAAGACTGAGGGAGTGTTACTGACCCTCCGATCCCCCAGCAGCAGTGCTATCCTTTGGGACTCCTGGACTGTCTACACCTGAAGTTCCTGGGTAAGTGACAGCCAGGATATGAAGGGAGCTCAGGAGCCTAAATATGCATGAAATAAGACTATTAAGCCTCTCATTCATAGGAATAAACCCATGTACTGAGGGAGGTTATAGTCATTAAAAAAAAAAAAACACTGTCCAGGGATTGTACTGTAATTGGCCTGTGTTTCATATTAAATGTGACCATAACCTCCTTCATCCATAGGAATACACCCATGTATTATTATTTTTTCCTTCTCTAAACCCTAGGTGCGTCTTATAAAGCGAAAAATACGGTAGATATGATATGGTCATTCTGCACAATTTTTTTTTTTTCTTTTGTTCTTTAGCTCTTTTTTTTTATATAATCTTTTTTATTCTTTTCCCCAAGCCCCTTTTTTCTACATTGTTTGGGATGTATCTGACCTAATTTTGCAATTTTTTTCATCATTTTATGGAGGGAGTTTACAAAGATTTGCACGGTATGGCATCAGTTAGGGCAGACAGGGCCGGTGCAAGGATTTTTGCCAACACAAGCGAAGCTACATTTTGGTGCCCCCCCCCCCCCCCCCCTCACAGCTCACCTGGCCCTGGTCCCGTCTGCAGCAGCTGGCTTCTCCTCTGTGTGGTCCTGGTATCTTCTCTCTGCTTCAGACAATCGCTGGTTTGAGGACCGTATTTTTTGCCCTCTAAGACGCACTGGACGATATGACGCACCTAGGTTTTAGAGGATAATAAGAAAAAAATATTTTCCATTGCACCTCAGGTCAGAACAGCAATCAGACCCCCAATGTTAATCAGACCTCAGATCAGACCCCCAAGTTGGGCATCATGCCCCCCCATGTCAGCCATCAATCATGCCCCCCCCATGTCAGCCATCAATCATGCCCCCCCTCCCCATGTCGGCCATCAGCGCAAATAAAAAAAATAACTTGCCTCTCCTGCTCCTGGACGCCGCCGCTCCTCACCACCAGCGCTCTCTCTCTCTCTTCTTCCTGGTTCTTGGCTGTCAGCTGTGAAGACTGCGCACAGTGAGGCCACATGGTGCACAGCAGACAGCTGAGCGGAGGACCAGGAAGCGGTGAGTACAGATCCTTCACCGATTCCCGGTCCTCTGGTACTAATGAAGCGCTTCCAAAATGGAAACGCTTTATTAGTATTTTCCCCCTAAGACCCATGGGTAAAAAAATACAGGGTATTTAAAAAAAATGAATAAAAAAGTTGGAAAAAGAGATGTGAATTTACCGGTACCTCAGAAGGGGACGAGGGATCATTTCTAGGGGAGGCTATATAAAATTTTTAAAGTGCCATACTTTTTTTTTTTTTTTGTACACTGATCTGGATATACCAAATGTATAAATCCATAAAACGCCACCTATAGAAACCTACGGACTCATTCTATACCTTCACGTGCCTCCTTTATTCAAAGATGTGCAGATTTTTCTCTATCGCATGCAGTATTATTGAGGCATTCTCCCCTTGATGCATTGCAGCTCTGGCCGTTACATGCGGTGGAGGACAAGGAGTGCTGCAGATTTTCTTTGCTGCTTAAGTCCTGAATCGAGGGACCACCGCGGGCACCTCACAGCTACAGCTGTATAACTAACAGGAGTGCTGCCTGACTTTTTCTATGGATCTATTTATATATACATATATACACACACACAAAACTTCAGGTTGCGGCTATCTCCAGTTCCGTTCTACCATCTTTGAGACATCGCAATCAAACCTTGATGTGTAAATCTTGCGTTCTGCACTTGGTCAATATAACCTCACATTTGTCGGATCAATTTACATCACGTCCACCTCCGACCATTCTTTGACAATGAGATTGCTGTGTCACCCAAGCAGTCGTATTGACAAAGCGTCACCAAAATTCGATTGCTCATCTGCCAGCTTAACACGTCCTCATCGGCAAACACATCAATATAATTATCATGATATGTAGGGGATGAGCAGAACGGTGTAGTGAGGTCATCGCTTAAGTCTCCAAAACACGTTCTCTGCATTACCTAGAAAGGTTATTTTCACCTGATGTAAATTTAACTTTATATTTTTTTTGTTTTGAATTTAATTTTATATTTTTTTTTTAAAAAAATTCCAATGACACAAATTTCGTTTGATCAGAATATTTGTTTTTATTTTTTTAGTTGCTGTTACCTTTGATATTACAAATGCTTAATTCGTTTTTTTCCCTACTATAATTTCCCAAGCGCCTCCACAGCGGCACAGATTCACAGGAGGTTACCCCTCCTCCCCTAGGGACAGGAAACAATGTGGAGATCTTTATATAGCCCCCTCCCCTTACCTGCTCCAGTAGTTTCCTGTCCCTCCTGGGATGTGTGGAGATCCGCCTGTAAAGGGCACGCACCAGGAGTTTTCTTGTACGCCCAGCTTAAGATTCCGAAGAGCACTTCCTAGTTGGCTGGGCGGAGAACAGGGCCGCGGGGCTGCCCCTCCTGCCAGGGGCGTAGCGGGGGGGGGGGGGGCGTTGCCCCGGGCACCAAATTGCAGGGGGCGCCCGGCAGCAGGCATTTTCTAAAGGAGGAAAGCAGGCATTTCCATTCTGCCTCATAGGTTCAGGACAGGTCTAGAATGTATTGGCTTCTTAGAGGGAATGATGTCATAAGATCATGTGACCGCTTCCTCCCGCCCCTTACAGACTGAGCCAGATGCAGGAAAAGGGCTGTAAGGAGAAGCAGAGCAGCGTCCGGAGCAGGGAGAGGGCAGGCACTTACAGTACAGTATGCTGTGCTCAGTGATTTCTGGTGAGGGGTTTGGGGGCTGTATTTCTATGTAGATTGTAGTGGAGTATATGAGGGGTGTGAGAGCTGCTAGAAGCTTTTATAAAGTCACCCACAGTTACATTGCTCACCATACAGTACATCCCCTTACATTAGGTATTTTAAAGGGAGTCTGTCATCAAAGTTTCACCTTTTTAACCCTTCCCATAGCTTTCTAGCAGCCTTACAGTTAGTAAAAACGTTACCTTTATGAGCAATCCTGGACTTATAAAACCGGCAAAAAACAACTTGGTAGCATATGCAAATGAGGGCTCGCAAGTGCCCAGGGGCGGCGTTACCCTCGTAGGTGCCCAGCTAACTCAGCCTTATCGTCGCTTCCCCCCACCCTGTCTTTCCCTCTGCTCGCCCATCCTTTCCCTCTGACCGCCCATCTACTTACTTCTTGTTTCGCCGACATCCCGCGCCTGCGCACTAAGTCTGTCGGCCTGCGCACTGCGATGCCCATTCCTTGTACGGCATCACAGTAATTAATGGACTAAGTGCGCAGGGGCGGCGTTACCCTCGTAGGTGCCCAGCTAACTCAGCCTTATTGTCGTTTCACCCTGCCCATCCTTTCCCTCTGACCGTCCATCTACTTACTTCTTGTTTCGCCGACATCCCGCGCCTGCGCACTAAGTCTGTCGGCCGGCGCATGCGCACTGCGATGCCCATTCCTTGTACGGCATCACAGTAATTAATGGACTAAGTGCGCAGGCGCAGGATCTCTGCGAAGCAAGAGGTAAGTAGATGGGCGGTCAGAGGGAAAGAATGGGCGGGGGGAAGCGACAATAAGGCTGTGTTAGCTGGGCACCTACGAGGGTAACGCCGCCCCTGGGCACTTGCGAGCCCTCACTTGCATATACTACTAAGTTGTTTTTTGCCGGTTTTATAAGTCCAGGATTGCTCATAAAAGGTAATGTTTTTATTAACTGCAAGGCTGCTAGAAAGCTATGGGAAGGGTTAAAAAGGTGAAACTTTGATGACAGACTCCCTTTAACTCCATAAGGTGCTTTTGCCTCGTCTGTGCGCTCTCCACACTGTGGGGTTTGTCTCCTCTGTGCCCCCTCCACACAGTGGTAAAGATGAGCGAATTTCAGATTTTGAAATTTGTTTACGCTTCGTTTGGTGGTAGAAGCAGAGTTGCATTATGGATTCCGTTACCACAGACCATAACGCAATTCTATGACGTAGAATGCATAACGGAATGCCTTTAGAGACATTCCGTTATTCCTTCCGTCATAATAGAAGTCTATGGGCTGCATAACGGATCCGTCCCGTTTCCGTTATGTAGGGGAGTCCTCTCCTGCATAACGGAAACGGAACAGATCCGTTATGCAGCCCATAGACTTCTATTATGACGGAAGGAATAACGGAATGTCTCTAAAGGCATTCCGTTATGCATTCTACGTCATAGAATTGCGTTATGGTCTGTGGTAACGGAATCCATATTGCAACTCTGCTTCTACCACCAAACGAAGCACAAACAAATTTTATAACAAAATCCCTACACAGTAGTTTTGCCTCCTCCTATGCCCCCTCCACACGGATTAGAATATATAATGGCCGCCTCTGTATTATTAGTATATATAATAGCCCCCTATGTATTATTATAATATATAATAGCCCCCTATGTATTATTATAATATATAATAGCCCCCTATGAATTATTATAATATATAATAGCCCCCTATGTATTATTATAATATATAATAGCCCCCTATGTATTATTATAATATATAATAGCCCCCTATGTATTATTATAATATATAATGGCCCCTCTGTAATATTAGTATATATGAGTGTGCATCAACTCTGGTCCTCCTATCTGTCTGGCTCTACCACAGTATTGGGGGGCAGCAGGATAACAGTGTTGAGGTACAAGGAGGGGAGGATGATAGTAAAGTAAGGAATCTAAAAATGCTTTCTGTGAAACTGTAGAGGCGCAGCTGAAAGAAGGTGTCATGGCGGTCTTATCTCCGAATAAAGACGTTAAGGAAAGTCTACATCACAGGAGACGTCACTGGATGGATGAGGTATGTGGTGCTGTATTATACTGTATATTTTGTAGTGATGTATGTAATGTCCAAATACATATTTGTTTCATGGTAGGGTTCAGTGGGTGGATTGAGAATTTGGCCCACCCTGCTGCATCCTGGCCCCAGACTTCAGCTCACACTGTGCGTGTTCTGAATTCTGGGGCCTTATACCCATCTACTACATCATCTGTACTTAGAGAGTTACCACCATGTTATTTGTGGTGTTATATAGGACAGCTACATTATCTGTAAAAGGGGTGTGTCCACAGATTGGGAGGGCGCAATACATGGCTCGCCCCGGGTGCTGGCACGCTACACCACTGCCTCCTGCTTCTCTGGCATAAGTCCTCCGGTGGAGGAAGCGTCCGTGCACGTTATCGCGATAGGACGGGCGGGTCACGTGTTCGCAGATAAGATCTAGGTGGGCTCGAGATCTCAGGAGCCGCTGTAGCTGACATACTTCCCCTAGGCAACGATTGCTTTAAAAAGCGAGGGAAGAAATAATTCCCAGGGTCTTTGCTGGGAGAAAGAAGCACTTGGAAGACGTCTACTCCAGGTGACTCAGACAGCATCCGGAGGTCTCCAGACCTGACCAAAGCCCTCAGCCTGGTAAGGCTGTGTTTCACTTGGAGGTGGCAGGGAAACATTCTGTTTCACCACGGATGAGGGGATTTATGTATTTTCTTTTATGGCTAAGGGCTGCTTCCTTCTGAATATGTATTTTAATATATTCCCCTAGGTCAGGGATGTGCAAAAATCGTCTGAAACGTCTCAGCGTACCAAAAAATGTTCAATTTGCAAAAAGGGACCGCATTCCGTTCATAAATCCCTCTGTGTAAAAGGTTTGGAAAAAATTGTGTCAAAAGAATCTCCTTCCCTTCTGCATAATATCAAAAACATTATCAAAGAGGAAGTGAGCAGCGCTGTGGACTGTAAATTGGCATCCACATCTCCAAATCCTTCCACCTCCTATGGCAGCAATATCTGCCCCTTCTTAAATAGATCTGCAGGAGGAAGATTTTGATAAAGGGGAGTTACTTTTTCGGATCTGACTGATTTCTCTGAAGACGAGTCCGGTCGTCCCCTTTGCGCCATTGAAGAGACAGATTCTCTTTTAAAAACCATAAGGGCAACCTTAAATCTGGAAGACTCAGGGGAAAAAGGGTTTTCCCCCTGCATTCTAATATTATCAGACTTTATTAATAAAGAATGGACTGACTCCGAGAAAAAGCCTGAGGTCTTCAGGATTTTTAAAAGGAAGTATCCGTTTTCGAAGAGGATACTACCCTTTGGGATAAAAGTCCTAAAGTTGATGCTCCGGTAGCAAAAAAACAAAAAAAATCTGCTCTCCTTTTGAGGATGTAGGTCTTCTAAAAGACCCCATGGATAAAAAAAGTGAAGCTCTTTTAAAATGATCTTTGGAAGCGTCTATGGCCATTTTAAGACCAAGTGTAGTGGCCACTTATACTGACAGGTCCATGGCCATTTGGATTAACCAAATGGAGGAGCATTTAGTGGCAGGAACCCCAAGAGAAGATATTGCTTCCTTTCCCATGTTTAAACAGGCAGCAAATTTTCTGGCGGATGCCTCTGTAGATGCTGTATAACTGGCGGCCAGATCTGCAGCTCTCTTTAATGCCACTGGAAGAGCGGTGTGGCTGAGGTCATGGTCAAGGGGATTCAGCCACTAAAAATAAATGATGCGGTATCCCCTGTGAGGGAGACAGAGTATTCGGGTCTGTACTCGATGATATCCTTAAAAAAGCCACAAATAGGAAAAAAGATTTTCCGTTAGAACCCAAACATTTTCGTCAAAGACGAAAGTTAGGCTCCTCCACAAGGGGCAGGCAGACAGGTAGGGGTAGAGGTTTTCTATTTAACCCAGCAAATTTGTCTCAAAAACCTAGCAATCAATGACGCCAGAAGTGCAGTAGGAGGAAGGCTAAAAAAAAAAAATTCCCTCCTGGGAAAAAATCTCTAGATCACCCTGGGTATTAGATATAATATCGTCAGGTCTAAAAATAGAATTTTCCTCCCCTCCTCAAGATGTTTTTTGCATTACCAAGGAGCTAAAAAAAAATATCAGTCAGTGCTCCTAAATCAACTGATGATTCTGCTTCAGAAAAAAGCCATCGTTCCTGTTCCACCTGGAGAAGAAGAGACAGGCTTTTATTCCCCAATTTTCTTAGTGAGAAAACCAAATGGCTCTCACAGAGCAATTATAAATTTAAAGGGCCTAAATCATGAGGTCCAGTACAAGCATTTCAAAATGGAAACGATAAAATCTACAATAAATTTCTCTGGAAAGACGTTTATATGGCAACCTTAGATCTGACCGATGCATATTATCATATCCCTATATGCAGCGGTCATCACAAATATCTAAGGTTTGAGGTTCAGTTGGGAAAAATGGTTTTCCATTTTCAATTCCAGGTCCTACCCTTTGGCCTAATGTCAGCCCTCAGAGTGTTCTCAAAGATAATGTCAGAGGTAGTAGCAAGTCTACATCAGAAAGGGATACTTGTTATCCCTTATCCGGATGATTTCCTCATTGCCGCAGAGTCAAAAGAAAAATTGGAGAATCACTTGAACATAGTACAGCAGGATCTGAAAG